>NW_012267312.1:4322677-4444974 GCF_000151885.1 Dipodomys ordii
AGGCTGCAATGCTTGGTAAGAAATGTACGCATTATCCTGCCCATGTAATTGTAACCCCTCTGTACAGTATGTTCACAAATAAAAAATAAATTAATTAAAAAAAAGAACCCAGGTATTTAGAGGAAATGAAATATCTGTCAAAGCCAATCACTGGAAGTATATTGTGGATGAAATATTCCAAATCCATATGTGAAGAGAATATATACAATACAAATCTAGACAGGGTTAATTGATCCCAAACATAAAGAGCGATTAATGAAAGGTTCATGGAGAAGTCACTAGCTATTTGCCACTTGAATTTTAGAGTAGAAAGTTTTGAGTTACTTATGTCTTAATTTGATGGATAGGGATTTCCAAACATGGCTGAAAACATTTAGAGGGACATAAAAATAGCCTTTAGTTAGCTGGAAACTAGTAAAGCCATCCAAATGACAGGGAAATGAAGACCTATTTTGATATGAAATAAAGTGGGAACCATACAGCACAGAGACAACAGGGATTTGGGTCACTGAGGAACTAGATAGATTAGTAATATCAAAATTGATGTGCCAGATGCTGGTTGCTCACATCTGTAATCCTAGCTACTCCAGAGGCTGAGATCTGAGGATCGTGGTTCAAAGCCAGCCCAGAGAGCCAAGTCTGTGAGACTCAACTCCAATTAACCACCAGAAAACTGGAAGTGGAGCTGTTGCTCAAAGTGGTAGGGCACTGGACTTGAGAAAAAGAGTTCAAGGATAGAACTCAGGCACTGAATCAAGCCCTGTGACAAAAAAAGAGTGATCAAGATTGATGAGGGAAACCATGGGATATATGTTTCTTTGGGCCTGGCTTATTTTCTTAATATGACTTTTTTCTAAGTTTTTCCATTTCCTTACAAATGAGACAATGTCATTCTTTCTGATGGAAACAAAAATTTCCATTGTGTATATATACTACATTTTCTCTATCCATTCATCTACTGAGGGGCATCTGTGTGGGTTCCATATATTAGCTATGATGAATAATGCTTCAACGAACATGGTGTGGTGGTAGCTTTAGCCTTGTTTGTGATCATTTGGGTAAATGCCCAGAAGTGGGATTGCTGGGTCATAGAGGGGCTCTTTGTTTTAGTCTTTTGATGAACCTTCACACTGCTTTCCAGAGTGGTTGAACAAGTTTACATGCCCATCAACAGTGTAGTAGTGCTCTCTTTTGTCCACATCCCCTCCAGCATCAGTGGTTATTAGATTTCTTGATAATCGCCATTCTAACTGATATGTGTGTATGTGTCTGTGTGTGTCTGTGTCTAGGATAGTCCTAGCAGATGTATGCCTATATACAATGATGCTAAGTGAAATGAAATCCAAAATATGGAAAAAATAGATTTTTCTTTGTTGTTGTTGTTGTTTTTAATGTACTAGGTGATTTTTTTTCTTTTTTTAAATTTTATTTTATTTTATTTGTGAACATACTGTACAGAGGAGTTACAATTACATGGGCAGGATAATGCGTACATTTCTTACCAAGCATTGCAGCCTCCTCCTTTGTTTACCCTTCATATCCCTTCCCAGCCTCCCCCCTCCCCCCCAATCCCAATCCTTCTCCTCCCCCCCTTCCCCCCACCCCCCGCACCGACGTTGTAAAGCTCGTTTTGGACATGACAACTTGTACTGTACTTCTCATTGTTGCAACAGGTCCACCTGTATCCTTAAACAACTGGTTTTTCCCCATCTCCTCCACAAGTTATACTGACATCAAATATAGTAAAAGCAGGGGTTATACTGTGGGGGAGGGACATACAAAGCAACAAAGAGATAATCTTATAAATGCGTTAGAACTAGGTGATATTTTTTTCTTTTGTGCTTTTTTTTATGGTTTATCCAGTGTTGTCACTGTATTTGATTTTGGTACCCTGGGTATTGTATATTGTTTATCTGAATTAGGAAAGTGAAGGGGAACAACAGAATGATGAGACAAAAGACAAAGGGTGACCCAATGCAACAGTGATACTCACAAGACAATACGTTGGAAGTGAACTGTACAACTTGGGGAGGGTGGGAGGAGGAAAAGTGGGAGAAAAATGAAGGAGGATGTAACAAGTTTGACAAGAAATGTACTAATTACCTTATGTATGTAACTGCAACCCCTCTGTACATCACCTTGATAAGAAAACTAAACTAAGAAAAAAACAATAAAATGTTCTACCAGAGTACTACAATCTTAATAAAGAAATTAAGAATACCAAACACTAAGAAAAAAAGGTTGATGGGGAGAATGGTAGAAGGGGTGACATTGATCAAGATGCATTATACTCACAAACTGACATGTAGAAACCCCTTTTCACAACTATTTATAATTAATAAAAAATTAAAAAGAAAAAAGGTATTCTATATGTTAGCCGAAGTTAACATGGGTTGTTCTCAGTTTCAGTGTTAAATTATGCATAACAAATTATATACATATCTGATAGAGAATGCTACCTTAAAAGATTGAATTTCAAATCAGAATTTACTAAATTTAACTTTAATTTGCAAGAATAAATTGCATACCAATGGTCGGAAATGAAAGTTAAAGATCCAAATTGAATTTAATCACACAGAATGAAAAAAGACATGTTTCCTCCTGTGGTTGGTGATCATACTCAACAAATATTTCTCTACTTAAAATAATTTTGTTTTCCTATTAGAAACAAAATGTTTACTTATCTAGCATCTCTACTTTGTATTTATTGTCAGTAGTGGGGACTGAATTCAGATCTTTGCACTTGCTAGCAAGCACTGTACTTATTTATGCCATATCCTCAGTCCTTATATACATATATGTATTATGTATGTACATGTGTATGTATGTATGTCTATTTATGTATGTAGGCATGTTTGTGTGTGTGTTTGTGTGTGTGTGTGTGTATGACTCTGGCTCTTTCACCTTGGTCATTTCCTGCCTCTGCCTCCTGAGTGGTTGGAATCATAGACATGAACCTTCATGTATGGCTTGCTTTTTTTTTTGAGATAGTCTCTCAGTAATTTTGCCCGGGCTGAACTTGAACAACAATCCTTTCATCTCTAACCTCCTGAGGAGATGGATTACAAGCATGTTTAATCATATCTAGCTATCTAATTTCCCTACCTTTAATGACCAAGTCTATACCCAGAATTTAGTATACTATAATAGTGACTGTCTCAGAATAAAACAACTCCTGGTTGGGATAAGTAACAGATTACAACCCCAACACCTACTACAATCTGAATTACAGCAATCTGGTTTTGTACTCAAGCTGAGTTAGGCAAATTTAGTCTTGTACTCTTTCCCATCCAAGCTTATTATTTTTATTCTTTGAGGAAGGTACACATTACAAAAAACTCTTTACATCTCAGACACTGTCCCACTTAGAATAACAATGATTACAATTATGAAATCTGATGTGCCAAATATAGCTGTCTTATCTTTTTGCCAAACTTTATGAAATAGTTTATACCTCTGTTGTAATATACAGAAGAAATGAAATTTGAATATTTATAGTAAACTCATACACTTCTTGGTACAATTTCTCTATGTTATTTAAGAGAAAAATTCTAGATTTTCAACATCAGCATCTCATTTCCTCTTGACTATTTGTATTGTATTTGGTAGGATATGCCAAATTCTTCATCTAAAACACTTGATTCCCTTAAAATCCACAAAGCCTTCATCAACATGGCACATTCTACATTACCTTTGGATTCACTAGAAATCTTTGGATGTTCAGGACATACATTATTCTCATAGACATATCCTGAACAGAACAATGTGAGTATGTAATCATTTGAAATAGTCTCAGAGTGTCTTTAAAATGATACCTGACTTGTAGCTATTTCTACGATGAGGCTGCAGATGTTGATATAATGTACACTTGCCATTCTAGGTAGGAATTGAGATAAATTTTAACTGTGAAACAATTTGTTGGAGTAGAAGAGATCAGTTCATACATCATTATGGATTGTTTCAAAGTGCTGAATGCTTGGGGACTTATTTATTGGTGTTCAAAGGAGGTTATTTATGAATAAAAGGACAGCTTTCTTCTCTTAAATGGAAGGGTACAAATAAAACTAAGAAAATAATTCTTCTTGATGTTAAGAAATGACACTCTCTCTTCCTTTTTCCTCATACCCTCCCCCTCCCTCTTTCCTTCTCTTTCTCTCCTATTCCCTCTCAATCTCCCTTCTTCTCTCTCCTGTTAGTCCTCAGGCTTTAATACAGAGTCTGTGAACTCTCACTGAGGTCTTTTGTGTTCAAAGCTAGTGTTCTACCATTGAAGCCACAGCTCCACTTCCCACTTTTTAGTGATTAATTGGAGATAAGAGTTTTGTGGATGTTTTTTAAGTGAAGTAAGCTAGATCCAAAGAAACATAGGTCCCATGGTTTCCCTTATTTGCAATAAATAGTATACGTCTAGGATAATCTTAGCAGATGAGCAAAAGCTCAATAACTATGTACATATGACCATAAAAGATAACTAAGCGAAATGAACTCCAAGAAATGGATACAAGAAGTTTTTCTTTGTTTGATTTCTTGTTTCTATTGTATGTTCTTCCCTGTATGGTATATCCCCTGGTATCACTGTGTTTTTGATTTTGGTTACCCTGGTACTCTATATATGTTTATGTGAATTAGGGAAGGGAAAGAATAACAGAATGGTGAGACAAAGGACATGGAGGGGAACGAATTCAACAGCAATACTCACAAGACAATGATCTGTACAACTTGGGAGTGGATTGGGAAGGGAAAGTGGGAGAAAAATGAGGGAGAGGGTGACAAGTTTGACAAGAAATGTACTTATTACCTTATATAACTGTAACCCCACTGTACATCATCTTGACAATTAAAAAAGAGGGAAAAGGAAAGCAATAATAATAAATGGTAATACTAATAATAAAGAGTTTCATGGACTTTTCAAACCAAGACTCTCAGATCTCGGCTTCCTGAGTAGCAAGGATTACGAGCTTGAACCACCAGCGCCCAGTTTCCCTTTTCTTAGAGAAGTGCCTTTAGAAAACTAGCAATGACAGTTTGTCACTCTTCTCTCATAACATTTATATAATTTCTTCTCAAAGGGTAAAGAAACTTTTTGCCAATTTTACAATGCAGACATCTTTTTCCTAATGGCATCAAGTCATCACTTGGAACTTTAAACATTAAGAAAGTACCTCTATTTTCTAGTCCCTGAGAGTTTGACTTACATATCTCACCCTAAGTTGTAACAACCTGTTACATAGATATGGGACATTATATCACTTCTTTGGATGGAAGGCAATTAGCTAACACAGATGGTCACCTCAATTATGAGGTAAATTTAATGCAGATGGTCACCTCAATTATGAAGTAAATTTAGGATAAACTCTAAGAAATGGTGCTGTCATGTCCACTTATTTGAGAATTACTTATCATTTATTATATGTATGTAATGAGTTATGTCTAATTGATTATATAAAAGGGTGACATTCAATCTCTGCAACCTTCTAGATGATTTTGCTGGTGAGAATTGCTATATTATTTAATGCTTATTTAACAATATACTTTGCTTCATTTCTCTTCTATTTTTTCATATTTTCCCCATGAAAAGAGCAAGCCATATTTAGTTAAAAACTTGCATTTCAATATTATATCAATGTTGCATAAATCTCATGGAAATTCAATTCACTTTTGTTCCATTCTAGAATATTCTTTCTGTTGAATGCTTGTTTGTGAAATAGTAGATTATTTAGATGAATCTTTTCACACACTCACAAACCCCCCACAACTTTAAGTAGAACAATCTTAAATATTACTTTAAAAGCATATGATGCCAGGCACTGGTGGCTCACGCCTGTAATCAGGAGGCTGAGATCTGAGGATCATGGTTCAAAGTCAGCCCGGGCAGAAAAGTCCATGAGACTCTTATCTACAATTAACCACTAGGAAACCGGAAATGGTGCTGTGGCTCAAGCAGTAGAGTGCTTGCCTTGAGCTGAAGAGCTGAGGGACAGCACCCAAGCCCAGAGTTCAAGCTCCACGACTGACTTAAAAAACAAAAAACAAAGCATATGACTGTGGGAAAATTTCATGTCAAAGTTGTATTCTAATGTGAGAACACAGGGTACTTAGCCGAATACAAAACAACCAATCTTACCTCCCTCAAACACAAATATTTTGAACATCTTTCATTAGTGGATATATTCAGTGGCTTGAGTAGAGATGAAGAAAAAGCAGACATGGGGGTACAGAAGTCAGAATTCAGGGAGGGTTCACCCAAGCAGAGCAATCAGATGTGTTAGAGAAAAGCAGAACTAATCTTATCTCCAGAGGATACAGAAGAAATCCATGTCTATTCAGAGAGTAGGAGACAAAGGGAAAGCAAAACTCCCAAGAAAGCATGGCTATGGGTCAGTCTGTAATTTTACCTACTCAGAAGGCTGAGATCTGCAGGAGCACGGTTCAAGGTCAGCCTAGGCAGAAAAAAAACATGAGATTCCATCTTCAAAATAAACCGGTGAAAAGTCAGGCTACAAGCATGGCTCCTTGGTCAAACACCAGCAGAGCAAGCAAACTGAGAAAGAGAAAGACCCGGAATTCAAATCTCACTTTTGCCAAAAAGGAATATCGGTTAATAAAGAAGAAAGTTTCATTTCATCAGAAAAATAAGTAAATGAATATACATGTGGGAGGGGGGTGGGTGGGGCAGGAAAGTGGGAGAAAATTAGGGAAGGGGTAACAACATTTGACAAGAAACGTACTCATTACTTATATAATTGTAACCCCTCTGTACCTTTACAATAAAACTAAATTAAATTAAAAAATAAATACACATGTGCATACACATACACATTGTTTACATGTACATACACATATATCATCACACACACACATACACACACACATATATATATCACTATTCACACATACGCATAAATAGTCACTTACATACTATATATACAAATTTTAGGACATATACCTGTAAATGTTAGCACATACACATACATATATGTCACATATATGTTCAAAAGATACAATTACAATGGGAAATGGATAAACTCTGGAATCACTGTGAGAAATGTTAGCATGCTGGCAACTATCATGGAAAACAATGTACTAGAGTACAAAATTTTAAAAACCATAAAAATAACCCTATGCATGTATGTATATGTGTGTGTGTGTGTGTGTGTGTGTGTGTGTGTGTAAACCATATCATGGTATACATTATTTTCAAACATATAGAAGATGTTAAAAATATTGAACACAAATTAGACATATATAAATGTTATAGCAACAAAAAGGAGAGATCATTTGAAGAGTCTAGCAGGCAGTGTTCATCAAGTGTTCCTGTGGTAGAGAAGAGGTGGAGACTGAAGAAGATTGTAATCAATATAGATGGCTATGCAATATCTACTATTTGACAGGAAAAGGAACGTGTATAGATTTGTCAAACCAATGTGCCTAGCTAACGCTTTATATTCCTTATGTCTCTATGCTTACTGATTTGTAAATATTTCTCAAATTTCCCTTATTGTCTTTCAATAAAGATTAATGAAAAAATGCTTCCTGAATTTCCCATATCACTTTCACCAGACACAGTGATTTCCCCTGAGTTTTCTTATGTAGACTAGAAAATGCTTAAGCAACAATTCTAGACATATCCTAGATATTGTGGGTAAGTATTTTACAAGTATTATTTTATTTGATCTTTCTTAAAATATTAAAGCTAAGAGATCTTATTTGCATTTTACAGATAAAGAAATCGAGGAGTATAAAACAGTACCAGAATAGAGATTGAAAGCTATGCAATATGACTTCAAAGCTTGTCTTCAGAGACCATCTGCAGAACTGCATTCATTATATATGGTGCTTCCCATGGAGTCTGGTCTTATTAGGTATTGTTTGAGTCAAGCTGATGTCATATATGTGCAGTTAGCAAAATCCAACTCAAGTAAGCCTTGCAGTTACATGGTGAATATTTATAGACAAAAATTATTCCTTGTGGTTTTGTAATTTCGCCTACAAACAGTAGGAACTGATGGCATTAGACCTTTGAATAGGATGTTCTTGCTTTTCAGAGATATACCTAGGTTGCTATTTCTTGGCAAAAATCCTAATCAAAGCCAAGCATCTATAATCTAGTTACTCAGAAGGCTGACAGCTGAGAATTGCTGTTGAAATCTAGACCAGGCACACAAATGTGTGAGGCTCTACCTGTCTCCAATTAACTAGCAAACAGCCAGAAATGGAGGTATAACTCAAATGGTAGAACACCAGCTGCAAACTTTTAAAAAGCCCAATAAGAGCACAAGACATAGAGTTCAAGCTTCAATATGGACCAAGAAATAATATCCTAAGCAAGGGAGATTTTTCATTTGGATTACAGGAACCACAGGCAATTGAGTCAATTTATAACATACATAATGACACAGTTTCTTCAACAATAGTAATAAGATTTCTTTACTTTTGACTGAATGCAAGTGATAAAAATTCTATCTCATTTTCTATTAAATTTTGCCATAACATCAAAGTAATATTTGTGCCAACATATAATAATATTCTGTTTAAGAATGTTGTCATTTTCATTTATATGAAAGAAACGATAATTTGGGGTTGACATTTGAATAATAGTCTAACAGATGTCAATATCTTCAGAAATTATAGCTTACAGTCTGTGCAGAACACAGGATCTATCAACTCAAAGATTAGAGGCACTAAATATCTTTAAGAGTGATAATACTTAGGAAAAAAGACAGTAATCTAGGGTATCCATAGTAGAGCAGAAGAAGGAATACAACGCTGGAAATCTACAAGCTGACCATTTAAATTTGAAGATTTTACAATGACTAAGGAATGAGGAGAAAGTAATGACCTCCTTTGACCTGCATCTTTTATCAAATGATGACTGAAGTAAATCGTTTCTATGGTGAATGTTAGTTATGAAATTCAACAACTTAACTGCATTTCAGCCACATAGTATAAGTTGATTTTGCATCACCTTGCTCCTAAATTTATAATTTTCCAATCTCATAACAATGTAAACAAAATATAGAAGTAAATTCCTATTTTTATAGTTTTATCTATACACCTTTCTCTGACTGATTAGAATTTCAGTTTATTTTTACAGCAAAAAATATGCTAGGTAACCAACAAGACATAGAAAAATATAGTTATACAAAAAAATAAACTCAAGAAAGTCATTCATAAACTATAATCCCAGCTACTTAGGAGACTAAGATTGAGATGAGTGTAGTTTAAGGCCAAGTCACACAGGAAAGTTTTTAAAGACCCATTTGGAACCCATAATGCAGTTCAATGGCATGTACCTGTCATTCCAAGATACATGAAAGGCTGAGACTGGGAGGTTTGTAGTTCCAATACAGCTCAAGCTGAAAAGTTTGGGAAACTCTTTTTATACAGAAAGAAGCAGAATGTGGTGGCATGTGCTTGTCATCCCAGCAATGACAGGATATTTAAAGTAGGTAGATCACAGCTCAGATGCCCACTTGGGTGGGAATGAAGACTCCTGCCTATAACCATAGACAAAACAGGGGTGGATCCTCAGTCAGTGCAGGCACACAAATTGATGAGACGTTTATCTCCAATTAATCATCAAAAAGCTAAAAGTGAAGGTGGGGCTCAAGTGGCAGAGCACCACCAGTCATGAACAACAAAGCTGAACAAGAGTGTGAGGCCTTGATTTCAGAATGAGCACCAAAATATCAAAACTAGTAGTAAAACTTGGAAAAATTACAGGAATTTAACTTATGTAAAAAATCACAGATAAAAGGGTAGTATTTTACATTATTTGGTATCAAAATTTCAGCTTTTAAATTTATTTTTATGAGGGTTGCTTTGCAAAAAGTTCAATATTACATAAATTCAGAAAAACATGAGATTGATATGGTGCAGATTATTATGATGATGAAAAGACAAGAATTCAGGAAAGAATGGTACAATTTCAATTATAGATATATATACATATACATATGTATCTACATATTCAGGATAAGTAAAATACTTTATGAAGCTAAAAGCATTCATTTGTATTAAAATAGATATATCTTCAAACTAATCTCATCATCAATCTTCCCCAAAGTTAGTCCTTTCTGTTTAGTTTTCATATAGATCATTGTTTTTATTCAGCTTAACAGCTTGAGCTGGAGAATTCTCCTTACAATGACTATTTGGTTTAACATTCACATTTTCTTCCTTCGTGCAAGAGACTAGACATATTGAGGTAAGTTTCATGCAACATTTTAATCAGCACTTCCATTATGGTATGTATATTTGTCTGGTAAAGCTGACAGTGAAGATTTGGGAAGATAATGTGATGATTCTTCTTAATTAATGATCCCCTTCCAGTTTTTGTTCATTTTTATTGTACTACATTAATCTTCAATGTAAATATTGGCATGCTTTATTTTCCTCATTGTACTGCTGTCTTTGGCACACAAACTTCCAATATTGGCTTTGTTGTCAACTATCAATGCTATTGATGCTGACATTCACATCAACTATAATTATGGGTAACATCTCAAGATTTAAGTAATGGGTAACCAATGCCAAAATCCTGAAGAAATAAAGTATCTATTAGAGAAAAAGGGGGATAGCTGTGACCCAGATGGTATACATAAAATTTATTACCCTTCAATAGGATAAACAGAGTATGCATTATCTGTTTATGATGAGATATTGAATTCTTTCTTCACAGCAGCTATCCACGTTAGAATTTGGCATAAGATTGCATCTGCTGGCTTCATGGCGGTATTTGAATTTGCAGATGTAGCATGGAGATATATTCTCTCAAAGCCACAGCATTGAAACAAATTGCACTGGCAGATTATGTGATTGGGTATGATGTCAGGAATCCTAACAGCAAAAAAAAGTATATTCAAATAAAGTATCTGATGTTTTGAATGTAAACTAAGCATAAAATAGGATGCCAAGGCACTAAAACACACAGGTCAAAGAGTCAGAACATCGCTCCCCTTCTCACCCCATTGCTGCTTCTGATGGACATCATTACTGATACTCTATGGCCTTTGAGGCAGTCATAGCATAGTTATTGAGCTTAGGTTGCATTTTAGTTGTCTCACTTCTGTGACATTGGTTTAACCTTTTAGGACCTTAAATTCATCTGTAAAACATGACCTAAAAGCTCTAACCTTTTACAAGAGAACTGTGAACATTGTGTGCAATAATTATGCAAATGCATTTTAGAAGCACTACAGTGTTATAAAGTGTGATGACACCCATGTATTTGTTTCGCCAACTATTCAGTATTTACTAAGCGTTGCTCGTGTGTCTCTGGATTTTATTTTCTGTCTCTTGAGTTGCTGGCAATTCTCCTCCTTCTCTAGCTCTACCCACATCCACCACTCTGTCTTTCTATGTCCTGATGATCCATGATTCATCCATCATGACTCTGTTTAAAAGGTAAACTTTCTTCTCCTATCCAATGTGCACTACTTTCTGCAGACAGCTGATTATTCCAGCTTCAGTACTGTTGTTCTACCAAGGGTCTATTTTTTTATTTTATGTTTTAATTAGAATAGTTTCAGACCCTTCTTTCTAAGCACAGGAGGCTGTGGGAGTGGAAAGGGATGAAGAGGCTAGTAATTATGGTACATACTACTTTAAATTCAATGCACCTATTTGAGGATGGCAAGGAATGACTGATTTAGAGTCACATGATTTGTTTATTTTTTAGTTTTTTAGATTTTTTTGTAAAGGTGATGTACATAGGGGTTACAGTTTCATAAATAAGAAAATGAGTACAGTTCCTGTCGAACATTGTTACCCTCTCTCGTTTTCTCCCACTACTCTCTTCTCCTCGAAGTTATAAAGTTCATTACCAACATAGTGTTTTGTAGATTCACATGATTTAGACTCTACCAGCAGAGTAAAGAATAAGTCATGTAGGATACCTAGCATCCTATTTGCATGGATTTAAAATTTTTATTGAAAAGGCCTTATATCTAAATGAACTCCAGGAAATGGTGTTTTTGTTTGCTGTTCTTTTTGTCTTGTTTGCTCATTTATCTGTCTTTGGGAGGGGGAGGGAGGCACAGAAATTATGGAACAATTTTACACTTCCACCAACAATGCAGTAGGGGTAGTATGGAGGTTCCTCAAAAGACTTCACATAGAGCTCCCCTATGACCCAGCAATCCCACTTTTGGACATTTACCCAAATGATCACAAACAAGACCACACTAAAGCTACCAGCACGACTATGTTTATTGCAGAATTATTTACTATAGCTAAGATATGGAACCAACCCAGATGCCCCTCAGTAGATGAATGGATCAAGAAAATGTGGTATATATACACAATGGAATTCTATGCCTCCAGCAGAAAGAATGACATTGCCCCACTTGTTAGGAAATGGAAAGGCTTGGAAAAAATTATATTAAGTGAAGTAAGCCAGGCCCAAAGAAACATAGGTCACATGGTTTCCCTTATTTGCAATAACTAGTATATGTCTGAGACAAGCAGAAATGGTCAGATAAGTGGATGCTAAGTGAAATGAACCCCAAGATAAGGAGCCAAATGGTTTTTCTTTCTTGCTATTGTTTCTATCATATTTATGAGTTCTTTGTTGCTTTGTATGTCCCTTCCCCACAGTATAACCCCTGCTTTCACTGTATTTGATGTTGGTATAATTTGTGGAGGGGAAGGGAAAACACAAATTGTTTAACTGGAGATACAGGTGGACCCATTGCAACAATGAGATGTACAAGACGTTATATCGAAACACAAACTTTACAACTTTGGCATGGGGGAGGGGGAGGGGAGGTTGGGGGGTGGGAGTGAGGGGGTGGGGGGTGATGGGAAGGGCTGGAAAGGGGAAACAAAGGAGGAGGCAACAATGCTTGATAAGAAATTTACTCATTACCTTGCTCATGTAATTGTAACCCCTCTGTACGGTACTTTCACAATTAAAAGAAATTGGAAGGGGTGACACTGTTAGAAAAGAGATGTACTCATTACCTAACTTATGTAACTGTAACTGTACCATCTTTGTACATCAGCTTTATAACCACAATTCGTTTTTAAAAGAGGTCTTAAGTAGATACACTTATCTTGAATTTGTTAGCAGAGGAATAATCTAATTCCAGTAGAGAATGATCGTCAGATGTGTCTAAAAAGCAGCCTTTTTATGACATCAGGTCTAAACTTGAGGGCAAAAGTGTGAGACAATTCTCAAAGTGCTAATTTTACTAAAGTCTCTTTATAAAGTAGAAGCAGAATACATTGAGCTTTAGTTGGTCTCCAATTTGCCACTAACACAGATAGCATATATGTGAAGCAAAATTTTCCTAAACCCTCCAGAGAATAGATCTTTGGCCATCTTGGGAGTCACGGAATACCTGCAGTGATAACCAGCAAATGTCACACAAGCTCCCAAAATAGCGACAGTCCCCAGAGAAGAGAGCAAAAATGTCCAGCATCATGAATCAGGTGGCAGTAGTAGGGCTCATCTCTGCAGTGGACATGACTGAGGCTGAGTGAGGACAAGCAAAAGGCAAAATGGCATAGCAATCTGTTCCATTCCTCTTCCATTTCCCCCAACCAGAGGCTGGGATAGCACCTACATCTTACAAATCAGTCATTTCTTATCCTTAAAATCTATTGTCTAAGGTTACTTTCACTTTGATTCCTTCCAGGGCCTTTCACATGAATGTTAAATATAGTTTAAAATAATACAGTTGTGAAATTTAAATGACTCAAAAGAGCATATATGGAAAAATAAAATATCCTTCTTGTTTCTGACCTCTAGTTCCTTGGCTTTTCTCTCAAGAAGTAAACAAAATAATTTGTTTACAGTGCAACCTTTCAATACCTCTAAATTGATATAGATATAGGTATATAGATATATATATTCAAGGACCTAAGTATAGGGAAAACATCAAAGTACATTGGATATATTATGTATGCACATATGCATGTATTATATAAGAATATGTACTGTATGAGGTATAGAAGATAGATGATAGGGAGGGATGACACAGACAGACAGATAGACAGACAGACAGATAGATAGATAGATACATAGATAGATAGATAGATAGATAGATAGATAGATAGATAGATAGATAGATAGATAGATAGATAGATAGATAGACAGTATGAGATACCTAATAGCTTTTGAATGGACAACTTGGTTTTGGAAATAAGGTATACAGAAATGAAGACATCCAAATAAAGAATGCCTGAGAATTCCATATTTTATTAATATGATGATATAGTAATTGAACTAGAGCAGAGCATGTATATACATAAGGGTAAGGGCTATTATTGCTCAGAACTGTGTGAGGTCTTTGATAGTTCTGGATCAGGAAGTATATTCTGAGTCATGAATAAAGTGAGTTTACATGAATATGATGTTTTTGTAATGAAAAGTTGAGATTTCCAATAGCATATATTCAATTCTCTTTTGTAAAAGAGATATTATCTTACACATTGCTTAAAATTATTAAAACAAGTTTATAGTTGAAAATTTTCTTCTACTCTGTCTCCAGCCACCACATTACCTTCAATCACCAAAAGCAACACTCATTAATTTTTTCTGAGTTATTCTCTATATATCTCTCTGTATATTTGCCTTCTTTGCTCTCCCTCCCTCCTTTCTCCCTTGCTCTTTCTTCTTTCCTTACACGTCTATATAGAAGATGTCCATCTACTATCCCATTTCCCCCACATAATTCTTTTCTACCTACATAATTTGGCCTGATTGTTAACATGTTTGCTTTGTTCAGTTTTTCTTCTAGATTCACAGTAATTTAGTTAACCACTCATGAATGTTTGAGATTGTTATTATAAGCTATGTTATAAAAATACACTTGCATGCAGGATAAGAAATGACTGATTCGTAAGATGCAGGTGCTATCCCAGCCTCTGGCATGCATGTAATGACATGCACACAAGTACATCTTCCGAATAAATCCCTACATAAAGAATAACTGACTCCCGGAGTTCATATGAATTTGCAACTTTTATGAGTTTTGTTAAATTATGAAAGTGCCTTACCCTATTCACATATAGAAACAATTATTGATTTATTTTCTTCTGAAATATTCCATTTAACTTTCATTTCACTTCAAATTATATATAACATCATTTGGTGTGAAATTTTCCTTTTTCATATTAGAAACTGAAATATACATACACATATATATTGCATGGGGATACATGGATATATGCTTGATTTAGTGTCAATATTACTAGTAGCAAAATGAAAACAAAATTTGTAATATGATTTTTACACAATAAAGAGGGTCTTCTGAGAACCCATTCTGATGGGGTTTCTTATATCCAGTGTCTCAGAGATTACTAGTTTGTGTACAATCTAAACCATTTGTGGAAATTAAATGTGAGTACTTCTTACTTTCAGTAAAGCAATCATTTAATTCCTGAAGCTATTTTATTCCTTTAAATATTCATATTTTGAGATGCAATATGGATCTAACAAGCCATTTTTAATGTGTGGTATCCTCTGCCTTAAGCAATCTGAATTGGAATCAGGTATGCTCACAAATTTCAAAAACTTTGAAAATTAATTGAGTCACTAATTAACTAAATTGTTACTTAGAGGTTTCAGTCATGTTCTTATTTATTTTTATTATCTTCCAATAGTTGTACAAGGAGGTTCCAATTTAAACATGACCATTGATATGCACAAGGCACTTTGATCAGCGTCACTCCTTTCATCATTCTCCTTTCCCCATCTCCTAAAGTTTCCTACCTTCAGTTGCACATATGTACAATGAATATTATGACTATATTCACCCACCATTCATTCTTCTCTCCATTTGTCTGCCCCTGGCCCCTTATACCACTCCCTTCCCTTTAGACATGTTTTAGCCTTTTCGAGTTTTTTTTATTTTAAATTTACAAGGGAAATTATTTTCCTATGAGGAATAAGGAAACAAAAGACATAAGAGCACCCAAGATGGATGAAATCCATGTGTGAGACCCCAGAGGTGATAGCAAAGGGTGTCCAGCATTAGCACTGTCAGTATCAGCCTCAGCATTTCAAGATTACTCTTCCTTTAAAATAATCTTTGTAAAATGATCCATGTAATTTCTAACATTGCTTCCTTACCCTTCTTGCTGAAACTGTGCTCTTTTGCTAGAAACTTCTTTTTATTTCTAAGTGATGTATGGCTTTTTTTTCTTTCCCATTGAAAATCGTAATCGAAACCAATAGCAAACAGGTATTTAATTGCTATCTCATAATTGCTGAGTCAAATAAATGGTTTATCAGAAAATACTGACCACCAAAATGTCATAAATTAAAAAACACATTAATGATGGTAACTTTTCGTTTAAAACTTGGATATTAGTAACTACATTTAGTACATCACAAGTAAATTAAATGTGTTTTCATATTTGATATTTTTCTGAAGAACCAAATAAAAATAAATTACTTGTTTTGACCCCTAGAAAAGCACCTTCAGAAAGACTAGTATAATTAGGGAAATTATAAAACAAAATCTTTTGAATATACTTGTCCAGGAAAAGATTTTCATATGATTCTGTTGCCATTATGAGGCAGAAATGTGAGGACATTTTCTAGCTAAGAGTACATTTTCTTCCATCTTTATAGGAAAGTAATTTGTACCATGAGAAAGTATGTATTTTCATTACTTAACTACTCAAAGTATTGGTAAGGATCCTGCTAAGTTAGCCAAGGTCCATAATGGCACTCCTTTTAAAGAAGCAAAAATACCTCATTTCAAATTTGAAAGCCATTTAAAACTGCCTTCCCTAAACAACTATAGAGATATTGTGAATTCACACTCTCAAAATATGCAAGAAAGACCTGAAAATAAATGGGGCTCACAATTTTAGAAAATAAATAAAAATGAGCCTAAATGTCTGGTTTCTGACCCTCCATTAGTTTACTTTTCTGGGTTTTTTTTTTCAAAAAGTTAGTCCTTTGTTTTGTTTTTATTTGCCTATTGGCTTTGATGTTATGTAATATGCTTGTCTTCCTCTCTACTATTATAAGATATATGACCTCAAGAAGAGTCTGCATTGCTTAGTTGCATTTATCTTTGGATACCACAAGTCTATGACTTTCATTTCTTGTTTTTTTGTCATGACTTAAAGAACAAATACAACCTATGTGTACAAGGCACATGTATGTGTTACCCCTCTTCACACTACTTAGCAATACATGAATAGATGTTAGATACATTCATATATAGACACATATAAAAATTTTAACCCGGTGAGTTATTACAAAGCATTTTATATAGTACTTTCTTTTTTTATTGTGAAAATACTGTACAGAGGGGTTACAATTACATGGGCAAGATAATGAGTACATTTCTTAGTAAGCATTGTTGCCTCCTCCTTTGTTTCCCCTTCCCATCCCTTCCCATCCTCCCCCCCCTCCCTCCCACCCAATCCTCCTCCCCCACCTCCCCCCAACCAAAGTTGTAAAGTTCGTTTTCGACATAACGACTTGTACATCTCATTGTTACAATGGGTCCACATGTATCCCTATTTTAACAATTTGTTTTTTCCCTTCCTCTCCACAAATTATACCAACATCAAATACAGTGAAAGCAGGGGTTATACTGTGGGGGAGGGACATACAAAGCAACAAAGAAATAATCTTATAAATGTTTTAGAAACAATCCCATGAAAGAAAAAAAACATTTGAATATATATCTTAGGGTTTATTTCCTTAACATCAACTTATCTGACCTATTCTGTTTGACTCAGACATATACTAGTTATTGCAAATAAGGGAAACCATGGGACCTATGTTTCTTTGGGCCTGGCTTACTTCACTTAATAGAATTTTTTCCAAATCTTTCCATTTCCTAACAAATGGGGCAATGTCATTCTTTCTGATGGAGACATAGAATTCCATTGTGTATATATACCACATTTTCTTGATCCATTCATCTGAGGGCATCCGGGTTGATTCCATATCTTAGCTATGGTAAATAATGCTGCAATAAACATAGTCATGCTGGTAGCTTTAGTGTGGTCTTGTTTGTGATCATTTGGGTAAATGCCCAAAAGTGGGATTGCTGGGTCATAGGGGAGCTCTATGTGAAATCTTTTGAGAAACCTCCACACTGCTTTCCAAAGTGGTTGAACAAGTTTATACTCCCACCAACAATGCAGTAAGGTTCCCTTCTGTCCACACCCCCTCCAGCATCTGTTGTTATTAGAGAAGGATGGCCAATAGACACATGAAGAAATGCTCAACCTCCCTAGCCATAAAAGAAATGCAAATCAAAACAACATTGAGATACCACCTCACCCCAGTTAGACTGGCTACAGTACTTTCTAAATTAGCTTTTACAATATGTTTGATGCATTGCACTATTTCCTACTTAACAAACATGTATAATAAGTTAGGACATCTGTTTCTTACAGTATAATTGCAACTAATAAGCAGAAAATGAATGAAGGATATTTTAAGTCTAAATTAGGGAAACTGGAGAATCGCTATTCAATGCTGAAGTCAACACACAAAGTTGTGAATAGAAATAAGATATTTGCCTAATCTCAAAACATCTCTTTACAAAATACACATTAATAAAAATGAGGAAACGGTAACTTACTAGGAGAGGATCCTGCCCGACAGCACATTGTCTACCTGATCTAAATTAGCATTACTAGTTATGGGGCCTATTGTCTGTCTTTACCTCCTCTTGACAGGATACACAGAATCACCTCTGTTATCCTGAACCTCTGTAGCCTTCCCTCTGAATTCTGTTTTCTTTCCAATTGTTCTCTGCTGCAATAACCTCCAATCTCATCCTGCTACCTTATAGGTATATCTCAAGGTCATCTCTCCTATATACAAAAGATTGAGCTACTTTAAGAGAAGGTATAACAAAATACAACACCCTGTGTATTTTCTACAACTATAGACCTTGACTAAATATACACAAATCTGAACATATAAATATAAGTCCAACATAACAAAGTTTGCTGATGTGAGTAGAAGTCACATTGCCACTGACACTGGTGAGCCGGAACTGGAAAACTGAACATTGGCTGAAATGTTTAAAATCTTATTTGTTCACATTCCTAGGGACAATATATACTCTCCCACAAATGCCTTTAAAATAAAAGGCAGCATGAACAAAAACAGGAAAAGCAGAAGATTCCATAAATAGTTATACACATCCTTGCTAGACTGTCATGCTGGCATGATGCCTAATGTTCTTTTGGTATTTCCCCTTTTCTTATTTCCTTTCAAACACTTTTCCTCTTGTAACCTTTGCAACCTTTCTGTCCTTTTCAAAAGCACGTTTTCTATTTATGTACTCACAAGTTAGTCATAAAAATGTTACAAGATTGTTCTTACAGGAGAAGTGACATCCGTAACCTCATATTTTTTTGTGCCAGTCCTGGAACTTGAACTCAGAGCCTGGGCTCTGTTCATGAGCTTCTTTTGCTCAAGACTAGCACGCTACCTATTGAGCCACAGTTCCACTTCTGCATTTTTGGTAGTTAACTGGGGATAAGAGTCTCATAGATTTTCTTGCCCAGGCTAACTTCAAACTGCAATCTTCAGATCTCAGCCTCCTGAGCAGCTAGGATTACATATATGAGCCACCAGTATCTATAGCTCATAGCCTCATATAATAGAAATAAGTTACATGAGAAAACATAATTTTCTGATTGTTAGAAATGTTAATCCCTGAAATAGTTACATATGTATTTTTAATTGACCCATAAAAGTTAAATTGCCACTTGTGTTAAGAAGTGATTCAAGTATTTTCTTGATTAAAGACCACAACATTCCCCTTCTCCTCCCCAAATTAGACAAATGTATATAGAAGATGCATGGTACCAAAATCAAGTACAGTGACAACAGGGGATATACCATAGGGGGAAGAACATACAAAGGATACAAAAAAAAAAGCGCGCATAGTACATTTAAAACAACAACAAAGAAAGACCCCTTGTGTCCATATCTTGGGGTTCACTTCACTTAACATCATCTTATATGGTCATATGTGCATAGCTTTTGAGCTTTTCTGCTTGTCTGATAAAATTATCCCAGACGTATACTAGCAAATGAGGGAAAACATGGGACCTATATTTCTTTGGGTCTGGCTTACTTCACTTACTATGATTTTTTTCCAAGTCTTTCCATTTCTTAACAAATGAGATGGTGTTGTTCTTTCTGATGGTAACACTGAATTCCTTTTTATATATGTACCAAAACAAAACACTGAAACAAGGACACAGGATGACCAATGGGTCACAACGATACCACAATTATATTGGAAATGAACTTTACAACTTCAAGGGGGAGAGGAAGAGTGAGGGAGGTAGGGGAGGGAAGGGATAGTGGAAGAACAACAAGGGAAGGGGTAACAATTCTCAACAAGAAATGTACTCATTGCCTTACTCACGTAACTGTAACCCCTCTGTACAGCATCTTTATAATAAAACAATTTTTTTAAAAAAAGGGGAAACATTGTTAACAGAAGCCAATGGCTCATGCCTTTAATCTGAGCCACTCAGGAGTTTCAGATATGAGGATCATGCTTAGAAGCCAGTCTGGGAAGAACATTCCATGAGACTCTTATCTCCATAAAACCAGCAAAAAGCAGGAAGTAGAAATGTAGCTTACGTGGCAGTGTCAAATCTTGAGCAAAAATGATAAGTAAGAACATAAAGTAGCGACCTCAGAGCTCAATACCAACACACACACACACACACACACACACACACACATACACACACACAAGCATAGCATCATTAAGAAGAATCATTTAAGCATCTTTAAGTATCACTTAAATACTTGCATTGTCTTCCTTTCAAAAGAAGTCAATTGAATAAATTTTGTAAAGGCAGTGAAAACTAGTATCACATATTAGGTTAAAATACTGCTTCTTGAGATTCTGTGCAGGAATTATATTGTGAAAATGGTATTTAAAAATCAAAGTTAAAATTCAGATGCCAAAAATATGAGTTACAGAAGCTCTGGTACCATTTCTCTAAGGATGTAGGAATAACCATACAATGTGAGTTAAAGATTACCAAAAAGAATATGTGGTACGTACACACACACACACACACACACACAAATTCACTTCTATTCCCTTGGTACTCAGGCCTACTCTTGTGCTAATACTAAGCTATTTTTATTACTATAGCTTGGTAAGAGAGTTTGGAGTTTGGCATTGATATTAACCATTTAATATTTGATAAGGGAGCCAAAAACAGAAGATGGGAGAAAGATAGTCTCTTCAACAAATGGTGCTGGCAGAATTGGCTATACACATACAGAAAACTGAAGCTAGATCATTATAAATCATCCTTCACTAGAATTAATTACAAATGGATCAGAGACCTCAATGTAAGACCAGATACCATGAAAATATTACAGGAGGGGATAAAGAAAACACTAGGGTTCCTAGGCATGGGTCAAAACTTCCTAAGTAAAGATCCAGAATTTCAACAAATAAAAGAAAGACTGGATAAATGGGAGTGCATCAAACTGAAAAATTTCTGCATGGCAAAGGATAAAGCTAGTAAGATGAATAGAAAGCCCACAGAATGGGAGATTTGTATTAGATATGCATTAGACAAAGGCTTCATACCTAAAATATGTTTAGAGATAAAAAAATTAAATCCCCAAATATAAACCTTCAAAGAATCAACAACCCAATTCATAAATTGGCTAAAGACTTAAAGAGTGACTTATTAGAAGTAAGAATGGTTGCCATTGTTGTTATTTTTGTTTTCTTTTCCTTTGTCTTGTTTGTTAGATTGTATGTGGGAGGGTAAGGGAGAGCACATAAAAGGTGAAACAAGGATGCATAAACACAACAGTGGTTGGTACTCACCATTATCTGATGGGTGGGTACGGGAAGGGAAAGCCTGGGAGAGGGCAAAGTAAGGAGAGACATGGTTCAAAAAGAATTGCATTGATTGTACCTGATTTATGTAACTGTAACCCATCTGTATATCAACTATACAAAAACAATTATAAAAAGAGATGCAAAAACTAATGGAACTCAAAAAAGAAGTGAAATAACTAACCCAGCAATTATTTACAGGATTGGACCATTTGGCTTTCTCAGAATATAAACTACATGATATAGTGGAGAGATTGCAATATATGCAAGGAAAAGGGACAAAAGTTCCCTGGGATACATGACTGAAGCTTGGTCTCTTGTGCTCTCAGACAGATGTTTTTGGGGTGACTCAATCTGCTTTGTGCTCTGTTTTAAATTTCTTGCACATAGGAAATATTCTCACTATATTGATTAGGAAGTTGAGTGTCAGAAAAGTTGGATGGTTAAACCAAGTTAACAAGATGTAACACACAGTGAACCTAATTTTTAACCCTCTACCTGCTGTTCAAGGACAAAGTTGTTTCCTCATCATTTATCTCCTCAGAAACATGCTTAGGAAAACAATCTATTGATAGTTTAGTTATAATGTAGTCTCTCTGCTTATAATCATTGACAGCTAACGAACCTTAAAATGCATAATAGAGATGTTTAAGTATAACCTATGAAAATACACCCTTGAAGAGGCCCCAAGAGTATAAATTTAGAATCTACCTCAGTTCTGTCTTCTGAGAGCAAAATCATCGTTATTATATGGGTAGCCAATCTCATTTCTTCCCCCATCCATTCTTCTCATTCTTCTGCTCAGTAACAATTCTGAATATTAGTACCATAGTAGGGAATGAAGGAGACAAGTGACTAATATGTTATTTATTCTTTCCTCCACCCCAAGCTGTTCATCATTTTTTCAAGCTTTTAATTTATATAGTGTACCTTGCAGAGAGGTTTTTAGATATGTTTTTTTTTTATACTCTCCATGAAAGACAGGACACAATTCACACAGTTCAATAGTTTGTTTTCATAAAGCTGCCACAGCTTCAAATAGGAACTAAAATGTACCGAGTTCCTAAGAGATAAGAGAACAATATAAAACAGTGACAAAAGGAACCATACAAATATCTTTTCAGAGACTTGCTCCCATCATTCAGTACCTGCCTCCAAATTCAATTCAATTCACAGCACTATATTGTGTAATTATCCCCTACATTATATTCTTGGTGAAAACATTCTTAAAGGTGTTAAGAATTATTTTAGTTTTCAGTATCGTTTTCTGTATCTTCTTCCTTTCAGGAAAGCAATGATGTCAAATAATTTCCTTTAAACCATGGTGCCAATGTTAAGTAGAAACTCATTTACATAATTTCCTTCTTGTAACCATAGACAATCCTATCTTCTGACTGACAAACCCTAAAGTTTTCCTAAACTAATTGCTGCATATTTGGAACTTTCAACAAACTATGAATGGTGCCCACAAGGAGGCACTACATCAAGCAGAATTTTGTTTTCTTGAGGCATGATTAGCAACTAAAAGTTGTACATATTCAGGTTCTGGAGGCATGGCTCAAGTGATACAGCATGCAAGCTCATGGCCCTAATTCAATCCCCAGTATCAGAAATAAAAGTGTATATATTAGTAACTGGGCACTAGTGACTCACTCATGTATTTTACTTTGAACAAAAGATTCTTCTAGTAAAAAATTATATTAAGTGAAATAAGCCAGGCCCAAAGAAACATAGGTCTCATGGTTTCCCTTATTTGAAATAACTAGTATATGTCTAGGACAAGCAGAAAAGGTCAAAAGCTATGTACATATTACCATATAAGATGACGCTAAGTGAAATGAACCCCAAGATAGACACACGAGTGGTTTTATCTTTCTTGCTATTGCTTTTAATGTATTTATAATGTATCATGTAATTTTTTTGTTTCTTTTGTATGTTCTTCCCCCATGGTATAGCCCCTGTTTTCCCTTTATTTGATTCCAGTGCACTACATCTTGTATATACATTTTTCTAATTTGGGGAAGGGAAGGGAAATAACAAAATGCTGAAATAAAGATACAGGTTGACCCATTGTAACAATGAGATGTACAAGACACTATGTTGAAAATGAACTTTACATCTTTGGGGGATGTGGGGAGGGAGGAGTTGGGGAGGCAGGGAGGGAAGGTATGGTAGGGGAAAAACAAAGGAAGAGGAAACAATGCTCGATAGGAAATGTTCTCATTACCTTACTCTTGTAACTGTAACCCCTCTCTACAGTATTTTTACAATAATATATAAAAAGATTCTTCAAGTAATTATACTGGTTGGTAAAAGACAAAAAAGTGCACTTGAACATGATAAACTATACCGGACTCTAGACACAGTGAGACCAATAGGGGGACATTCTTAGGAGAGGACAACAAAGGCTCAATAGCTATGTGCATATGATCATATAAAATGATGGATATTGAAATGTATTCGAAGAAAGAGGGTTTTTTATTACTTTGCTTTTCCCCCTTTTCCACTGTTTTTGATTTCTGTACCTTTTGTTTTGTATGTAAGTTTATATGTTTGGGAGAGGGTAAGTAGGAACACAGAAATTTTGAGACAAATGGTAAACAAATGTAGCAGTGACAATCTCTAGACATTATGTTGAAATTAAGTTATACAACTTGGGAATCAGGAGGGAAAAAATGGGAGAAAATGAGGGAAGAGGTAACACTGTTCAGAAAGAAATGAATTTATTACTTGATTTATGTAGCTATAACCCCCCTGTGCATCACTTTTACAATAAGAAATAAGTAAATAAATAAAAAGAAAAAAGATCTTTCTCTTACAAATATTTAAAATAAGATGTCTTTACAGACATGTATGAAGCTCAGTAGAAGTCTAAACCAATGATTTGTATATGTGTGCACATATATACCAAATATATGAATAGAAACCTCATAAAACTAGAAATAAATAGAACCTCAAAAATAAATAGCAAGATATAAAGCATAGAATTGATTTTTATCTGTATTTCATCTATTTGACTTCTACAACTAACAATATTCAATGGACAAAAGGAGTTAGAAAAAAATTCACATTTCAGAAAGAAATAAAATATCCTCTAGTGAAAGATGATACAATCAAATTCTACTTCGAGAGAGTAAATAAAATGCATTGATATTTGTTTTAGCTAGAATATAAAGATTGAATTACAGGAAGGAACTATTTAATTTTCAATAATTAAAGATATATTTATAAGAATGGACAACAAACTAAGATATAGACTGTTCTTTAAATAAATATATTTAAATATATTTAAATAAAAATACATACTTTTGAAATGCAAGCTTTTGTGTTGTGGTAGTGATGGTGGATTGTTTTTGTAGTAGTAGTTAGATTTGAACTCAGAACTATGAACTTACTACACTAGAACTCTACCACTTTTGCTATACTCACAGCTCTAAGAATGTAAGACTATTTTTATGCAATATCTTGGTTATCCTTGAAGTTTCATTTTTTTATCTGTCTTTACTAATATGACAGTTCTTAACCCTTCAGGCCAAAACACAAATGTGTATTTCTGCCAACTACTACTTGCATAGTCCACACTATATACTCCCAATGGATGTACTGTGAGCTGGATCTGCACCAGGACACCTTTAATTACAAAGTCAGTTCACAGTGCAGCAGAATTAATTCCATTGGACGACTTTAAGCATCTCTTACACAATATACCTGGAACACTGTCAATTTCTATCACTGGTGTAAATCCTGTTAGACAGAATATTAGAACACAAGTTATAAGTAGTAGGCTTAACTCTAGATAGGAAGCAGGGAACAACAAAAGCCTAAAGATTCATGGTAAGCTGCTCCCCTAAAGCTAAAGAAAGCTGCACAGTTGGATAAAGTATCATCCTTATGTGTTCCATTCATACTGCAACTAAGGGAAATCAGAAAGCAGTCCACCATATTTATGCCCTAAGGGAACAAAATGCTAAGAATTCTAGAACTTGTTGTAGAAGAAATGTAAACAGAGCCTTGCCTATTTCAATTAGCTTCTCTTTGTCTCAGAAAGTTATTTTCCCAGCTTATTCTATAATTATCTTTGAGACCTACAAATGAGAAAGAAAGGAAAACTGGACTATAAGAACTTCCTTAAAATCATCTTTATATAACAAGTCTATTTGTGGCCTATGTTGTTGTGTTTCTGGAAAGCAACATCATTTTAGATACTGAGTCCAATAGTCCTTCTAATGTTCCTTCAGTTCAGCAAATAGTTAAGTAAATAGCTGTAGGTTTAAGTGGGCAAGCAAGCAGTACAGGAATCATTATTGTATACAGTTATCATTGTTGTGAAGAGTCTTTCTTCTTGGGTACCCAGCCTCTCATAAAGGAAAGGGCTATAAGTCTGAAAATTAGCTCAGGTCTGGAAATTGAATAAAGGATGGTGATTTACATAGGATAACTTCCCTCAGTATGCTGGTTGGTAATCCATACTTAATTTTTTTTTCAGTTGAACATAGCCTTCATCAATTACCCATTTATTGACTCCTAGAGAAACTATTCACGTAATTATCTCCATAACCTTCTATACATTAGCTTTCCCTGGATAGCACTTGTCTTTTCCCCTCAATACAATCATTGCACACATCGGGCTTCTCATATATACACTGCAACCTGTTTATTGATTAAGTTCCTATCATGCCCATTGTTACAGTGAGTCCAATTCTGTAGTACCACTTCCCATTAACCCAAATCTGCATAGAAAAGCAACTACTGAACTACTGGTAGGGATTCCCACATCACCAGTATATTCCATAGAATTGGGTAAAAGCTATAGTCTCTGGAACCTATTGTGTATATTCTGGAACTGAAAGCATGTGTATATTTTGATATTATATAGTATATTAACTCGAACATACTCATTTTATGTGTATTATAATATTGTCCTCCAATGTCTACACTGTTATATCTAGGACTTCTACATCAATTATAAAAGTTGTCATTATGAACATGCTGAAACATGTTCTGGAATTTCTTATCAATGTGTTAAATCCAGCAACAGTCTTGGCCTCTGTAGAGAGGAGTTGATTCCTCAGGCCCTAGACTAAACTTGATAGTAGTGCTCTGCTCTTGCATTAAAGCCTGGTGACCCTCCATATTGGGCCTAAGGACATTTCCCTAGCAAGGACCTAACCAAAACGTCTGAGTCTGGGATGCCCAGGACCTGACTGTGTAAAAGTTTCTACCTACTACTCTATAAATTGCCCTTCCTGTCTTTTTCTGAGAAGTACCAAGTTTTAGAAACAAAATAAAGGGACAGAAAATTCTCAAAGAGCTCAGCAAGATGTCAGGCAGACAGGTGCCAAAGTATGCTGTTATAGTCCTGAACCATATGCCAGCTACTAAGCTGAGTTCTTCATGAAACATCATAAGAACAACACAATGATCCATGAAACCGATACTGACCAGGATATTGAGCTGTGAGTGCAGGAGGAAGCTAATTGGAGAAGTATGCCAGTGTTCATAGAGGATGGGGGCTGAGAACTGGATAGTTGGGAAGTTTCCCAAAGGAGGAGGAGGCCTTTTGTCTCCATCTCTCTTTATCTTTTTTACTCTTTCTGTACTTTCCTTTTCCCACTCCATAAACAGACAATTTCTCCTTATGTCATACTACGGTATGTCATTAAAATTCTATTAGGACAATTAACAGGAGATTAGATATGCAAATTGTATAATAATGTATAAACATTCTGTTTTCTTCAATATAAGGAACAATTCACTGGTACACACAACATACATGGATGAATCCCAATAGCAGCTGCTAAATAAAAGAAGGTGGCAAATAGAAGAGGCTCCAGCTTATATGATTCCATTTTATATATTTATATATATGCATATATATTTAAATATATATTTTTTTCTAGAAAGGACACAACTATGAGAATAAGCAGGTAGATCAACTGTTACCTGAACACAAGGTTGGAGTAAATATTGACTACAAGGGTAAAAGTTACTCAATTTTGTGGGTAACTGAAAGTTCTAAACCTGGATGATGCTTATGGATAAATCCTGAATTGACCCACTTCATCACTGAACATGTATTTAAAATTCACGAATATTATGGTATGCCAGTTTTGCCTTCATAAAGCAGCATGACAATTTAAAAAGGAAAATAGTTGAAGGAGTAGAAGATGGATAGATAGACATGTGAAAGAATGGTTTTTAACAAATGTTGATTTATTATGGGACTAGATAGTGCTGCAAGTGCTCAATGTATAATAGTTCCAACTTTTCTGAGTTTGGAAAGTTTTCATGATAAAATCTTGAGGGAAAATTATTTATTTATTTATTTAGTCTGTCGTGGGGCCTGAACTCTGGGCCTGACACTGTCCCTCAGCAATTCAGCTCAAGGCTAGCGCTCTACTACTTGAGCCACAGCGCCACTTCCAGCTTTTTTCTTTTTGCTTATGTGGTACTGAGGAATCAAACCCAGGGCCTCATGCATGCAAGGCAAGCGCTGTACCACTGAGCCACTTCCCAGCCCTAATCCCAGAATTTAGAGAGCTGAGAAAGGAAGATGGTTGAGTTTGAGGCTACATAGTGAAGTCTGTCTTTTTTCTTTTTTTTTGCCCGTCAGGGGGCCTGAACTCTGGGTCTGGGCGCTGTCCCTCAGCTCTGCAGCTCAAGGCTAGCGCTCTACCACTTGAGCCACAGCGCCATTTCTGGCTTTTTCTGCTTATGTGGTGCTGAGGAATTGATCCCAGGGCCTCATGCATGCAAGGCAAGCACTCTACCATTGAGCCACCTTCCCAGACCAAGGGGAAATTTTAAAAGATGAAAGCAAGAATGAAATAAAAAGTCTGTCGTTTAGAAAGTTCATGTAACCACTGAAATGGTGATGTGAAACCAACAGTGGTGGTGGTGAGATTGTGGAGAAATTGGAACTCTTCTACATGGCTGCTCAGATCATAAATAGATACAATGCTATGAAAGACTAGGGGCATCTAGCTTCTGACATAGTCATCATACTAGAACGTTTTTAATAAAAATGTGTTCATTTGCACACTATAGGACAGCAATATGTGAATTACAGAATTATTATTCACCAAAGCCCTAACTGGTACTAACCAAATGAGTAGAATGAATTAAAACTTCAATAAATCAAGCCAGGCACTGGTGGCTCATCTGGGCACTGGTGACTCATATCTGTAATCCTAGTTACTCAGAATGCTTAGATCTAGGGACTGTGATTCAAAGCCAGCCTGAGCATGAAAGTCTGAGAGATTGTTTTCTCCATTTAAGCATGAAAATGCCAAAAGTGGAGCTGTGGTTCAAGTGCCAGCATACTAGCCTTGAGGAAAATAAGCTCAGCGACTAAGCTCAGGGACTAAGCTCAGGTCCTCAGTTCAAGCCCTAGGATGGGCACAAAAAAATGAAACTGAAATAAAATTAATAGACCTTCCAAGATGATATATAAGTAAATAAAACTGGAATTCAGGCTTCCTAACTCATTACTCAGATACATTTTTCTTACTTGATAATTATTTATGTACGAAAGAAAAGCAGTTAATTGAAATTTGTTATTTTCTCTCTGAAGTTAGCACAAAGATGTCAGTCTTGATGTTTTATTTATTTTGGTGGTACTGGAGTTGAAACTAAGAAGTTTGTGCTTGTTGTACAGGCACTCCACCACTGAGCTACACCTCTAGCCCTTTTTTATTCTGATTACTTTTTAGATAAGATCTTGATTCCCATCCTGACATACATCTGGACTAAAATCCTTCTAATTTTTATTTCTTGTTATTGCTGATATGACAGATAGATATCACCATGTGTAGCTTTTTCCATGCAATTGGAATCTCAAGTGTACGTTTTTGCCCAATTTCACCCAGAACCAAAATTCTCCTGTTTCTCTGCATCATAATACCTAGCTATTGGTTAAGAAAGGGTCTTACATTGTATGTTTTGGCTGGACACAAACCACAATCCAGACGTTAGCCACCAGCACTTTTAAATATTTCTTATAAAAGTCATACTTTCCTATTTACACATTATTTTTCCCATGGATTTGCCTTTTCACATTGACCTTTTAATGCATGTACTCCTTGATTTCATCTACAAAAATATGAGTTATGAAGATTCATACCATTAAAACTCAGCTGCCTTGAAAAACTATACACAATAAACACCAGTATATAAATGTCACCCAAATAAAGTTGCAATCTTCTTTGGGGAAATGAAATTTTCAGTTTTCCACATCAGTATGCCCCTCTCTTGGCTGGTGAGATTTTTTTGAGGACAGAGTTACTTGGACTCTGAAGTAAATTATAAAGGTAAAGAAGAATTGATATTAGAGCTTATTGTCTAGATTTTACATATCATATTAGGAATTCTATAAATGTTTGATAGGTTGTTAATTTTTAACATAATATACAATACTTCAAAATTGTAAAAATACACATTATATTATTATATTTTCAAAACAAAGAACATTAGTTCAACTTTCATAACCAAATTGTAATGTAGTAGGTCCTGTCAAATCTTGTGATAACATATAAACTATTATATTGGTAACTTTATTTTTATAATTGTTTATTACTGGAAATGATTTGGTTATGAATATGTATATATATAAATGGAAAAAAGAATGGATAAAGGAAAAGGAAGGAAAAAATCCTGTGAATTTTGTCTATCTTTCTAAACAAGTTTTTATTCTGAACTGGTAAGACAAAGAACAGCCAGGTACTGGTGGCTCATGCATGTAATCCTAGCTACTGAGGAGGCTGAAATCTGAAGATAAAGGTTCAAAGCCAGCCCAGGCAGTAGTATTCATGAAACCCTTCTCTCTATTTAATCAGTAAAAAGCTGGAAGTAGAATTGTGGCTCAAGTAGTAGGGAGCTAACCTTGGGCCAAAAAACCAAGTGAGAGCTCAAGGTCCTGAGTTAAAACCTCAGTCCTATCATGTGTGCATGTACACACATACATACACACACTCACACAATAAAGACAAAGAACAGCAGTAAAACTAGAAAGTTTCATGATATAATTGAGTTATTATCCAGTGGTTTCATGGGCTTTCTTGCAGGAGTTTTTTGTTTCAAACGAATATGCCATATGAACTTACAAAATTGGACAACGTTTGTCTATGTGGGAAGGGTTAACTTGAGGAGTCTGGGACCATAAGGACTGAGATCATAATGTCAAATAGCTGTCAGATCACTCACTATTATATTGAACTTGAGGTTTATTCAATTAGAGCTTTTCCTGCCTTATCTGTAGAAAGAGGTGGTAGTAGTGAGGGTGTTGTGTGCCAAGCCTCCTCAAACTTTTACACATTTGAGCATGAGCTATTCATAATGACATGTGCAAAAGATTAATACTCTTTCATTAATAAATCATTTGACCATGTAGCCTGTTTGATCCAGTGTTAGGAAATCATTCTTCTCATCATTAACCACAGACAGTTCTGAGTTCCTTAGTAAGACATCCAACAAATCCAAAGGTAGATACAAGACAACCCATAGTTATGATGTCTATAAGTCCATTTTCTATTACTACAACAAAATACTTGAGGCTGGGTAAATTTACCAATGAAGCAAGTTTGTTTATCTTACAGTTTTAGAGGCCAAAAGTACCAACTCCAGGCCTCATATTCTTGATTGGCTTTTTTACTCACAGCTCTGTGCTCTACCACCTGAGCCACATCTCCAGTTTCAACTTTTGCTGGTTATAAGGAAATAAGAATCTCTCAAATTTGTCTGCCTTGGCCAGTTTCTCAGCTCTTAGCCTCCTGAGTCGCTAGGATTATAGTCAAGAACACCCAGTTCAGAGCATGGTGCTAACTCTTCTACAACCATAGTCTAGGCCTTGTTGCATTATTAAGGATGCATCACAGCAGCAACACAAGAGAGACAGATCACATGACTAGACTGGAAGATGAGATAACTCATCTTTTTAAAAAAAAATAACAACCACCTCTCCTAGGAAAGAATTGGAGGTTCTGTGAAGATTAAGTTAATTCTTCTAGAGAGCAATTACCCCTAAGCTCCATTTCCTAAAGGTCTCACCAGCTCTGAACATTCCATACTGAGGACAAAGCTTCTGGCACATGGACCCTTTAAGGGACACTCAAATCATATCCAAACCATCGAAATGATGGTAGTTTAAGCGACTATCCAACCTATCTTCTGATTTGTGGTTTAAGAGTTAGAATTCTTAACTATATGCCATCTGCCCAAGTATTAATTAGCATATTTTAAATCCTGTCATTTTCTTACTTAAGGAGAATTAAAACACAGAAACATCCGCTAATCCTTGATTGTATTTTTAGCTCCAAAAATTCTGTGCTGTCATTACAAACTATTAAACAAGAAAGTATTTTAGAAAATTATAATGTCAAGCAAAGATTTAGCTGCAATTGCCCTGCTTTCTTTCATTTATCATTCTTCATAGCAGAAGCATGCTTAAAAATTTACTCTTAATGCAAGACAGAGAGAAATATTTCTTCATTAACAAATAAAACATGAAACCCTGTGAATGAGATACTTCTGCACGAAATGTTTGCATTAGCTCTGACATTTCAGACCCAAGCTAGGTAATTTTGTATTTGACCAATTTCTAGAAATCTTTAGATTAATTGACAGTTAAGACTTTGTGAGATTCTTTTCTCTTGCAGGTATATACATTCACTTCATATGTGTAGAATGTTCAAAATAACAATTACCTAAATACAAAAGATGTATACTCTTTCATAATAAATTATTCAATCCTTTTTGTGCCAGTAATGGGGGACTAGGAGATGCCTTTCAGCCTTTTTACTCAGAACTAGTGTTCTAGCACTTAGGACATACTTCCACTTTTAGATCTTTTGGTGGTTTATTGGAGATAAGAGTCTCACAGACTTTTTGAACCTCAGATCCTCAGACCTCATCCTCCTGAGAAGCTAAGATTACAGGCATGAGTCAGAAGTATCTGGCAAATTATTTACTCTTAAATATAATCTGTCTTATGCGTAAAGATAGAATGTAACAGTTATTAGAAGGAGACTAGAACTGAAGATTCATCCAAATTCAGGTTATGAACTCTGCATGTATGTGAACTCTTTGAAATCTGTGTCATTTGAGGATTCAGAAAATGATACAAAGTATGACACTTTGATATGCTGAATGCTTTGAAGTAAAGGAAATTTGAATGCCTCAGAAAGCATTAGCAGAATATGTCTCTCTCTGACTATCTCATGCTGTCTTGTGGTTCACCCTTTTTCCTCCCACAAAGCTAGTCCTGGAAGTGGTGCTGTGGCTCAAGTGGTAGAGCGCTCACCTTGAGCTGAAGAGCACAGGGACAGTGCCCAAGCCTAGAGTTCAAGCCACACAACAGACCAAAAAAAAAAACAAAACTAGTCCTGTAAGGTAAAATTCTCATCATCAAAGCAGGTCACAGAAGACAGAACCCCCAAGAGTAATTAAGACAAGTCATTCTGTCCCTTCTTCTTTCATGAGCACTCTCATTTCGTAGTGGTCTTGCCCTATGACCAGGAGGATGGAAAACCATGAAGCATGTGGACAGGCCTTTCTGGGAATTATCACTCAGTTTAATACCACCGGGTCATAACATTTGCCCAATCACATCTCTACCTAGGTGTCTTTTTTTCACCAAACCTAAGCATAAAAAAACTTACCTTTGGATTTTCATTTCTGAGCATTCTTCTATCAGAGGAAAATGTGAGTACAAGGGAAAGCAGTTGCCTGTCAAGTGTGAGGCCCTAATTTCAGTCCTCAGCACTGTAAAGAAAAGGTAAAAAGACCAAAAATGCCATTACATTAACTTATTACGTTTTTCCCTTATTAAACTGTCTTTATATACAAGTATTAATCATTACAATGAATTAGGATAAACTATCATACCTTCCCACCGGTATAGTACCAATTCACCTGAAATTACTCATTTTTGAAAAGAAACATTCACTTTTTCCAAGGCTTTACATTATATTCTTTGGGAAAACAGGAAAAGAATACTGGGTGGGACTATGTGGTAAGTTTTTATCAAATAATAACATATTGAGGAATAGATTATTGGACTGAAGTAAAATAGCCTGTGTGGTTCTGAGTAAGACCCTTGTATATTGTCCTTTTCCTACCAGCATAAGCCAGAAAATAAGACTTGAACATTGGCTGGGCTATACCAATGTTTTGCTGCTAAATCTGAATTTAAATTTATTATTGGGTAGAGACAGTAAGTCTCTACCCAAAAGTACATGGGCTTTTGCAATATTGATCAATGAATTCATCAAAGTCTGTTCGGGCAATTCTATTTGTGGATATTCACAATTTATTTAAGTGTCAACCTTTCCAAAAGGCATAATGAGAAGATAAAAGTAACTTCCAAATGCAATGACAAAGAATCTATTTAGAATTGTCCTGTGTGATAAACAGTTGTTTTTTTTTTGTTTTATTTCTTCTGTCTTTCGTTTGAATGTATATCTTGAATGATCAAACTGGCGTCAAGTAGGATGAAGATTTGCTTATTTATTCAGCAGAAATCATTGCTACTGATGAACATCAGCTATACATTCTATGCTAATAGTCAAGCTGACAACTCATTATATCTATCCTACATTATATCTTTTTGGAAATATTCAATGGATATCACTTCAACTAAAAAGGAAAAAAATACAGAGTGTCATCCATTTATCTGCCCAAATGTTTGATTAATAAAAACATTGTTAACTTACCAATGTCTGTCATACAGTCATGCCATGAAGAACCTGAGCTCTCTCCTACATTGGATTACTACTAAGCCTGTTCTCTTTCTGTTTTCCCCATCTGCCAATATTCTCTGACATTTATTATCTAGACTCTTTCACTTAATATGCTCAGCAATAGTTTCTGCTTGGGCAGAATTAACAGTAGTTTTCATAAAGGGTATCCTAGAGCTGGGGACATGGTTCAAAGGGTAAAATACCTGATTGGTAAACACAAGGCCCTGAGTTCAAACCACAGTACTATAACAAAAATAGTATCACTAAGTGTTTTAGTGTATGCTTTAAAACTTATTTCCCATACCTCAATCAATCTTTCATGTCTTGTCAAATTTACCTAGGATGAGTAACTCCAAATTTCAAAGTGTCCAACTGATAAAAATAAAAGGAGTTACTGACATTTAAAATATCAAAAAATACATTTACTTTAATCTTGAGATTTTATTCTTGAGATAACTGCAGAATAGTTGAAGTAGCTAGTAGATATCAGTGCCAAAGCATTGAAAAGTACACTTGCAAATACAGCTCTGATCTCCTGTCTTTAGCCACCTCGCTGGAGTCTGTGCTTAGTCTTCTCAAAGTAGGGAAAATCAATAGACATTACAGAGTGATGTAAAAAGTCCTGGTGTTTTGTTTACAGCAAAGTAAAAAAATCAACTACAAAGCTAGAGGAGACTCATACAATATGGTCTAAATTTGATCCAAACACCTTCTAATCCTTTAGAAGACTGTTAAGCAGGCTAGAATCGAGTAAATAATTATTGAGCAATTTCTGAAGAAAAGCCCTAGATGGGTGCTGGGTTGATAAGGTTAGTCCATACTCTGAAAGATCTACTGATCCTATAAAGGGCAAGTTAAAGTAATAGATACAAAGCACTGATGAGTTTTATAATGAGCCGAAGGCTTATACAACTGAGTTTTATGAATATGCCCATAAGAGGAAAAAAAACAAGACAGATTAAAAAGACAAAGTCTAAGTTGGGGGAAAGGTCACTAAATTGGAGAAAAGAATAAAAATCTCCAATGTAACTTCTGATAGTTTTCATAGTGGGGTGTAGGTCTGATGTCTCCGACTGGAAGGTTTATTCTAAAACTAGGCTCTACAACTTCTAACTTCTACAAACTGAAGAACTACCTTATTCCTATTCCAGACCCATTGGAACTGATCTGTGTGAGATAGGGGCGGAATCTCCATTATAAACACATAATCTTGGTGGCTTAGTTGGGAAGTTTAGGAAATATATCTATAACTCATTCATGAACCCCAGGCAAGTGAATTTATTTCTGATAGAGCAGCTAATCTCTAACATAATCCTGCACAAAAGCATCTGAATCACCACTATATGATCTTAATACATGTTCAGCAGATGCACCCAAAGAATAGGGTGCGTGAAATGGTAAGAATGTTAAAATTCCTGTTTATGTTTAATGGAGGGTTTGCTGTAATATTTGTACTGACAAGCTTATTAAGAAATTCTGATAAAAGTCATTCTTATAATGTACTTTAAGAATTATTGATTTAATTTTTATTCCATTTGAAAAAGAACATTCAACTATTGTACAAAAAAGATTTGTAAATTAGATTTAATTGCAGATAATAAATTCAGTACTACATAAAGACTTGTAAAGAGAAGAAGCATTTTTTCTGCCATGTTTAGTAATGTGTGTCCAGTGCCTACTAAAGTATTCTGTATATAGTAGATGTCCCAAAAGTATTGTTTTACATAATGAATAAACTCAGGAAATAAAGATTATTAAGTCTCTTAATCATGGGTACTCATATCTCTTACTGAAATGTGTCAACCAAAAGAAATTTAAAGCAAATTTACAAATGAAAAGCATGGTGTTGGTGACTGAACTGAAAGGTTTAGAGTAGGTAGCTCTCAAACATGATGGAATTTCAGGAAGAAGAAGGAAGTTCCACAAGGAGAAACCAGAAGGGAGAAAATCTCCCATACCTTCACTCTGTTAACTTGGCAGGACTATCAAAGGTGTTGATGTTTTGTGTGCTCATCACTGCTTGTCTCAACAAAGTTTCAGTTACCACTGCCAACAGAAGATTATATTTTAGCATCACAAAATGAAATGAACTCCAACAAAAGGAAATAAGACACATTTTTAGTTGCCACTGCTGTTGTCTCTGTTTCCTTTTCCTTTTTTTCTTGTCTGTTAATTTGTTTGTATTTGGGAGGGCAAGGGGACACAGAAATGGAGGGGCAAAGGGTGAATAAATATAGCGGTGGTACTCTATAGACATGATGTTAAAAATAAACTATACAACTTGTGGGTGGGCACTGGAGGGAAAAACAGAGAGAGTAGGGAAAGGGGTGTTATGGTTCAAAAGGAAATGTACTCATTACCTGACTTATGGAACTGTAACTCTTCTGTATATCCACTATACAATAATATTTTTTTGGGTCGTGGGGCTGGGCACTGTCCCTCAGCTCTTCAGCTCAAGGCTAGCGCTCTACCACTTGAGCCACGGCGCCACTTCTGGCTTTTTTTCTTTTTGCTTATGTGGTGTTGAGGAATCGAGCCCAGGGCCTAATGCTTGCAAGGCAGGTGCCCTACCACTGAGCCACCTTCTCAGGCCCTACAATAATATTTTTTAAGAAAAGAAAATCCCAGAGTATGCAGCAAGTATTGGGGAAGACTATAGCAATATTGAAGCAAGATTGTAACTTTGAAGACAGTGTCTGAAAACAGTGGTATAGCTGTCCTGTGCCCAAATGTGAGCATGCATAAAGTCTATACAGATATAGTTGAATGGAATCTGCGTAAGGGATTGAAAGGGAAGGGAAAGAACCCTGAGTCAAAAGGATGTTCAATGACCTTTTTCTTCCTTCCCTCCATGGCCAATGCCCTTCATACTAGCCTCTTTTATTTTAGTAGCTGAGACAATGTATTTGACATTTATCATCACTGATGGCTGGTGTGATGGCCATAGAGTACACACAAAAGTTTCAGTCAGATTAGTCTATTGGTGTTGGGGTTATAACATCATGTGGATGTTATTTTTGCAATCATTTAGATAATTATAATGGTTTATCCTTATTTAATGTTACTGAGTATAGTGGATTTTAAAAATTATTGTTCTTTGCATGTGACCATCTATCTATACATCACAATTACCTGTTCCCAATCCCTTTTTCACTAGGCAAAGAACAAAGCTGGTTTCCCAAGAATTGTATCTGTAATCTTACTTGAGATGTAGAGATCCAGAGGATCTCAGTTTGAAGCCAACCTGGCATAAATGAAAGATACTCATTTCAATCCAGAGCTGGATGTAGTGGCACTCACCTGTCATCCTGGCTACTTGAGAACTGTAAATAGGTAGATTGCTATCCAGGCTGCTAGAGATTTACATGAAACTCTATTTGAAAGAGAATGAAAGCAAAAAGGTTACAGGAATGTCTCAAGTGACAGATACCTGCCTAGTAAGGCCAAAACCCCGAGTTCAAATATCAGTACTGTACTATCAAAAAAGTAGGAAGCTGGGAACCAGTGGCTCAGGCCTATATTCCTAGCTATTCAGGAGACTAAAAACTAGGGATCCTGGTTGGAAGTCAGCCCAGGCAGGAAAGTCCCTGAGATTGTTATCTCCAATTTTGTACCCAAGAAAGCCAGAAGTAGAACTATGGCTCAAGTGGTAGAGCACTAGCCTTTAATGAATAAGCTTAGGAACAGTGATCTGGCCCTAAGTTCAAACCCCAATACTGGCACACAAAAAAAGAGGACAAAGAGGAGATAAAGGGGGAAAAGGAAAGAAAAGAACCAGCATTTGCAAAGCTGTGAGCACCATCAGCTAGGGTTTTAACATCTGTGAAATGTAGCAACTTTTGTGTATTGCTTGATACCATAAAAATGCAAATACTATAATGCCTACTGTATTTATCAAAACTGACTACAAGATAAGAGAGTTGTAATTTATTAAATTATTAAGAAGTATTGAACCTTGTGATCACAGTCCTTACAAGGTAGAATAAGATCTTGCATAAGTATATTTACATGTGCTTTTGCAAGATTTTGGAAGCTCTTCTGTGTGTTAATACACTTAATAAAATCAAACAGAAAACAAAAAGAGAAAGAGGAGCTTCAAAACCAGGGATCAAGTTACTCATGAACTTTTTTTTTAATCAAGAAAGGAAGTTGGGGGCTGGGAAAGTGGCACTTGCCTTGCATGCATGAGGCCCTGGGTTCAATTCCTCAGCACCACATACGCAGGAAAAAAAAGCCGGAAGTGGCGCTGTGGCTCAAGTGGTAGAGTGCTAACCTTGAGCTAAAGAGCTGAGGGACAACACCCAGGCCCAGAGTTCAGGCCCCACAACGGACCCCACCCCAAAATAAAAAGAAAGAAAGGAAGTTGGGAGGGCCAACAAAACAGAGCCACAAAATTGATGCTCTATCATCTCAATAGTCATCCCTCCCAGTCTTCTGTTGCAAGTCTTTTCTGGAAGACATAAATAGACTTTCTCTGGATTGTTATTTTTGTTTTATTCATGCATGACAAATAGTGTTTTTGCAGAACAGATTAGATCCTTTGTTTAAGTTGCTACCAATGATGGTAAGAAAGCTGCTAGTAGAGCCTTTCTGGGAAGAGTTCTGATAACATTATTGTTTTCTGATCAAATTACTCCAATTGAATTTGATTTGAAGCTTTTAGCCAAAGGAAAAGTCAGTGCATAAAGTGACCTTGCTTCATAAAGTTCTACCTTTTAAGTGGTGGTAAGCCTGACTGTGCTTTGGCCAACAGTAGGTATTTCTGTCTCTCTCAACAGGATATGGTTCTTAGCAGCAGCCACATTGAGTGACTCCAGTGCCCCGGTCCACTCGGCTGCCTCTACACCCACGATAAGGTATTTGATTGCGTCACTTCAGCACCTTTAAGTTCTGAAAGTTTCAGGCTTCTATAATATCTCCGAATCACTGTATTGTTTTTCCAAAACCCTACTTCAGATTAAGTATAGAGCTTAGGTTCCTGTTGAGTGCTGGCAGCTCATACCTTTAACCATAGCTACTTAGAAGGCTGAGATTTGAGGATTACAGTTAGAAGGCAGCTTGGGCAGAAAAGTTTATGAGACTCACATGTAGCAAAAAAACTGGAAGTGGAGGTGTGGCTCATAATGCCAGAGCACCAGCCCTGAGCAAAAATGGGGGTGAGAGTCTCTGAGTTCAAGTGCCCCAGTACCAAAGAAAAATAACGCTCTTAGATTTTAAATTAAACTTATTTTAAAAGACTGCAAGCTGTCTTCCTCTCTTGTTTTCTGAGCTTTCCTTGTGCACATCTAAATATATAATCTCATTTTACTTGACAAAAGGAAGTGGGGAACCAAAGTAGCAAATATCTTGGGTTCATTTTCTCACATCTGTTCTGTACAGCTTTGCATGAACTTTAAGTTATCTTTATTCAGTCCTAGGGTTCACTTGCTCTTATGTTAGAAGAAGATACTACATATGAGTAAACTCAGCCGTTGGGATACAAAGCTAACCTGTGGTATGAGTCCTTCTGGTTTCTGTAAGGAGCTGTGCCATCTACAAATACTTTCAAGGGGGTAAAAATTGTCTCCTACAGAGGTACCATCTGTTCTGCATTTTCTCTTGAGTGTAAGAATTGTTATGAGGACACTACAATGGCTCCTCCCAGCTGTTATTAGATCTGGGTCTCTGCCCTTAGAGAGCTAATACTTTCAGGGGTAGGGGTATACAGATTGTGGAAGGTGGAATGCATAGCAATATGTTTTGTAATAAGAAAAACATTTGTCTCCAGTTACTGTCTTATAAGAGGTAAAAGAGAAAAATGGAATGTAATATATGAATGAATCATGCACATGACAGGTCGATTCTGACATGTTCTGAATGCACTGGCTGTAAAGATTACTGGACAGAAGTTGTTCTTGTAGATTTTTTTTCTTGACAGAAAATAGACATACTCTAAGAATATGCAAAATGTCAGAGTTTCTGTTTATCTGTAAAATCTGCTGCCATGTGAGACTTTGGGAAGGGCATGATGAATCATAAAAGAAGAATGTTGTTATTAGATTTCTTGATAATGACCATTCTAATTGGGGTAAGGTTGAATCTAAATGTTTTAATTTGCATTTCTTTTATGGCCAGAGATGTTGAGCATTCCTTCATGTATCTATTAGCCATTCTTTTTTAAAAAAAATTATTGTAAAGATACTGTACAGAGTGGTTATAGTTACATGAGTAAGGTAATGAGTACATATTCTATCAATCATTGTTGCCCCCTCCTTTGTTTTCCCCTACCATCCCTTTCCTCCCACCTCCCCACTTCCCCACCTCCTCCCTCCCCCAAGTTACAAAGGTCATTTGCAACATAGTATCATGTACATCTCATTGTTACGATGGGTCAACCTGTACCCTTGTTTCAGCATTTTGTTATTTCCCTTCTCCTCCCCAAATTAGAAAAATGTATATACAAGATATAGGGCACTGAAATCAAATACAGTGAAAACAGGGGTTATACCATGGGGGAAGAACATAAAACGAAACAAAAAAAATCACATGGTACATTATAAGAACGTTAAAAACAACAGCAAGAAAAATAAAATCCCTGCGTCTCTAACTTTGGGCTCATTATGTTTAGCATCATCTTATATGGCCATATGTACATAGCTACTGTCCTTTTCTGCTTCATGGGACCTATGTTTCTTTGGGCCTGGCTTACTTCACTTAATATAATTTTTCCTAGTCTTTCCATTTCATAATAAATGGGGCCATGCCATTCTTTCTGATGGAGGCATAGAATTCCATTGTGTGTGTATGTATGTATATGTGTGTGTGTGTGTGTGTGTGTGTGTGTGTGTGTGTGTGTGTGTGTGTGTGTGTATGTATCACATTTTCTGGATCCATTCATCTACTGAGGGGCATCTAGGTTGGTTCCACATCTTAGTTATGGTGAATAATGCTTTGATAATCATAGTTGCGCTGGTAGCTTTAGTATGGCCTTGTGATCGTTTGGGTAAATGCCCAAAAGTGGGATTTCTGGGTCATAGGGGAGCTCAATGTGTAGTCTTTTGAGGAAACTCCATACTGTTTTCCAGTGTAGTTGAACAAGTTTACACTTCCACCAACAATGCAATAGGGTTCCCTTTTGGCCACATCCCCTCCAGCATCTGTTGTTATTAGATTTCCTGATTATAGCCATTCTAACTGGGGTGAGGTAGAATCTCAATGTTGTTTTGATTTGCATTTCTATTATAGCTAGAGAAGTTGATAGAGCATTTCTTCATGTGTCTATTGGCCATTCTTATTTCTTACTCAGAAAAGTATCTCCTTAAGTCTTTAGCCCACTTGTTAGTGGAGTGGTTGTTTCTTTAGGGATTTGTTTTGGGGGGATTTAATTTTTTGAGTCCTAAATATATTTTAGATAGGAGGCCCTAGTCTGTTGTATGGCTAGTGAGGATCTTCTACCAGTCTGTGGGCTTTCTATTGATCTTGCTAGCTATGTCCTTTGCCATGCAGAAGTTCTGCAGCTTCATGCAATCCCATCTGTCCAACCTTTCTTTGATTTGTTGTGTTTCTGGGTCTTTACTAAGGAAGTTTCAACCTGTGCTGAAGAGCCCTAATGTTTGCGATATTCCTTCCTTGTAATATTTTCAGGGTATCGAGGTCTTTGATCCATTTGGAGTTGATTCTGATGCAGGGAGATATATAAAGATACAGCTTCAGTTTTCTACAAGTGTTTAGTCAATTCTGCTAGCAGAGATGTGGCCAAAAAGGAATGCTACTGCACTGTTGGTGGGAGCACAAACTTGTTCAGCCACTCTGGAAAGCAGTACGGAGGTTCCTCAAAAGACTACCCGTAGAGCTCCCCTATGACCGAGCAATCCCACTTCTGGGCATTCACTCAAATGACTACAAACAAGGCCATATGAAAGCTAAAAACACAACTTTGTTCATTGCAGCTTAAGAGATGGAACCAACCCAAATGCCCCTTAGTAGATGAATGGATCAAGAAGATGTGGTAAATATACACACTAGATTTCTATGCTTCCATCAGAAAGAATAGTATTGTCCCATTCATAAGGAAATGGAAAGACCTGGAAAAATTATATTAAACAATGCAATCCATGCCCAAAGAAAAGTAGGTTTCATGTTTTCCCTCATTTGGAATAACTATGTCTATGATATTCTTAACAGGGGATTTCAATAGCCCAATCACTAAGTGCATAAGACCATATAAAATGAAGTGTATCAACATGAACTCCAAGAATTGGAAACAAGAGGTTCTTATTATTTCCTGTATGCAGTTCATTTTTTTCTCTGTTTTAGTTTTCTGTACCCTTTGTCTTTTATATACATTTATCGAATCCAAGGAAGGGAAAGAGAATCACAGAAACAGCACGACAAAGTATGAACTAATGCAACAATGATACTCATTAGAGACTATGTTGGAAATTAACTATAAAACTTGGTGAGGGGAGGGTTGTAGGAAGGGGTAAGTGTTCAAAAAGAAATGTACTCATTACCTTACTTATGTAACTGTAAGCCCCTGTTCATCTTTACAATAAAGATTTTTTAAGAAAAGAATTCAGAGAGACTACTGTGTGGGTGACACAAGGAGCACAAGTAGCTGCAGTTTGCAGAAAGGAGGGTTTGGTCTCTGGTCACTTTATATTTGACAGGTAAGTACCTGGAATAACTGTTTACATTAGAACAATAACTGCTCCTAGGTTTATCAAGCATCTTCATAAGGTCCACATAAAGTAAATAGACTGTATTTATTTTCTGCTTTTTCTAATACAAAAATAGGCTCAGAGACTTTAAAGAAACACCAAATACTGCTTATTCCAAATCCTATGCTTTTCTCACACTAGAATAATATGAGTCTCAAAATGAAGGAGCATAAAGACTCAAATTTTGAGCAGGAGGCTTGGAAAGAATGTGCTGGAGTCTTGTTCACACATGATTAGGAGCTGAGATAAACTCAAGTACTATCTCACATGACTAGATGCAACATAGTGGTTCTCAAGCTGTGGTCTTCTGATCAATAGCAATAAGTACTCCTGGGGTTTTTTTATACATGCTGCACCTCAGGTGCTACTCAGACTTGATGAATCAGAACATCTGAAGGTGAGGACTATGTTTCAATAAGTCATACAGGTGATGGTTTGAGAAACTGTAGTCTTAAAGGTACAGTCTTACAAATTCTCTATTCCCTTATCCTCAAATGTGACTCTCGGTCTAAAAGCATTATTTGATTCATAATAATTACTTTCTTATCATTTAGTACACCAGCAGAGTTTTCATTGTGACAGTTGGTGAGAATCAAACATAATGGTGGGTGAGGATAGGTGAGGAAGGAAAGGGGCGAGTTGTGAGCTAAGGGATGGATGTACTGAGAGACTGTTGATACTTTCAAGTTTTACAATGTCAAGGTTAAGAAAAGGAGCAGCTGGGTACCAGTGCGTCAAGCCTATAAGTCTAGCTATTCAGGAGGCTGAGATCTGAGGACCAAAACAGAGCTATGGCTCAAATGGTAGAACCCCAGAATTGAACCCTTAGCTGAAAAAGCTAAGGGACAATAGCCCGACCCTAAGTTCAAGTCCCAGTTTGTTATAGGGGAAGGGGAGAGAGAGAAGGAGGAGTAGAAGGAGGGGGAAAAGGGTTGTGGGGAAGAAAGAGAGAAAGTTAAGTGAAAGGCAATGCAGATAAGATGAAGCCTAAATTTCCACTTGCCAAATATGTCCATTACTAAATTCTATCAAATGACATTGATTTTTTAAAATAAAAATAACAATTCCAACCTATTAATTCAACAAATTAAGTCAATTCATTCTACTGAAATTAAAAAGGAAAGTAAACACAGTTGAGTCTTACAGAAGACAGCAACTTTGTGGAGTGGACCTGTGCAGAAGAAGCAGGAAGTACTTGTGTGATGGAGATTATTTTATGTTTCCAGGCTAGTTCATAAGGAGTCTACAAATGTAGAACTCAGAGAAAATCTGAGTTTGGAGTAGCTAGTCCCAGAACACAAAGCAAGAGTCCATAGTTAGCTAGGCACTTGGTGGCTCATACCTATATTCCTAGTTACAAGAGGATGAGATCTGAAGACTGAGGTTCAAAGCTAGTCCAGGCAGACAAATCTATCAAACCTGTATGAGTTGTATCTCCAATTAACCTGCAAAAAGCCAATGGTAGTGGCATGGCTAAATTGGTAGAGTACCAGCCTTGACTGGAAAAAAGCTAAGCAAGAACTCAAGGCCATGAGTTCAAGCCTTAGGACCATCACACACACACACACACACACACACACACACACACACACACACACACACACACACACACACATTTTCTTTTTCTAAATTACTTCTGGTTTTTAAAATGGGCATGATCCCTTATTTAAGCCTTTATTGACTCAGCAACTTGGTTTGATATTCAATTCAATGTGCATAAAGTAGAAACAAAAGCCTTAATCTCACAGTGCTGTCATTCTAATGCTAAAAGGAAAAAAATGAAAATGTAAGCCAAAGGAATAAAGAAGCTAATTCCAAAGACTGACATACATCAAAAAGAAAACAAAAGCATAATTTTTTAGGAGAACGGGAGAGAAATGATGAAAGCAGTAATATCAATCAAAATACATTGTTCTTATATACTAATTTGTTGAATGGTAACTCCTTTACACAACTACTTAAAGATAATAAAAATATTATTTTAAAGAAGATACATTTTATGCATATATGGACATGCCACAATGAAATGTTACCCAACTAATTGATTATAAAAACAAAATCCAACGCAAACAAAGTATAATATGAAAACAAATGTCGAGTCAATATCTATATTAGTTAGGTAATAAATGTTTTAGCAGTGTTTTTTAGCAGCAGTTTTTCAGTCAAGTCTGAAGTTGGTATTCCTAGATAGTTGAAAGGCAAAGATGATGGGAGGCCAACTTGGACAAAACAAAGTTTGCAAGACTCCTCAACCAATGGCAAGAAATGGTGGAGTGAAATTTATCCAAGTAACCAGGGAAATACACTGACTAGATCCAATGCCTCATATCATCTCAGCTACACTGGGAAACACTTTAAAAAGAATTAAAAATGATCAAAGCCTAGGCTGGCCTGGGCATAAGGAGAAACCCTACTTCAAAATTAACCATTGAGGGGCTAGGAAGGTGGCTCAGTGGTAGAGTGCTTGCCTCAAATGCATGAGACCCTGGGTTCAATTCCTCAGTATCACATAAGCAGAAAAGGCCACAAGTGGTGCTATGGCTCAAGTGGTAGAGTGCTAGCCTTGAACTGAAAAGCTGAGGGACAGCGCCCAGGACGAGTTCAGGCTCCAGGACCAACCAAAAAAAAAACATTGAAAGGGGCTGGAGGTATGGCCAGTTGCAGAGCATCTACTAGCAAATGTGAGGCCTTTAATTCAATCTCCAGTATTACCAACAAAAGGAAAGGGGAAGGGGAAAGAGACGGGGAAGAGAAAAAAAAGTAAAAGTCTTAATGAGATGGTGACCTTTGATCAGAAATGGTATAACACCTGTTTTCACTGTATTTGATGTTGGTATAATTTGGAGAGGGGAAGTGAAAAAACAAATTGTTTAAACAGGGATATAGGTGGACCCATAGCAACAATGAGATGTACAAGACATTATGTCGAAAAACAAACTTTACAATTTTGGCACCCGGTCGGGTGGGGGGGAAATGGGGAGGAAGGATGGGGGTATTGGGGGAGGGGGGACAGAGAAGGGGGAGGGGGGAGGGAGAGGGAGGAAGGGATGGGAAGGGGAAGGGGAAACAAAGGAGGAGGCAACAATGTTTGATAAGAAATGTACTCATTACCTTGCTCATGTAATTGTAACCCCTCTGTACAGTATTTTCACAATTTAAAAAATTATGAAAAAAAAGAAATGGGATTTTGTTGTTGTTGTTTTGTTTTGTGGGCTTGGGTCTTTAACTCAGAGCCTGGGGGATCTCTGACTTTTTGGCTCAAGACTAACACTCTACCACCAGAGTCACAGCTCCACTTCTGGATTTCTGGTGGTTGATTGCACATAAAAGTCACACAGACTTTCCTACTGGAATCAAAACATGATGCCCAGACTTCAGCGTTCTGAGTAGAATTAGCCATGAGTCACTGGTACCTGGCATAATCAGAAGTCTTAAAGGAGTGAGTAGTGTCCTTTTCAAGGTATTAGGAAATACTAATATCCTAGAGCAGAAACAAGATTGTTACATGACTAAGGTAGTAAAGAAGGGAGACAGCCATAGGAAGGATTCATAAGACTAGCAGGTCATTTGCATTTTATTCTGAATATGATGGGAAGCCACTGGGAAGGCTTTAAATATAATTTAATTCGTGTACACAAAAGAACACAGCAGCTGCTATACAAAGTACTACAAATGAAATCAAGAAAACTAGCTGGGAAGCTGTTACACGAATGCAGGAAAAAGATTATAGTGATATTGATGTAGGATCTGATGGAAGAGATAGACTTTAGAAAGGTAACAACTGAGAAAACACTGAATCATTTAATGGAAAATTATGGGCCATGGGAAAGGTGTCTACGGTCTTCTTTGGAGTAGAAAATAAGTCCTCAAGATGGCAGACATTTAAATTTTAAATATTACCCATTGAATTGGTATTCATACAAGTCACATCATCAAACTATGTCTAAAGCACCAGATTAAAAACTATAATCTGATGCCAATTTTGAGGAGGCAATATCTTTAACTAAACAAAATTCTATTGAGTCTTGATCCAACTATCTTTAAACTTGATTCAGAAAGTGGTCCTGAGATGTAAATCTAGTACTGAGTCCCAAACTGATAATCATAATCACTCTACATTAATATATCATACTACCCACAGTTTCCAGGCTGAATCCCTAAACCTCAAGATCCTTGAGAAAGAAGTGATATTTGATGTATCTTGGCATTTCTCATATTACTTCTCTTGATGAATTGTCTACAGTAAGTCTTCAATATTTAATAGTCAAATTTTTATTTTTGTAAAATGTATCTGCATTAGATCCTTAGCATTTATACATTAAATGGAACAAATGCCAAACCCAAAACCTTTTTGGCTTCTCTGTCAATTACGTTTTAATAGGTATTTTTTTGAATTGTACAAGGCCTCTGAAATGCTGAATAACTGGCATAGATGTTACAGCCCTCCCTGGATTTAACCGTTCGTAGTAACCAGAAATCTGATCCCCTGGATTCAGTGTCAATTCACATATGAGATCAGGGTCTTAGAGAAAAGGAAATAAAGATTTATCATTTTTGCCAGGAAAAAATGAGTCCTGCTTGAGCCATTATTTCTGAATGAAGCATATTCCTAGCATATGGGGTGAAAGGACAGTTTTTCTTTAAAAAAAAATCCCAGGAGCATGGACTTCTGGATGTACATGTTGAAGCAGCAGTACTTTCAGCCAGATGGTGGCCTTAGGCACGTGTATTTTCCAATGTGTTGCGTTAGTCTCCTGAGTTGTATTCCTTGCTGTTCCAAACGTTCTTGCATTTTCTGAAGTCAGTGAGATAAGGAGGATGGTGGCCTTGCCTGGAACTATAAACATTCTTGAATTCCCTCACATGGGGAAATGGGCAACCCGCAGTGGAATGGAGGAATAAAGATAGGAGAGTAAGAAAGAAAAGGAAAAATATGCATCTTTTTAAAACTCAAAACATCCTGCTTAGTTATTGAATAAAAAAATGCAGTTGCAAAGATATTTCTGTTTCTGTTATAATTTCATTGTGGGTGAAGTACTTTCCTGCGCCTTGACTTTGGATTGGCCTACTGATTTGCTTTGGTCTATGGGATATGGGTAGAAGTGACTAAAAGCCAGTTCTAACTCTACACCCTACAAAGCCTCATGTTTTCCAATTGACCTCCCCCACCTCAGTCATTACCATGAGAAGAGTTTTCATTTTAGCTATGAATGAGACATGTAGCACAGAGCTGAGATTAAGAAATTAGGAAAGCCAGGTACTCTCCAATTTGGGAAGAAGGACAGCCTCCCTAGAGTAACTCCACACACAGACAGTTCTGTGTTGAAAGGGTAGATTTTTGGTATTCCAAAAATGTCTAATATTAACTGCAATTTTCATCAAAATATCTAATAAAATTATTTGTGTACCATATTTACATGTATTGGTTTTCAGTCTACATCCTGGGCATCATTTGGAAGCCTCTAAGGACTTTAATCAGGAGTACACACTACTAGTTACTTAACAATTTGGTCTATATTGAGAAATTCAGCCTCAAATGGTGCCTTTCAACTTTATCTCTAATCAGTATCAGATGGTTTGTTAATTAGAAAAATATAAGGAATGGTTTTAATTGTTGTCTTGAGGGGTGTTTAGCATAAGTAGATCTGTTGAAGCATTGTTATATTTCTGCCTTTGCCAAAATGAGGACAGGGGGTCTAGAGAAGCCAGAATCCTATACTTTTCAATTGGTACCCCAGGCCTAGGAGTATGTCTTTTTATCTTGTGCTTCTGTTCAGCAATTTTTGGAGAAATCGGAATAGTAGCTTGTCTGCTTTACATAGAGATCTGAAATAAAATGTTTACTGAAATGCCTGGAAGGATAAAGCTTTATCGACTTTCTCATAGATGTCTGGCATGTATACTTCCTGTGACTTATAAGGTATCATTACTGGAGGAATCCCAGAGGAGGAGATTGTAAACATTTTACATCACTAACTTTCAGAAATTTCAATATCTACCCAAACAGCCTACCATTTATGCATACTAAATTGCCTTAGTTCATTTACAGTTGCTTATTATATGTTGAGTTAAAAGCTAATTTTAAGTGGCAAATTCCTTGAATGAAATTCTACTCAGTAATGTAAACAATATTGTTATCCGTTATGTCAAAGAGGAGCAAGCTAGATACTAATTAAAGTGCAGACAAGTTTTATTTAATGGCAACTATTGGAAACAGGAAACACAACTGTCTCCTGAATATAAACCTGATAAAATAAAACACAGGAGATGTTTAGAGGCCAGGGTGTGCTAAAGGAAAAGCAATTCGGAGTGTTGTGGGGGGATGGAGGAACCCATGTGCCTAGGACATTTGGTTTACCAATCAGTGATCATCTGCTCTAGAAAGGAAGTCCTTCTCTTTTTGTGAAAAGAAGTAGTACTGCAAATAGAAACAAGGGGTCCATTAAGGTTAGGATCTTATACATTTATTTGAGTTTTAAACTATGAGACTTTCTTCTTCCACATTCTCTTATTGATGTTTACAACCAATTCCACAATCTCAGCCTGGGTCAACGTGAACTGACTATTGATGTTAATCATGTGAGTTTAATGAAATCTAAATTTGGCCAGGTTGAGATACATGCCACCTAGATCAATACACAATGTCCAGAAGTGCCAAATTTAGTAAAAGAAAACAGACAGTAAGATTATTCTCAAAAGAAGCTGTTTCTTATTCTCCTTTGAATTTCAGGTTCTTACACATTAATAAGTCACTTCAATGCAATAGGCTTGTTTTTATTATTTTGAGAAGCAAAACATTAAAAAGCACAGCCTATACCATGTGTTCAGCTCTTTTTAAAATTCTCTACCTATTCACATTGCTGGATTTTAAGCAAACAAACATAAGTGAGTGCAAACAACCATTTGCTTCCCATTATTTACTTCCAACCTGCTTGTTAGAATTTATTTATAAGCTCTGCATAAATGCAAAATAAGTTCATCTGTGATAGGGAAAATAACTTACTCTGGTGAATACAATCCAGAATCTTGGAATTCAATTTGTCCCATAGCTGGTGACTATTTTGCCTTGCTCTAGTTCATAAAATGTCCTTCTTAGCTTGTCCTCCTTGTTAATGCAGTTAATAAAACTTCACTTTGAACTTATGACAAGCATTGTGGTCAACTAAGTATTACCCCAGATTTCAGAGGAGGGAGAGGGCATCCGTTTTTGATGAAGCCATTAGGCCGGAATTCATTTAGGAAAAGCTAGAAGTAGAAGAAACTAAGACATTAAAATAGTTTAGTCCATAGGAAGGATTAAACACTATCTAAAATAGCTGAAAATTATTTCAGTATGTTTAAAACAAATGGTATACAAATACATATATATGTATATATATATTCATGTTCATAAGCAGAGATTCAAAATAAATGTGATAGGTGTATATATGTATACCCATGTATATGCATGTGGGGGAGGCTGTGATTGTTACAGTTGTTTGGACTTAGATTAGTTATAAAATACAAAATAAAAATTCTCCATTTCTCTGCCCACTAAATTGATTATGCAAAACTTTCAAAGCAAAAGATTTTCTGTCTTGGTATAGTCTTTGTCTACAAATGTCTTTATAAGTATCCCACCTTAAACTGAAATTTCACTGAACATTTTAGTTTAAAAAAATCAAATGTATACTGTATATCCTACAATCAACTTTTGAAAGATTCACTATTAAGTAATTTCCTCAATTTCTTGAAGATGGGAGAGCTGAGTTTGACTGTTTCATAGAGTCAAACATAGTAGAAAAACCTCTATACTCTCTTTTCCATATGATGAATGATGGAAGCCTTTGGAGACAAGGAAAGGTCTCTTCTGCATGACTCCACTGTTAAAAGAGCTTTGCTTTATGTGAAGCATATTTGATCAGAGCCCAAGATATATGGGAATACCTCAAACCAGATAAAACACAAACTCAGGAGTTACCGAGCATTGATTGCAGAGTTGGAGAGCATAAGATATCTTAATGTTAAGCAACCATATAGATTTCAGTATCAAAAGTGCAGGAAAGCATCAAGTCGAACAACAAGCACTGATATTGGCTATAAGCCTATGAATTAGGATCAAGAAATTGAATGCCTTTGTTAAAATACCTTACAAAGGATGAACCAATCCAACAGCAATACTCACAAGACACTGTGTTGGAAATGAGCTTTACATCTTGAGGGTGGGGGAGAATAGGGGGAAGGAAAATGGGAGAAAAATGAGGGAGGAATTAACAATGTTCAACAAAAAATGTACTCATTACTTAAGTATGTAACTGTAACCCTTCTGCACATCACCTTGACAATTAAATTAAATTTAAAAAACACTTTTCAAGTAAATGCTGACAAGGGTAAACATGTTCCTCTCCCTTTCCAAGATTACCGGGGGTACTTTTAGCAAGAATGCGACAGTGACAGTTGTAAGGTTCATTGTATACTAAATATAAAATCAATCATCATTAATTTTTATGGAAAGAATCCAAGAATATGTCAGGAAATGTCATTAATTAAAATTAATCTTGCTAGGCTTGGTGGTACACAGCTTAGTACATAGACGACTAAGGCAGGAAGATCAAGAGATCCAAGACAATTGTAGCTGAAGAGTGAGTTCAAGGCCAGTCTGGACCACATAGTGATAGCTAGACTCAGAAAAAAAGGAAGAAGGAAGAAGAGGAAGAGAGGAGGAAGAGAAGAAAAAGAGAAGAAATAAACATGATTGATGTATCTGTGTTTTATTGTGAGGGAAATGTATAATTTATATCACACACACACACACACACACACACACACACACACACACACACACACAACTACAAATAGGCTAATTTCCTAAAGCATATCCCTTTCTCATAAGAACCTAAAGGATATTTTTGAGGCAAGATAGAAAAATGAGACCAGGGAAATTCTATTATTTTTAACAATTATCAAAATAGCCAGACTCAAAAGTAGAAACCAGGAAGTAAACTGAAAAGGCAATTAAGTCCTTCCCACCACCCTGACTCCTGGAGGTTAAGTTACTAAATTAGGAGAAGTAGGAGGATGTATCTAAATTTCCCTTCTCCTTTGAAATGGTAAAAATCTGAGCACTTTTTTCAAGTGGGTAGAAAAAGAAAAACTGAAAGGCCTGTTAGGCAAAAGGAAGTCCTTATACTTACCTTAGATTTGGGTAGAACTCACACATTTTATCTACCCCCAACTGTTGTCTAAGGGTTAAAGAGTTTCTAGACTGACAAGACCATGTATATTTGCCTAGCTTAAAAGGCATTACAAGTAGTTAACCAATTTTGCCAGCACCATTTACTGAAGAGGCTGTCTTTGTTCCATTCTATTGTTTTAGCTCCCTTATTGAAGATTAGATGGCTATAGGTCTGTAGGTTCATTTCTGGGTTTTCAATTCTATTCCATTGGTCCTGAGGTCTGTTCTTATGCAAATACCAAGCTGTTTTGATTACTATGGCTTTATAGTAGAGTTTCAAATTTGGTATTGATATTCCTCCAGCAGTGTTCTTTCCATTGAGGAGGGTTTTTGCTATTCGGGGTCTTTTATTGTTCCATATGAATTTTTGGATTGCCTCTTCTATTTCCTTGAATGAATGAATGAGGTTGGAATTTTGATAGGTATCGCGTTGAATTTGTAGATAGCCTTGGAAAGTATTGCCATTTCACGATGTTAATCTTTCCAATCCAGGAGCATGGGAGGTTTTGCCATTTTTTAAGTTTCAAGATTTTAAAGTTTTCATCATAGAGGTCCTTCACTTCTTTGGTTAATTCCTAGGTATTTTATTTTTTGTGGGGCTATTACAAATGGAGTTGCTTTCCTAATTTCAGCCACAAAAGACCTCCAAGTCAAAGCAGACACTCTGAAAACATTATAGGATGGAATAAGAGAAACCCTAGGTCTCCTTGGCTCAGGCCGAAATTTTCTGAATAGAGACCCGGAAACACAACAAATCAAAGAAAGGTTGGACAAATGGGATTGCATAAAGTTGCAGAGCTTCTGCAAGGCAAAGGACGTAGCTAGCAAGATCAATAGAAAGCCCACAGATTGGGAGAAGATCTTTGCTAGCCATACAATGGACCAGAGTCTCATATCTAAAATATACTTGGAACTCAAAAAATTAAATCCCCCAACAACAAATCCTCAAAGAAACAACTGCCCAATAAACAAGTGGGCAAAAGACTTAAAGAGAAACTTCTCTGAAGAAGAAAGAAGGATGGCCAATAGACACATGAAGAAATGCTCAACCTCCCTAGCCATAAAAGAAATGCAAATCAAAACAACATTGAGATATCACCTCACTCCAGTTAGAATGGCAAAAATCAAGAACTCTAACAACAACAGATGCTGGAGGGGATGTGGACAGAAGGGAACCTTACTTCATTGTTGGTGGGAATGTAAACTTGTTCAACCACTTTGGAAAGTAGTATGGAGGTTCCTCAAAAGACTCCACATAGAGCATTTGGGCATTTGCCCAAAAGATCACAAACAAGACCATACTAAAGCTACCAGCACAACTATGTTTATTGCAGCATTATTTACCATAGCTAAGATCTGGAACCAACCCAGATGCCCCTCAGTAGATGAATGGATCAAGAAAATGTGGTATATATACACAATGGAATTCTATGCCTCCATCAGAAAGAATGACATTGCCCCATTTGTTAGGAAATGGAAAAACTTGGAAAAAATTATATTAAGTGAAGTAAGCCAGGCCCAAAGAAACATAGGCCCCATGGCTTCCCTTATTTGCAATATCTAGCAGAAAATGTCAGATAATGTGATGTTAGGAAAATGAAACCTTAGATATGTATTTTAATGTTTTTTCTTTCATGCATGTGTTTCTAACGCATTTATAGGTTATTTCTTTGTTGCTTTGTATGTCCCTACCCCACAGTATAACCCCTGCTTTCACTATATTTGATGTCAGTATAACTTGTGGAGGAGATGGGGAAAAACAAGTCGTTTAAGGATACAGGTGGACCTGTTGCAACAATGAGAAGTACAAGTTGTCATGTCGAAAACGAGCTTTACAATGTTGGTGCGGGGGGGGGGGGAAGGATTGGGACTGGGGGGGTGGGGGGAGGCTGGGAAGGGATGTGAAGGATAAACAAAGGAGGAGGCTGCAATGCTTGGTAAGAAATGTACGCATTATCCTGCCCATGTAATTGTAACCCCTCTGTACAGTATGTTCACAAATAAAATAAAATAATTTTTAAAAAAAGGCATTATAAGCTACACATAGTATGGGAGAAGTCATCTGTGTCTTTAATTCCATATCCTGCCTAAGAAGTGAGAAATGTTTCTTCTCCATTTCTCCCTACTCTCATCTGTTATGTAAGATAAATTCTTGCTAATAGTTTTATTCACCTTATGAAACTCTGCATTGTGCCAAACACACTGAAATGCTTTCTTTAAGAGGTACTCAAGGACTTGTGCCTCTGCAAGGACAGTGACATGTTGCACAATTTTCAAAGAGAACAGACCTAGCCTTCCATGTTGATTTCATATATTCAGACATTACAATATTAAATTCTAATTTGTTCCACTAGAAATAACCTTAAGGTAGATATAGTGAATAGGAAAAAAAAAGCTATTAATCCTTGTATACATCTGTTGAGATTCTACTACCTGAACCATAAGGCCTCTAATTAAATATCACTACATTATTAACAACAGTATCATTGAACAAAAGGAGTGGGGGGCATCTAAGAAAATTAATGAATACATTTCCATCAGTGTCTGCTGAAGGGTTAGTCCTCAATGTTCTCTTTAAAAGAGAACTTGTGGACCTAAGCAATTATATTACAATAAACACATTAATTATAAAGATTATACTAATCTTGAAAAACAGTTTTCCATAATTTAACAGAAGTGAAAGCGTAGCTGTATCAAAAATAGAGTATGTTATCAGTGACAGGTTTTGATGAAATTTTTATTTAAAATTTCTTAATTCTTTGGCAAAAAGATACTTTAGTTGAGGTGAAACAGTTTGCATCATCCAGAAATTTGCCAAATAAATGTGTCGAACTTTCAGAAGCTATTGCTTCTTTTACAAACCCTTCCCAAATCTATTTTGTGAAGGTTTTCTAGCAGAGCACCTATGAGTATGCCTATAGTCCTAGCTGTTTAGAAGGCTGAGATCTGAGAACCGTGGTTAGAAGCCATCTCAGGAAGGAAAGTCCATGAGATTCTTTATTTCCAATTAAACACCATAAAGCCAAAGTAGAGCTGTGGCTCAAAGTGGTAAAAGGCTACCTTGAGCAAAATAGCTCAGGGTCAGCACCCAGGCCCTGACTTTAAGCCCCAGAATGGGCACCAAAACAAGAAAGTTTTCTAAGAGAATGGAAAAACAAAACATGTCAAGCTCAGCCACTCACATCAGTATATCAAGAAGGAGGAGACAGTAGTGGTGACAGTAATGGTGCAGGGTAGGGAAAGATGTCTTACTCAGCACAAGCAAGCTTATAGGAAAGAGCAAAGACTCCATGTCATTTTTACTGTATAGACATGAGCTTTACGTTTAACTAGAGGAAGAACTGGGGTAGAAGTGAGGTATGAATAATTATTAAATAGTCCAAGTGGTGTGGTCCTGTGGTCAGAAAGTGATTTAATGTAGTTTCAGGATTCCTGAGACTGGAGCCATTTACAGTAAGAAAGTCATTGCTGCCTGGCAAGGGTAGCTGCAATTCCTGTCAGAGGTTGTTATCAGTCCTATTCTTCCTAAATTTCGAGAGGATTATAATGTGACAGCAGGGATGGAAAGAGGAAATAAGGGAGAACAATGGAAGGGGTGACTTGATCAAGAAGCATTGACTTACAACCTGATTTATGGAACTGTAACTTCTTAATACTACTTAATAACTTTACAAAAGGTTAAAAAATTTTAAAAATTAAGTGGCTGCAGGAGACAACTGTGTGTATAGAGTCAGTGTTTTTCAGCAAAAACAATTTCTAAATACTGGTTATAAAATAAAAATTATATTTATGTCTCTGTTACATTAGAATTATGCATTTAAGATCCATCTATGTTATTATTTGTATCAGTAGGTCCCCAATTTTAGACAACACTTTCTCTTTTTGTTGGAATAGCTAAAATAGACTGACATTAACTGCTAATGAGGAGCTGAATAACTCAAACTTGTTGATGGGGTGCCTTTTTAGAAAGTTTGCCAGTTTCTTATGAAATTGCACATGCCCTTACCCCATCCAAGAGAAGTAAAAAAAACATCCACATAAAAATCAACATGCAAAAATATTTATGGCATTTTTGTTCAAAATCTAAACAGTCTGAATATCTTTCAGGTAAATGTATAGGTACACATGGTATAGCCCTATAATGAAGACTTATGTATGCATCAAACAAAAGGGAATGATCCGTTGATGTAATGATTCGTTGATGTACTCAGTAACAAGGGTAAGTCTCAACAGCAATATTGGTAGCAATTATTTTGTTTTAAAGCTGTCAGTCAGGAAATGGAGGCTTATACAAACTGCAGATGAGAGGATAAGCTAATAAATCAAAACCTGCATGTCAATAAAATGAAAGGAGACTATGCAAGAAGGAGGAAGTAAGATATCTATGAATCGAGGACAAGTAAACAAGGAAATAAGGTAGGAACTACATCTTTAGCTCCCACAGAAAGCTGTCTTCAAGGACCCTAATTCTTCCTATTTAACCCAAGGTCAATCTCTCTAACCCTGCAGATGAAGCAAGATGGCTGAAGATCTTCCAATGGCATGTCTGTGCCACACACTCTCTTTCTCTGTCCTTTTTTTTGTCTAATAAATTTTCCTATCATTTTATTATGCTCAAGTCTTGCTTGAATTATTCTCTTGCCAGACTTAAGGACCTAAGGTTATCCCAGCTACCCTAAATTTCTGCTAATAGTATGTTAAATAAAAGCATTTATATTTGGTAGGCTGCATGTTCTATGATTCCACCAAGATGATACTGTAGAACAGAAATACTACAGGGACAGAACATAAATCCAGGGTTTCCCAACAGCTTGGGTAGTGGGAGTGGTTTAGCTGAAAAATAGTAGCTAATAGAAGGAATTAGAGGAGCTGGGTAGAAGTATTCTATTTTCAGTTGTAGTAGTGGTTACAAGTCTTTCTAAACTTGTCAAAATTCAGAACTAATTTTACTGTATTGAAAAAGTCTTCTCAGAGGTAAAAAAAAATGATCCTTTAAATGTACCTGCAGGGGAAAAGATACCAGTATGTGCCATATATGTTAGAACCAGGCTAAATTAAACAAATACAGTATTTATTACACCAAAGAAAAATGAAACTTAACTGGGACAAACAAGTCCCAGATAACCTGAGAAACATAAGTACAGACCCTAGGAATGGGACAAACTGAGGCCTGGCATTTACTGAAATTTGCAAAGTGAGTAAGAATAGGGCCAAACATGAAGGGCGGGATCTCCCTATAGAGAACAACTCCAGGATAATCATTAAAAGGAAAAATCCCAAAGATAAAGACTTAAAGTAGGGCTGGGAAGGTGGCTCAGTGGTAGAGCACTTGCCTTGCATGCATGAGGCCCTGGGTTCAATTCCTCAGCACCACATAAGCAAAAAGAAAAAAGCAGGAAGTGGCACTGTGGCTCAAATGGTAGAGCACTGGCCTTGAGCTGAAGAGCTGAGGGACAGCACCCAGGCCCAGAGTTCAGGCCCCACGACCGGACCCAAAAAAAAGACTTAAAGTAAATTGGTGAGTTAAACACCAGGTTATTGGAATTCAGTAAGTAGTAGTAAAACAATCAGTATCCGCTATGGGGACTCTCCAGGCCAGGGGTGACTCAGAAGGCACAGTGACCTGAATAACTGAAATCAAGCCTGATCCCTGCAGAATCCAAGAAATGGGTGAGAGGGAATCCAACCATAATTGTGTAATTCTTGCTTCTGTAGTCCCAGCTTGCTTGCTTTGGCTTATTGTGAAAATGCCACCTGTGTGTGGTTTGCGCCCTTGAATACCCAGCAGGTCCCCATTTTGGGGCTGCATTCCTAAGCCTAACTGACTCCTAGCCTAATTGACCAAGTGTTGGGGTGTCTTGTGGGGAAATCTTGGTACTAAAAAATGAAAGTTGGCTTAAAAGATTACTAAGGTGTTAGATGATGTTTTAAGAATACTAACCTTGCCCATGGTTTCCCTTATTTGCAATATCTAGTATATGTATGAGTCAAGCGGAAAAGGTCAGATAATGTGATGTCAGGAAAATGAACCCTTAGATATGTATTTTAATGTTTTTTTCTTTCATGCATGTGTTTCTAATACATTTATAAGATTATCTCTTTGTTGCTTTGTATGTCCCTCCCCCACAGTATAACCCCTGCTTTCACTATATTTGATGTCAGTATAACTTGTGGAGGAGATGGGGAAAAACCAGTTGTTTAAGGATACAGGTGGATCTGATGCAACAATGAGAAGTACAAGTTGTCATGTCCAAAACGAGCTTTACAACGTCGGTGGGGAGGGGGGGAAGGGGGTGGGGGGAGGGGGGAAGGAGAAGGATTGGGATGGGGGGGAGGGGGGAGGCTGGGAAGGGATGGGAAGGGTAAACAAAGGAGGGGGCTGCAATGCTTGGTAGGAAATGTACGCATTATCCTGCCCATGCAATTGTAACCCCTCTGTACAGTATGTTCACAAATAAGATAAAATTAAATTAAAAAAAAAGAATACTAACCTTGTTCTCTTCTGTGAGATGTATTCTTGCATAAACATTTCTTACTACTACAGCGTGTAAAATTAAAATTACAAAAGAGTTGTGTGAACAAATAGTTCATACAAAATAGCCAGATTCCAAAATCTATTCGTACGTCATGTGAGTATAACCCCCAAAATGAAAACTTTAATGCTTGATAAATTGTTACCTTAGATGTAACTGATGTTACTAGAGAGTCCATGCAGTTGACTAATTCAGTCCTTGAAGGGAAGAATTCAGGAAAGGCACAAGACCTAGAAAGTGGTAGGAAAGTTTATTAGGAAAAGAATACACTATCTATAGACTGAAAGTCATCTCCAGGGCAAGAAATAACTGTTTTTATCCCAGCACAAGTTTTTATTGAAGTGGAAGGGGCTTGGAGCCTTAGAATCCTGCCCAGGACCAGCCCAGGGCAGTCACTGTCTCTCAAGGTACAGGGAAGCTTAGAGAACTACATTTGCTCTCTAGGGCGTGGGTAAATTAGAGATCTAGTGTGCCAGAAACTATTTGCTGACTCACCTTAGGCTGGAATGAACTCTTCCTTAATCCTTATGTGGCAAGAGCACCAAGAAAAATCTATGTGATATTCCATGATCTTGATGGGCTATATTAAGCTGATCATCTGTGAGTTGGAATTTTCCTTTATGTTATTCACTCAAGAGACCTTGTGATGTCTTCCTCCATTTTAAATGTCCTTTGCCTTTCCCATTAGTCATATCTGACTTCTACCTATCAGTTTTCTCATTTATTTCAGCCTTCTTTTTATAATTCCTTCCTTATTTATTTTAATTGTATATTATTCCTTTCTACCTTATATTTTCTAATATACTTATTTTTTTCTAAAATGCTTAAAGCTTACTTATGCCCATGAACTTCTAAGATGAAGGCTAGAAATCCCAGTCTCCATGTTTTTATCTGAGTTTTTTTTTTATTTTTGCCAAGAGCCATTCTCTACTGCAGTCACTTTGAAAGCATCTTGGGATCCAGGACGGACATAAAGGAGACAAAGACCATTCACCAGGAGGAAATGCCTGCTGTGAACAGTTCTTAGACAAAATGGTATTAGACCACCTGTGACTGCCACCTAGGAAAACCAGAACACACCTGTGAGTGAATAAAGACACTAAGCTAGGCCTACTATAGGATGTGAATAACAGTCAATTCGGCTGTGCCTAACCTTGACTTATTCCATTTTGTAGAGCTATAGTTTTGATCTATGCTGTTCCACTTTTGTGCTTAAGCGCCAGAACAAGAATGGCTTTACATCTTGTTTATGCAAGTAAACAACCACCATATGTCAGCACACCATGAGGCATAAACTGATAAATACTTTGTGCCAATAAACAATTACACCAGCAAATACATTAAAGCATATCAAAAACACCAGACCCAGAAGTGATGCAAATTCCTGCACCTGAATTTGAAGACCACTGACCATCTGGTATATGTGTCAAGGACTCTCTGTCCTTGGAAACTGATGGAAATGTGAGCCTCTGCTTCATGTGACCCATTCAAATTGCTGTCTCTCTGGTTCCAGTAAACCTGAAAATCAGCTCTGCACCTTGAACCAGTATTATGCCTAAGAGTAAGTCTGCCTTTTGACACCACTATTCCTTAAAAATTCTATTACACTTCTGACTAGGTTCGTTCCTAGTACCTTAGCTGACTAACTGAAGTTATTCTTTGAATCTGTATCTGCTCTCCAAGCTTGCCTTTAGTAAGGCATCTTGCAATTCTAAGGCTGTTGTAACCCTTTCGTAGACATCTTGAAACCTCTATATTATGGTGCAGTATATGCCACCAGAGTTGATATTAGTAATTAAGACTGAAACAAAGGAACCTGAATAGCCAACATCCCAGGCTATCAAGTAACCTCAGTAGTACTCAGAAAACTAATCCCAATGAAATAGGTATGGCTTGTGAAATTGTTTTTATTCAAAAAATTATAACACTGCGGAAATACAGAAGCATGTTCTTCTGTTTCTGACAAAGTTCACTCTTGACACCCAGACCGTAAGAGACAACTTAAAAAGATGCTTTTGCAGGGAACTGTGGATTAACTAATTAACTAAAAGTCTCCCAACTTTATATTTGTAAGGGTTTAGGCAAGAAAAGGACCACACAAAGAGGAATAAAAAGATTGACAGGGAAGTTTATTGGGGCATGCTCCCAAGTGAACTCCCTGGCCTGGATCAGAGAGGTTGCCAGTACAACCTCTTTAGTTGTAGCAGAGCTTTAATAGACGGGGTAAAATGGAACTTGTAGTGAGTGGGGACTTGTGGCACAGCATGTTTTGCCAGCTTAAGCAGTCTGAGGTCAGTGCAGTGGAAGAATTGTTGGCTCAGATGGTGTTTTTGATAGGGACAGGGTCATTGTCAGCAGCAGCCTGTTTGCCCCAGTGGCCTGATATCCCCGCTCCCCTTACTTCCTCCAGCGACCTGACAAAATTTATGTCCTTTGATCTGAAATATTCTCAGCTGCAGTCACTTTGTAATCACTTTGGGTTCCAGGTAAGAGAAAATTCCTTGATAATATCTTGGGTGAAAGGTAAATTACCCCTTAAGTAACTTCTTGTTATCATATTAAAGGAAACACCCCAAAACACAGGAGATCACCCTCTAGGCAATTTGCTCCTGCTCTGTCCCAATGGAAAAGTGATAACAAATTCTCCTGAACTCCCCCAGAGACAAGGAATGAGATAATGGTCAACCAGGTCATGCTATGACTTGAGACTTTTAAATTATACCTATCTTTCTCTGCCCTTGCCTTCAATTCTCCCTATTTAACCTGAAGTCAATATCTATACCCCTGACGATGACTTTTTATGTCTCCTATACTCCTATAATATGAATGCTCCAAATTTACCTCTAGATATAGTTTTCCCTGTAACCCACAAGTTTCACTGCATTTTGATGACATGATGTTCTATTTAAAGAACCTCATGGACTCCACTCACAAGCTACTCAAGCTGATCCGAAACTTTGACAAAGTAGCAACCCTCAAAAATCAATGGCTTTTCTGTATGCCAAAAACGAGAAAAGCGCAGCTGAAATCAGGAAAGCAACTCATTTTGTAATAACCCCACAAAAAATAAAATACCTAGGAGTTAAATAAATAAGTGAAGGACCTCTATGATGAAAACATTAAAAACCTGAAAAAGGAAATAAAAGCAGAACTAAGGAAGTGTGGAAGCCTCCCATGCTCCTGGATTGGGAGGATTAACATCGTGAAAACAGCAATACTACCAAAGGCCATCTACAAATTCAATGTGATACCCATCAGTATCCCAACCTCATTCTTCAATGAAATAGAAGAAGTAACTCAAAAATTTATATGGAACAATAAAAGACCCCCAAATAGCAAAAACAATCCTTAGCAGAAAGAACAGTGCTGGAGAAATGTCAATACCAAATTTCAAACTGTACTACAAAGCCATAATAATCAAAACAGTTTGGTACTGCCACAAGAACAGACCTGAGAGTAAATGGAATAGAACTGAAGACCCAGAAATAAACCCACAGACCTATAGCCACCTAATCTTTGATAAGGGAGCTGAAAAAAATAGAATGGAAGAAAGACAGCCTCTTCAGTAAATGGTGCTGGCAAAATTGGTTAACCACCTGTAGAAAACTAAAGCTAGATCTTCATCTATAACCCTGTACTAGAATCAACTCCAAATGGATCAAAGACCTCGGAGTCAAAGCAGACAGCCTGAAAATAGAAACTCTAGGTCTCCTTGGCTCAGGCCGAAATTTTCTTAATAGAGACCCAGAAACACAACAAATCAAATAAAGGTTGGACAAATGGGATTACATGAAACTGCAGAGCTTCTGCTTGGCAAAGGACATAGCTAGCAAGATCAATAAAAAGCCCACGGATTGGGAGAAGATCTTCACTAACCATACAACGGGTAAGGACCTCATATCTAAAATATACTTAGAACTCAAAAAAAATTAAATCCCCAACAACAAATCCTCAAAGAAACAACTGCCCGATTAATAAGTAGGATAAACTCTTAAAGAAAGACTTCTCTGAAGAGGAAATAAGAATGACCAATAGGCACATGAAGAAATGTTCAACAATAGAAGAAATGCAAATCAAAACAACATTGAGATTCCACCTCACCCTAGTTAGAATGGCTATAATCAAGAAATGTAAGAACAACAGAAGCTGGAGGGGGATGTGGCTAAAAGGGAACCCTACTGCATTGTTGGTGGGAATGTAAACTTGTTCAACCATTTTGGAAAGCAGTATGGAGGTTCTCTAAATGACTACAGACAGAGCTCCACTATGACCCAGCAATCTCATTTTTGGGCATTTACCCAAAAGATCACAAACAAGGCCATACTAAAGCTACCAACACAACTATGTTTATTGAAGCATTATTCACCATAGCTAAGATATGGAACCATCCCAGATGCCCCTCAGTAGATGAATGGATCAAGAAAATGTGATATATATAATATACATATATATATATATATATATATATATATATATAATGAAATTCTATGCCTCCATCAGAAAGAATGACACCACTCCATTTGTAAGGAAATGGAAAGACTTGGAAAAAATTATATTAAGTGAAGTAAGCCAGGCCCAAAAAAACATAGGTCTCATAGTTTCCCTTATTTGCAATAACTAGTATATGTCTAGGACAAGCAGAAAAGGTCAAAAGCTATGTACATATGACCATATAAGATGATGTTAAGCAAAATGAACCCCACGATAGGGACACAGAGGTTTTATCTTTACTGTTGTTGTTTTTAATGTACTTATAATGTACTATGTGATATTTTTGTTTCTTTTGTATGTTCTTCCCCCATGGTATAACCCCTGTATTTGATTCCAGTGCCCTACATCATGTATATACATTTTTTCTAATTTGGGGAGGGGAATGGAAATAACAAAATGCAGAAATAAGGATACAGGTTGACCCATGTAACAATGAGATGTACAAGACCCTATGCTGAAAACGAACTTTACAACTTGGGCAGGGGAGGGAGGAGTTGGGGAGGTGGGGAGAGAAGGAATGGTAGGAGATAAATAAAGGATGGTGTAACAATGCTAGATAGGAAATGTAGTAATTATCTTATTCATGTAACTGTAACCCCTGTACAGTATCTTTACAATAAAAATATTAATTTTGTTAAAAAAATTGACTGCATTTGTATTCTGTTTTCAAAATATTGTTTCCTTCCCATAATTTTATTTTAACTTGCAGTTTGTAAAACACTACTTCCAGATGAACACAGGCTTTTGTAAACAACAGGTTGTTTAAACTGTGGATTTATCTTTAGCTGAGTATATCCAGATCTGCATTACAACTCTTGCTTTGTGGAAAAATTGATTATGTCTTAGCTTGCTCTAATTCCCCAGATGAATAAAATTCAAAGTCCTAAGCCTGATTTTGGAGGTGCTCGCTGCCTCTGGGCCTTGACACTTACAATATCATCCATCTTCACTTTGAAACCAAGTCTCTACCAAGTTCTCTGTGTTGCCTGTAGTTTCTCATCCTTTATCCTGAAATTCACTCATTGCTGTTTTTTTTAACTGTGAACACTTTTATATTTTAGAAATCAATTCAAATATAATTTTCCCAAAAAGTTGTTACTGTTAGCTTGACTTTGGCTGTGATCTCCTAGTATACCCATACACGTGGCTATTACAGCCCCAATTCAGTGTATTTGTTTACATATTCTTCTTCCTATTGGAAATATCATGAGAACACATGTTATACCTCATACCCAGTTCAGTTTTGGGTAAATACCAGGCATCTAATTAATAATTCTGAACATGTCAACAATTCATGTTGTATAACACATCTAACAACTCATTATATCAATCAAAATAATATATACCCAAATAAGCTTATATAAAAGACAAAGGGTACAGAAAACTGAAACAGAAAGAAAAAATAGAAATAACTGCATACAGGACATAATAAGAACCTCTTGTTTCCAATTCATTCCAGTTCATTTTGATATGCTTCATTATTTATGATACTATGAACTTAGTATTTGAGCTATTGTGATTCCATGCTAAGGATATCACAGACATATTCTAGTTATTCCAAATAAGGGTAACCATGGAACCTACATTTCTTTGGGCCTGGCTTGCTTTGCTTAATATAATATTTTCCAGGTCTTTCCATTTCCTTACGAATGGGCCAATGTCATTCTTTCTGATGGAAGTATAGAACTCCGTTGTGTATATTTACCATGTCTTCTTGATCCATTCATCTAAGGAAACATCTGGGTTGGTTCCATATCTTAGCTATGGGAAATAATGATACAATGAACATTGTTGTACTTTAGTAAGGCCTTGTTTGTGGTCATTTAGGTAAATGCCCAGGAGTGGAATTGCTGGGTCATAGGAAGCTCTTTGTTTAGTCTTTTGAGGAACCTCTATATTGCTTTCCAGAGTGGTTGAATGAGTTTATACTCCCACCAACCTCGTAGTAGTGGTAGTAGTGTTCCATGGAAGAGAAAGGGAACCACAGAAACAGCAGCACAAAAGATGAACTAATGAACAATGATACTCACTAGGCACTATGTTGTAAATGAACCTTACAACTTAGAGGGGAGGGCAATGGGAAGTAGTAAACAAGAGAAAATGAGGGAGGGGGTAACAGTGTTTAAAAAGAAATGTACTATCCTTGATAAGAAATGTACTCATTACCTTGCTCATGTAACTGTAACCCCTCCATACAGTATTTTCACAATAAAAAACGTACTAAAAAGAAAGAAGGAAATGTACTCATTACCTTACTTATATAACTGTAACCTTGTTCATCACCTTTACAATAAGCAAGTAGAAACATGGTTTTTTTCCAGATAAATCAATGGGGAGGGAACATAAATGGAAGAAGAAGGGGTAAGTAATTGCAGTCATTATATTAGATGTACATATGTAAAATGGAAATATGTAAGTTGAAGGTAGGGACGGGAGGGGAAATGGGTGAGAATGATGGAAGGGGTGACACTGATCAAGAAGCACTGCACTCATAACCTGACTTATGTAATTGGAACCCTTGTATATGACTACTAACTAATACTAATAAATTGAATTTAAGATAGAAAAAATTATATGCCCAGGATATATATTATATCTAAATTTCTCCTGCACTATTTTAAAATCATTTACAACTTGGAGTTTTAATATCTTTGTTAGTTTACAATTTAAAGAGGAAATGTTTTTTCAAACAATTCCTCTTCCAACTGTGTAATCATTTTTACATTAATATTGATTCAGTTTTATGAAGGTATATCCAAATGAACTCATTTTTATTAATAATGACTCTTCAATGTGACTTGATATAATAATGCATTTAGACTTTTATATCATGCCATGGAAATTAGGGTTAAAACAAAACATATATTTGTGAAAATTAAGGAATATAAAAATCTGGATATTTGTATGAATTCTAGAGGCTTCAAATATTAAATTTTACTTCTATTAAAAGGTGTTTTATGTTCTAAATCAATTTTCTTTTTGTTGGTCGTGGGGTTTGAACTCTGGGCCTGGGCACTGTCCCTCAGCTCTTCAGCTCAAGGCAAACCCTCTACCACTTGAGCTACAGCGCCACTTCTGGTTTTCTAGTGGTTTATTGGAGATAGGAGCCTCACAGTCTTTCCTGCCCAGGCTAGCTTTGAACCATGATCCTCAGATCTCAGCCTCCTGGGTAGCTAGGATTACAGGCGTGAGCCACCGGCGCCCGGCTCTAAATCAAATTTTACATGATGACTCTTTAAGACAGTTGCTAAGAAGAACATTACTATCCTATCTTTCCCCCTTCTCTCCCTCTACTTCCTAATACTGAGATTAAAAACAAACAAACAAATAAATAAATATGAAAAAACCACAGAGCAGTGGAAAATCACTCTGACAAAGTAAACATTTGGAATAATTTAGCATTTCAGAGTTAGGCAGATTTCAGAAGTGAGTGAATTTGAGAAAGTGGTATTTTTTTTTAATGAAAAGTAACTATGTTCTTGAAGAACAGAATGAATGCCTGCATAATATTCAAGTAAGTATCATACATGTCAGAATTTAGAAATCTACAATAACTAATGGTAGATACTAAGTGAAATATTTCAGTGGCACAAATACCACCTGGGCAGGATTGAGAGAGCTCTTACAGGACAGCTGTGCCTCCCTGCCATCTTTCTGCAGAATGGAAATGAATAGAAAATGGCATTTCTGCATTGAATACTAGTGAATATTAAATATAACATTCTCCTCAATACTGGAAGTAAGTGGGCTGCATTGATTTTTTTCCCCTGACTTCACTGGCATCCTACTAATGAAGCCTGCATCTGTGAACTTGTATATGCTAATGTGCATCACAGGAAGAATACATTATATCAAAAGCCTAGATCCATGAGAACATTTTGTTTTATGAAGAGCATGGGTTCTTGAAGTTTCAAGGATTTTAAAGCCACAGCTCAAATTAAAACTTTGGATTTGGGAGAGTATTATGACTTCTACAAATGTGAATTTGTATTTTGAAAGACTGCGTGGTGATATAGGGTAGAAAATTTTATTTTCCTCACCCATTGCTAGGTTTATGGCTGAGATTCCTATTAAAAAGATTAACAAAACAAAATCATACAAATTTATTTAATGTAAGTTTTACATGACATATCAGAATAAAACTCTAAAACAAACAAATAAAAGTAGGGAAGTGTATGTGGTTCTTGATGTTTGGCTTTAGTGCCAGGATCAGGGCTTGAACTCAGAGCCCCAAGCTCTCACAAGGTTTATCTCTCTAACAGCAAATACTCTACCATTTGACTCACACCTCTAGTTCTGGCTTGTTGCTTATTAATTGGAGATAGATATGGATCTCTCATATTTGTCTTCCCTGTCTGGTTTTAAACTTTGATCCTCAGATGTGAGCATTCTGAGAAGCTAGGATTATAGACATGAGCCACTGGTTCCTGGGTAGGCCTATGTATTATTATGCTTAGGTTTGATAAAGTGATAGTTGTGCAGAAGTATAGAGAGACAAGGAAGTCTGATCTAATGATAATCAGGTGAATGAACTTAGTAAGGTCTGGCTGTTCAGATTGTTTGCTGTGTCCCTGTGTTTCTTGAGAAAAGGATGCTTCTTTCCTCTGGGAATAGAGCACACATTTCTGCAGAGGTTTTAAGACCTGTGTCAGAGGCATGTAGGAAAAAAGTTAGACTAATCATCTTCTTAGGTTCTGCTGCTCTATAAAATACCAATTTGCCATATTTAGGGATAATATGTCCTGAATGCTATCAATATCAAACACATGCCCATTATACGAGCATACACTACTGAAATCAGAGATCCTAGAAAGCTGGTCCTAGACAAGTATGTCTTAGCTGCAAACTATTGTGGGAAGCAGTGATTATCACAGTTGGCTGCACTCTGGGACCATTTGGTGAAAATGAAATTTACAGCTTGACTGCATCCTTCCTCTAAGGATTGTGATTTAATAGCATGAACTGTGGTCTTTAGCATAAATAGGTATTTTAACTAATTTTTCAAGTGATTCTAAGAGAAGGCCAAAGCTGAATGTTAATATGTGAATAAAGAATGAATGCTAGGTACACTCAACAGGTTTGAGCAGGAGCACAATGGGAGGAGTTTGAACCAATAAGATGGGAGAAGATGAGTATAGTAAAAATACATCGTTTGAAACTATGAAAATAGAACAATAATAGGTGTTGTAATTGTTTTAAGAAGGAGGTAGTAGGGCAGGGTAGAGTAACAAAGGGGATGAGATTGATTAGAATGTATTGTAAATATGTGTGAACATGTAATGATGAAATTGTCTCCTAGACAACTAGTGTAAGTTAATAAAGGCAAAAAGAAGAGAGAAGAATTATAGAAAACATTCTTCCACTGATTGTGATGATACTTCTCTTTGCCAGGTTCACTTGCTCAGCTTCTATTAATGAGAGGCAGGTTAGCTAGAAAGAATGCTGAAACCAACCCTTTCTCCTACTCATGAAGTAGAAGATACTATCTCCTTCCTGTTATCTACCATGGCTACTTCTCTTTCAGGAAATTAATGATCCATTAGTATCATTAATCCCTTAAGGATTTCTCCTTAAGGGTAAAAAAACAATGGGACAGTTCTAACCATATGAAGGCATTGCTCATTAGAAATAAATGCTACATTTCCTTCGCCTGACCTTTGCACAACAAACTTCTTAAGGCTTCATGCATATGGGTTATATCTCGTGCATATTCTTAAAACTATGATATGGTAACTTTTCACATACACTTATTTCTTCCAAAAGACTGCCATCTCATAATCCTTCATTTCCCTAAGATCAGCCCACTACCATTACTATAAAATCCTCCCATACTTTCTGAACCCCAGAAATGTGAACATTTTAACCATGTTTGCTCTTGAGCCAATTAGCTCTGGCCTTCCCTTAATCATTTACTTTCTTTTTCAATTAAACTCCTCACTTTGTCACTTTACTTCTGTGTGTCTTCATTCTGTGTGTGTCTTCATTCAAATTTTGTTGGGGATGCCAAGTTAACATCCATGACTATTCATCCATAACAATAGGGTGAGGTGAAGTGCTACCAGAGTACAGGAAGGCATTGGCCCTCTTGGTACTAGACTTCCTGAAAACTTAAAATATTTTTCTGTAAACCTAAAATAAACACAAAATCTTTCAAAAGAAAGTTCACTATAGAGGGCCATCTTTTAGACTATTTTGATATAAAGCCAGAATTTGCTGTTAGATTGAACAGCAAATGATTTAAAATAAATGGTCTAGAGTAGTATAAAAGCATGTAGACAAGCAGTTTTCTTCCAGGAATTTATATTATGGGTCCTCAGCAGATCATAGAGAGAAAATTGGCATGGAATGGTAGAGGAATCTTCCCAATTTATTTCTGATATAAACTATATGGTAACCTAAATTAAGCCATAAAAAATCTATTACTGAATCAGATGAACATTCCCACACCAAGCAGACTGGAGTGGAGAAGCAATGGAAATAATCTAATGGCACTTCTTCAATTGCACAAAAAGACCTGCCATACTTCCTGGGTCATGTGATTGAAGGATTAGAGTAATAAGGTCTACTAAAGATACTCCTGAGGCCTTTTAAGCACAAAATGATCTTACTCTGTCCTAACTTGCTCATTCTGTGGCATCTCCTTAATCATCTCTTATACAAAAATTTGGTTTCTGTGTTTTGACTTTCTCTGATTTCCCAGGATATCAAATTTTGCTTAAAGGTATCAACTTGGCATGTGGTACTTTTCCTGTAATGAATGTAAATGAATTATGATCTTCCTAGTTATGGCTAGATCTTCCCAGAAGTATAGTGGTGAGGGGGGTTAGGAAACTGAATGGCTTTGATTCTATTTCTTTTTCCCTGAAACATGACTCAAATTATGCGTATCTTGCGAAGCAGTGGCTCAAGCCTGTCATCCTAGCTACTCTGCAGGCTGAGATCTGAGGATCACAGTTGAAAGCTAGCCCGGCAGAAAAGTCCATGAGACTCTTATCTGCAATTAACCAGCAATTTTTGGAAGTGGTATTGTGGCTCAAGAGGTAGATCACTAGCTTTTAGTGAAAAAAGCTCAGGGAAAACACACAAGCCCCGAGTTCAAGCCCTAGGACAAGCACAAAAAAAATATTCATATCTTATCTTCTGAGAGGAAATTTCCTGTCAAACATTTTCAAGTAAGGCACAAAAGAAATGAGTCATGTATCTTGACTTTCCTTGGGCAAGCACAGTGGCTCATGCCTGTAATCCCAACTATTCAAGAAGTAGATATCAGGAAGATCATAGTATAAGTCCAGCTGGACAAAAATTTAACAAGATCATATCTCACTCAACAAAATGGTGGCACACATCTATCACTCCAGATATACAAGAGATATAAATAAGAGGACTATTGTCCTGATCAGCCTGCAAAATCTACCTGAAAAATAACTAAAGCAAAAAGGACTGGTGGCATGGCTCAAGTGGCAGAGTACCAATCTGGTAAGCAAAAGATCCTGATTTCAAACTCAAATATCAGCAATAATAACAAAAGATTTCTGCATTTTCCCTGACCCAGATATATAAACTTTCCTATATTAACTATAAATGAAAGATAGTACACCTAGGTTGTTTTATTCTGATCCCTAAATCCAGACAGCCTAAGAGGAAAAGCTTTGGTTCACCTCATCGTACTTCAGTATCAGTAGAGCCTATCCCACTATTTCCTATTTCTAATGCTCAGGAAGACAATGATGGGATAATGAAGTACAAATGCCCATTTGATCTAAGTGTGAAAGGACAAACATTCCCAAATTTAACGAGAACAATGGTTATGTACCTCCCTTAATTACCTATGCTCTTTCAGCTAATAGTATTGACAGAACTCTTAGTACTCTGGCAGCAAATAAAATGCCAGTCATTATTTCCAATAGTATATATATCAGAGCACAATTACAATGGTATCACCTAGCATAGAGTATTAGGTGTAGTCATCATTTAAGAAATACTTACTGAAACTATGAGAAATTGGCTTCCATGATTGAGGAAATGACAATGTTTCATGACTAGTAGAAACCTAGAAACTCAAGAGACTCAATGGTATAGTTTCAGTCTGAGTCTGAAGGACTGAGAATCGGAGGACTGATGATGTAACTTCCTGTCTGAGGGTTCAAGTAAAAGAAAAAATACTAAGGTCATAGCTCAAAGGCAGTTGTGGTAGAGAGGGTAAATTCTCTTTTATTTAGTCTTTTTTTTAATTAAGAAAGCTCACCAATGGGTAGAGCAATCTACTTTATTCACTCTACCAATTCAAATGTTAATCATTCAGAAATGCCTTATTATATTAAATAATATTTGATGAACATCACAAGCTTTTTAACTTTCAGAAAACTATGGCTGGGGGTCAGATGTGGTAGAATACCTGCCTGGCAACTTTGAGGCCTTGAGTTCAAATACCAGTACTGCCAAATTTAAAAAAAAATTAAAAAGAATGACCATATGATTCAGAAATTCTACTTTGAGATATGTATTCAAAGGAATTGTAAAAAGAATTAGGGATATTTGCCCATCATTCATAAACAGGGGCACAATTGCCAACAGTGAAGTAACTCAAATGTGTACAAGAGAGTTAATGAATAAACAAAATGTGCTGTTTACATAAATGTAAAAAAATTAAGCTTCAGAATGAGCAAAATATAGTACAACATGCGTGAACTTTGGAAATATTATGTGAAATGAAATAATCTAGTCATAAAAAGACAAATCCCATGTGATTCCACCTAGATGATGTTTCTAGAGTAGACAAATATTTAGAATGGAAGGCAAAGTTAGATTTTCCAAAAGTGAAGGAAGGAAAAATGAGGAGTTTTTATTTTAGAGTTTGGTTAGATAAAAATATCAATATCAATGTGTGTGTGTGTGTGTGTGTGTGCGTGTGTGTGTGTGTGTGTGTGTGTGTGATGGCACTAAGGTTTGAACTCAGGGCTTTGTACTGCCTAGGCAGGCACTCTATCAATTGTGACATGTTCCAGCCCTTTTAGTTATTTTTCAAATACATAAGGTCTCATGTTTTTGCTCCAATTGGTCCTCAGTACATGTATTAGTGTAGCTGGGATTACAGATGTACACTATAATACCAGGTTTATTTGTTGACACAGAGTATCACTAAATTTTGCCTGAGCTGGCCTTGAACCGCTATCATCCAACAACTCTATCTCATGAGTGACTAGGATTACAACTATGAGCCACTATGCTTAGCCTTAATATAAATATTTTTATCATTACTAAACTTTAAACATAGAGATTGCTAAGATATTACACCTGTCGGGTTTTTTGTGTATGTGCCATTCCTGGGGCTTGAACTCAGGGTTCTGGATACTGTCCCTGAGCTGCTTTTTGCTCAAGGCTTATGCTCTACCACTTGAGCCACAGCTCTACTTCTGGCTTTTTGGTGGTTAATTGAAGATAAAGAGTCTCATGGACTTTCCTGTGTGGGTTGGCTGTGAACCGTGATTTTCCAATCTCAGCCTCCTGAGAAGGTAGGATTACAGGCATGAGCCACTGGTGCCAAGCACCTTCTGGTTTTTACTATTATTAAAAAGTAAAATTAAAAAGCAAAGTAGATATAGTTTAATGAACAATTTTCATAGGTACAGGCAGGTTTAATGAACCCACAAGCAACCTTGAGTCCCTAGCATGTGGACTAGAAATTTCTAGAAATGAACCGTGACCTGTGAGGGTGGTTATTGCTGACAAAATGCTAGTGATATAAAGAAGGAGGGAGGGTAAAGAGGAAATGAACACTTTCCCTTCCTTTAATTTTCTACTGCTGACCTCCTATTAGTCAAAACAAATACAAGACAAGGGAGTTTCAGAGACAAAGTCCAGAGATCAAACTCCAGGACACAAAGCAAAACCAAAAGGTAGATGAACTGAAGTCGTGTATTATTTATTATTCTAAACTTTCCTGAAAACATTCTCATAGTGCTTTCAGAGCTCAATAAATATTTGCTATTAGTTAAAATTTATGAGGTTTTAGAAAAGCTTTCATTTCTATTTCTCTAGTTCAGGCCCTTATTTATTTCTTCCTTGAAACTACCATTCAATTTGTTTACCTGCTAAACTACCTCTAGCATAGTTCTTAATCATGATGCTCCACTGATACAATCATGCTCCATTGCTTCCTGTCTAGTGACCTTCTGCAACTTAAAAAATATGTTCGAATATCTACATCCCATTCATGTACAAACCATGTTTTATTGACCCCCAACTACCTATGCATATCAAAATCCTACAGTGGAAGTACCATTTTTTCTTTGAGGAAAGTTTCCTTTAGAGAATGCACAAAAGGTTTCCAGCTATGTCGAATCATCTAGACCACTTATCCTTTCAAGTTCATGGCCCCTGGCTCATCATGAACTATATTCTGACTTGTTTACCTATTCATTTGATAAAAAAATCAGAAGCTTTTATAATGAGATGCTCAAATAATAAAAATTACAAAATCAAAGTACAAATTTAAATTTTCATAATGAATAAAAATAGCTGACGCTTAGTAAAATCCATGGTTGATTAGGGTGGTATAGATAGGAGGGAAGCCATCCTTTCTTAAGAAAAGGAAAGTGTTAGTGTTAAGGTTTTATAATGAGGGCTTTCATTGGAGAGAAGATATAAAATTTTTCTACAATCTGCAATATGTCAAACGAGTGGCAAGAGAAAATTGCCCTACTCTTTTGACTGGGTTTTAAAACAGCTGTAGGCTATAATCCTTAAGTTATGTTCTGACCACATCCATGAATCATGCATTCCCCTCACTCCCACACACTCATGTAGTCAGGACCTTTCTTTTTGGGATATAACTTGAATTTGGAAAGTGTTAATACAATAATACAGAATAAAGTATGTATGTGCATGTGTTTTTGTGTATGTACATGAATATATATGCTTACTCATATTCTGATTGATTTCAGGGAATTTTAGAGAAAGTACTGTTAATTGGTTAGGAAAATTGGGAATAATTCAGGACATGGATGTTGCCATAGTATCTATTTCAATTACTTTGGTAAATAAAAATGTTGCCACTGTAGTACATTAAAATCCTGTCCTAGAAGTACTGGGCATTAAAACTTCAAAATATTGAAGAAGGGTGCTTAATTGTTGCAGATAAAGTTTGAGAGGGCACAGAACACTAGTATATTCCTAAGAAATTCCAAGAGAATGTAGTGGAGCCACAACCCCAGTGTTACTCTACTGAGGATATAAACTCGCGTTTATAAAGAGGAGAAAGGGAAATGCATTAGCACTGTGCTGTTTCAAGAGGCAGAAAAGGCATTTGATCAGATGATAGATTTTCACCTGTCATGAAAAGCTTTCTTATAACAAAAAAAGGAATCTCACTATGTTTCTAATAGTAAAATGGCTGGTTCTCATTCCCTGCCTAATGAATTATTTACATACTCCACTGAAGGCCATTTATACTTAATCTACACTCCAGAATGTGGCATGTTCATTTATAATAGCATTTTTTCTGAATTCAGTGTATTCTCTTCATGTACTGTGGGTGAATATTGGTGTTCTTCACTTTAGAGATTAATGGAATTATGACCCGTTTTACCATACATATAGCAGCTCTTGTACACCATAGAGAAATGGGTGAAGTGAATTTTGCAAAGTTGACATTCCTTGAGCAATAAATACAGACAAAACAGATGATTCAAAACTGAGCTAGACAGACCTATTATAATCCACTGCTTTGTCCAGCACCTTACCCAGTCTGCCTTGGCGGATCTTTTGCCATCTTCTGGAAACTTTAAAGTGGTTTTAGTATCTTGGGAAGTACTCTATATGACAAACTGAGGTGAAGGTTCTTGGCTCTTTCCCCAAAGTATGCAGGTACCAGATCTCACTCATTCATGAACAGAAGCAAGCATTGCCTTCACACAACAGCCCCAGTGCTTTGATAGGAAAGATGTAAGTTGAAATCCCTGCAGGCTCCTCTGTCTTCTATGCCTTGTTACAGACACAGACTGGGCACTCTCAACAATAGCAATAGGAATAGCAGGCTGTTCCCCAGCAATAAAGAGCTTGCTTTCAGATCACTTAAAAGGCAGTGTGGGGATCTGAGACAGTGTGGTTAAACTAGCTTATTGGGTTCAGACCCTGTAGTCACAAGTTCTTCTCTGTGTGATTCTATACATGAAAATAGTTGGGGAAAAAAGCTAAAAAGAAGAAAAAATGCCTCTTTAATATCATGTTGCTAACAGAATTAATTTTCCCATTAGTACATGAGCCAGACAACTGGTTGCAATGACTTCCTTGAGTTTAGAACAACATATTTTTTCCAGTTTTCAATTTGATAGTAACTTTGAAATAAAATGTATCCCTGTAGATTAAAGATGTGGTGATAAAACTAGCACAAATATGGCAACAGCATGAATGCTTAGTTGGATTGAATACATTGCAGCAGTGCGGAGTTCATCATAATTTTCTAAAAGCCAGGAATTTCTTAGAGGTAATGTTGGGTAAATTTTAATTATTCAAGAGTGCCTGACATCTCTTGAGAATTACCTTTTAAAATTCAACTTTTATTTTAATCTCATGGCTATGTATTTCTGATTATTTTCTGAAATGTAAATATGAATATGAAATATAAATGTAAATGTGAGTATAAATATAAATACAAAATATAACTATGAATTCTGAAATATAAAATGAATTGTTGGTGGGAGTGTAAACTTGTTCAACCACTTTGGAAAGTAGTATGGAGGTTCCTCAAAAGACTCCACATAGAGCATCTGGGCATTTGCCCAAATGATCACAAACAAGACCATTCTAAAGCTACCAGCACAACTATGTTTATTGCAGCATTATTTACCATAGCTAAGATATGGAAGCAACCCAGATGCCCCTCAGTAGATGAATGGATCAAGAAGATGTGGTATATATACACAATGGAATTCTATGCCTCCATCAGAAGGAATGACATTGCCCCATTTGTTAGGAAATGGAAAGACTTGGAAAAAATTATATTAAGTGAAGTAAGCCAGACCCAAAGAAACGTAAGTCCCATGATTTCCTTTATTTACAATTACTAGTATATGTCTGAGACAAGCAGAAACAAGTCACATAAGTTGATGTTAGGCGAAATGAACCCCAAGATAAGGATCCAAATGTTTTTTTTTCTCTCTTGCGATTATTTCTAACATATTTATAAGATGATTTCTTTGTTGCTTTGTATGTCCCTCCCCCACCATATAACCCCTGTTTTCACTGTAATCATTACCTTGCTCATGTAATTGTAACCCCTCTGTACAGTATTTTCACAATAAAAAAATTCGTGCTTGAAATTATGGCTACAAAGAATAAAGTTTTGTTCTCAATAGTAAGTTGAATAATTTTTAAAGAGATTATATGTTGATGTCATAGAATTTATGAAGTAATTGTAGAATTAAGAACTTTTAAAAGTCATTGAAATATATACTGTTTATACAAACAAGAGAATAAATTTATAATTTTTAGAATAGTGCTAGGCCCTTCCAAAGTAAGAAAATACAGCACTGGTAGCCATCAAGCTCAGAAAACCTTTGGGAGATTGCTTAATATATTTATTTCTCTTTCCAGTAGAATTAAACCTTGGCTTTTGAATGCTATAACTCAGGCAAAAAAAATCACAAGACATAATCTCAACAGAAGAAACTGGGTAGGATGGCATGCACCTGTCAGTTTAGCTATGGCAAGAATTATACATAGATAAATGGTCCTGGCTGGCACTGAAAAAAGCAAGACCGCATCTCAAAAATATGCAATAAAAAGGGCTGCAAAAAGCTCTGGCTTGAGCAGCAGAACGTTACCTAGCAAGGAGGAAGTTCTGATTTTCAAACACTAGTATTGAAAAAAAAGGAACCGAATTCTTCAAGTGAGCGCATTTCCAAAGTTAGTCATGACAAGTGCCATAATAATTATCCATTTCAAGTCAGATTTTTTTCTGTTAAAAAATAATGTTGTCCCTTCAAAGAAAAGCCTTGACATTTAAAAAGCTGAATCTTTCATTTCTTTTAAACAATAGAGTACTTCAATAGAACTGCTATTCTTTCACTCTGAAAAATCCTATTTCAAAAGATATATTGGAAACTCTGAACAAGAATTAAGTATGCTTCATTCAATGAATAATTTAAAAATCACAAAGAATTTTGAGAAGCTTTTCTTCAGGGTTAAAGTATGATTTCATGGCTTCAAAAACTCTGATTATTTCAACTGTAAGAGTCAATAAGCTTTTGAAAGAAGAGAACTGATGGACATTGGATGCTAACAGAATAACAAAAATTCTTTAAATGCTAGGTTCAAACAGTAGAAATGCTCAGGTAAGGCAACAATTTTGTAGCAATTACTTCAATATCAATATAAAGGACATAAGAAAGTATTTGAGCAGAATTTTGGAGACTAGAAGAAGTACATACAAACAACATTTTCCATCTAATAACTTATTCTTCTGCAATGATTTTTTCCATTCATTTCTAGCTAAAAAAATAGAATCTCTGTTAAAAATCTTAATTTTACTTGTTTTCCAGGCTTGAATTCAGGGCCTGGGTGCTGTCCTGCACTTCTTTTGCTCAAGGGTCACACTCTACCATTTGAGTCACAATGCCATTTCCAGCTTTTTCTGAATAGTTTATCGGAAATAAGACTCTCCTGGACTTTTCTGCCTGATCTGGCTTCAAATCATGATCCTCAGACCTCAGCCTCCTGAGTATCTAAGATTACAGGTGTGCTCCACCAGTGCCCAGCTTAATTTTGCTTGAAATATCCTTGTAAGTAAGTCCATTTCATGAGAAAACTATTGCACAAACTAAGGAAAAATATTTTCATGCATTGTCTTTATTTGCAACTGTGGTTATGTTATAAGAAGTTTTATATCTTTGGCCATGGGTAATTAAAATCTGCTATTTACATATTCGATAATATCTATAATAATAAATGGAGCTATTACATTTTTTCTTACGGCAGCAGATTACCCTAGCACACTGAAGTTTATTTGTAATATTAGAATCAGAAAATATTTCTGGTAGGAATGAATTCAGAACAGTCATTTAAGCTGAAGGACTAATGATCTATAGTGTGGCAGGCCATTATACCTTCCACTGTGTCTATTCTATACTCTCCATATGACTTTCTTTTTTATCCATATGTGTGTTGTTTTGATCCCATATTTAATGACTGAGCAAATCCTGTACTTCTCACATGCAACTGTTAGTATATGCTGGTTTATATCTGACTTTTGCCAGTTTCTATACTGAATGAACAATTGTATAGTGGGCAAAAACCCCTGAAAGGAATTTATTCTTACTTAATACATGTCCACTGCTCATAAAATTTATCACATTTATACTTGTCTTCAGGCATTTCAGGCTCTAAACATACACAAATAAAAACAGATGATTAAAATCACTGCAAAAATTGAAAGACTGAATCTGTCACTCAAAGCCCATAAACAGGGACAGAAAGGTTGTGAGTTTCCAAACTGATAACAAATTGAAGTCCATCTAATGTAAAAGTTGAACTTCTATGTGCCTGAAGGAAAAACTGTGCTTATTAGTTGCAGTCTTCCTGTAAAAAGCCAGAGCATTCCAGGTACCAATGGTTCATGCCAGTAATCCTAGCTAATCAAGAGGCTGAAAACTAAGGATCACAGTTCAAAGCCAGTCACGCCAGGAAAGTCTGTGAGATTTTAGCTCCAGTTTTAATCATGAAAAACGGAAATAGAGCTGTAACTTAAGTGTAGAACACTAGCCTTCAGCACAGAAGCTCAGGGACAACACCCAAGCCCCTGAGTTCAAGCCCCAGGACTAACATACACACACACACACACACACACACACACACACACACACACAAAGACAAAGCTAATCATATATGAAGTTTTCATTAGTCGGAGAGGCCAGAGATCAGGAGAAATTGATAAACTTTCAGCTATGTCCCATGATCACTAGAGTTAGGGCTGCTCTGGAAAAACTGTCAGAAGTAAGGCTACTAGAAGGACAAATTTGCTAATCGATTACTATAGAAATGTGAGGGTATCACTGATTTGACTGGCTTCTGGTATCATAAATTTCAGAAGCCTTGGAACAGGGATAGTACCTTTCAGAAACTTAATTTATTAAGAGGTCATCATCTAATTCATAGTAACTAATCACAGTTACTCAGGAAGCACAGTCTTGGGGAACTGAGGTTCAAAATTAAGTCGAGGCAACAAGATAGTGAGATCCCATCTCAACAACAAAATGAGCATGGTGCTTAAGGGCTGTAATGTGAAAACCTTAGGTAGGAGAATTACAGTTTAAGGTTAGTTATGGTCAGAAATATGAGAGCCTGCTAAAAAAATAACTAAAGCATTGGAGGGCTGGGGGGCATGACTCCCGTAGTAAAGAATCTACATAGTAAGTATGAGCCCATAAGTTTAAATACCAGTACTTCTCTATCAAAAAATTACAAAAATGAATATGGTTCATTGTGATATATGGAGATTAAACTCAGAGAATACTTAGAAAGTCTCCACTGTCAGTACCAATAAGAAGCATATTTTAAAATTGGAAACAAACACAGAGGCCTACAGAAAACTAGAACTATCCAACAGAAAGGCCAAGCACAACCAATGGACAGAAAAGAAATGGTAAAATTTCACAGAAGTTTGTTGCAAATATGCCATATATTTTGAGATACTTGGGAGGTAGAAAACTATCAGAACAGGAATGACTTAGTGGGGCAGAAGTGCAGAGACAGTGAGTTTGGCTACCTGAGTTGACTTTGCTTTTATAACAGGTTAGGTTTTTTTTTTTTTTTTTGTCAGTCATGGGGCTTGAACTCTGGGCCTGGGCGCTGTCCCTCAGCTCTTCAGCTCAAGGCTAGTGCTCTATCACTTGAGCCACAGCACCACTTCCAGTTTTCTGGTGGTTTATTGGAGATAAGTCTCCCAGGTGTTCTTGCCCGGGCTGGCTTTGAACTGCAATCCTCGGATCTCTGCCTCCTGAGTAGCTAGGATTACAGGCATGAGTCACTGGCGCCCAACTATAACAGGTTAATTTTAACGATCAAGCAAAGTCTGTGATGCCAAACACAGCCTGAAATGCACCTCAGGTACTCAGAGATTGTTCTGTCTGCAAGTAGTTAAATGTGAAGATAAATAAGGGCATTTCTCAAACATCATGAGAAAATGGGAGAACTTAAGTGGCAATAATAAGGGTGCAGATGTTAGGGTGCCCATTAATAGGAAAAAAATGAGAGAATGGCAAGGACAGGGGCCTGTCACCAATGAAGAGTATTGTTGGAAGGAGATAACAGCAAGCATAGGAAGTAAGTCTAGAAGTGTAGTAATAGCAAATGCTCTTAGTAAAAAAAGGAGGTTTGGACATCATAAAATACATAAAGTTCTAGAGGATAGCTTTATCTATACCAGCAGTAAGTTCAATGAGGTGGTAGCTGTGGTACACACCCACAGACAAAGGGGCACTGGTTCTAAAGTCAGGTGATGAATTCTGTTATGTTTGGAAACAAATTCATTAAGAACAAGGACATAGGAATGTCATGGGCTACAGAAATTGAAGTAGGCTGCTGAATGGTAGACAGTCTAGCTATTGTCACTGAATTTAAAGGGTATTGTAGCAGTTTGGGCAGTGGCAGCAAAGTGTCGATTTCATCCAATATTTGGACAATATAAATGGTTCTTAAAATTTAAATGTTAATTACTTCAGGTGGTACTAGAGACTGTTAGAAACTTTCAGGGCTGAAAATAGAGCAAAATGACCTGTAAGAACTGATGGCAGAGTGGGGGCAATTATAGAGTAATACAAGATTTAAGTAATTTATGTGAATATTTGAGACAGTGGGTAAACAGTGGAATTAAACAAAGAAGAAAGCTGTATTTGATTACAGAGATTTAAGGGAAATGATGAGTAGTTGAGAGAGCAGCAACTTTTGCCCCAAGTTGTCACAAAAAAAACATTTTTTGTACTAAAAGAGAGAGTGTTAGAAATTTTGAGATATTTACGATGGAGAAAGCACTCTATTTGTTCACTAATAAGGTGAGTAAATATCCATGAAGAGAAATAATGACTCCCCATTTGGTATTTAGGAAGATTTGCAGACTAAAAGGTATTGGGTCTTTCAGAGAGATTATTATTAGATAAAATATCTAGTCTCTTGTTTCCTCTTTTCACTTTAAGGCTGAAAAATCCCTGGTGCAGAGATAATTTTCTTTGAAATGCTTTCAAATATATTTGTCAACAGTGAGCTGCAAAAAATAATCAGGGCCAAATGTACTCAATTTTTCTAATTTTTAAAATTGATGAGCCATGATCTTCTAATGTGTTGATTTCAATTTTCAAGCATGGCATCTTTATGATGTTGGATTAAAGTATGAATCTTGGCTGTAGGCGAATATTTTCATATGGTTTCTCTTTTAGAGACAATCCATTAACAAACTGATGACTTAAACTGAACCAGTATAGTGAATGAAGAATTTCCTGAAAATTCCTTCCACCTAAATTTTAATAGGTGCTTACTTTTGAAGACTCATGTCTTTCATTGTTATCTGCAATTGTTTTGTATTTATCAACAATCAAATTTGGAAGTGAATTTGAAGTGGATAGAATCGAGATTACCATTTTTCTTGGCTTTGTGAAAAGCACTTGTGCTATTTTGATGAACCTGAATGTTTTCATTTATGGTAACCTGTCTTAGTTTTCAAACTAAAGGCCAGAATCTCCCAGGTTCACAAGGAAATTTCCAGTTCAAAAAATCCTTACCGAGAAAACTAAAAGAAATAATCTGAACAGGATGAAAAACTACTAATTTTTCCAGAGATCCAGGAAGTATTTAACAATGCAGAAAAGTTCAAAGGACATCTGGAATTTGAAGATTACTCTTGCCAGGCACCAGTGGCTCATACCTGTAATCCTAGCTACTCAGGAGTCTGAGATCTGAGGATCATGATTTGAAGGAAAGTCCAACTAATCACCAAAAAGGTGGAAGTAGAGCTGTGGTTCAAGTAGTAGAGCACAAGCCTTGGGTGAAAAAGCTAAGGGACAGTGCCCAGGCCCTGAATTCAAGCCTCAGGACCAGCACAAAAAAATTACTTTCTTAGTTCATTATTCTTTGATTCACTGAGTTCTTCAGACCCGCTGATGAAAGAAGCAGAACCTAAAGCATAAGTGTGTAGAGGGAATGAAGGAGAGAAAAAACTGGGATGAGAAATGTTCAAAAACAAAGTAAAATATAGAAATATTGAAAGACAAAAGAATAACAGATTAAAAGGAACTAAAAGGTGTCTCAAAGGTAGATCCATTGAAGGAAGAAAGAATAAAATATTAAAGGGAGCTAAATGTTGGCTCAAAGTGGATATTAAGGAAGGGAAAGAAGTTAGTATGAAGGAAATGGTGAAACCTTAGGTTTTAGAAAAGAGAGTTGATTTTTGGAAGAAAAAAATACCTTCTGAAATTTTGGTGGGAGATGAATCCAGCTCTTCATACTAGACAAAATTAGTAGAACATTACTTAAATGATGACTTGGAAATGCAGGTCTTGGGAACACCTACCAAGTAAATAAGGTTGGGAGATACTCCAAGATCTCCTAAAAGTTTGTTGAAGTTATAAGCTGTCTTTTGCAAAGTTTTGGTATTTGGGGAGAAAATGAATGAAATCAGAACTTCAAGGATAGATCATGTGCCTTGTGTAGTAGGAGCTTGAAGTACATCAGTTACTATGAAGTTTTTCCCTGGTGATGAACAAAACATCTGTTGGAGCTAAAGGCCTTTAACAACAAAATGTGATTTCTCAGCAGAGACCTATGGATAATAATTTCACTCTAGAATGTAATGGGACATTAAACAAAATTATGGTTTTTCCAAGAACTAATAAGGGTTATGAACCTCATTCCAAAACACTGAAGTAGAATACAGGGAGAGAAAGAGAGCATATAAATCAGGTCAAATCCTGACTGCATTAAAAATAACAAAGTCTGATGCATGGAATAAAGAGAGGGAGCATAACTTACCACCATGAATCTTGATTTTCCTAGCCAAAGTCATGACTGATTCTGAAAGCTGACTGTAATGCCTGGGTAAAGAGAGCAGAGTCCAAAGGTCAGTCAAAATTCTAAGTCATGTGAACATATTAAGACTTAACAAAGAAAAGCAATCCAAGTAAAGACATTTTTTTATTTAGGGGTGCACTGTTGTAATAAATATATACTCAAAGTCAAAGGCAGAAATGTCTCAGGAAAAAATGAACAAGCAAAAGCTGTTATATATAGAACCATGGGATTGGTAGCCATGGAAGGAGAAATGAGATTCTTAAAACTTTTCTCGATATTTTTTGAAACTTAATGAAATGTGTCAATCACTGCAGCAACAGAAAAGAGTAAGCAGATGTTACTGCTTGTTTTTAGGACCATAAGGTGTGACCTAGGTCTAAAAATGAAGCAAATTATAGTATGATACGTTTTCACAAAATTTAGTACAAAGATGCTTTAGTCAAGTCCTTCTAAACTGTGCCCATCTCACCAAGTTTGGTCCTCCTTGTCAGGGAGTACCTTGAGCAAGGCTTTTGGTTTAACATGAAACCATTTATGTGCATGACACATTAAGAAATGCACCGTGGGCTGGGAAAGTGGCTCAGTGGTAGAGCGCTTGCCTTGCATGCATGAGGCCCTGGGTTCAATTCCCCAGCACAACATAAGCAAAAAGAAAAAAAGCCGGAAGTGGCGCTGTGGCTCAAGTGGTAGAGCCCTAGCCTTGAGCTGAAGAGCTGAGGGACAGCGCCCAGGCCCAGAGTTTAGGCCCTACCGGACCCAAAAAAGAAATGTGCCAATGGCTCACTCCTGTAATCCTAGCTACTCAGGAGGCTGAGATGTGATAATCGTGGTTCAAATCCTGCCTAGGCAGGAAAGTCCGTGAGACTCTTATCTCCAATAAACCACTTAGAAAACCGGCAGTGGCACTGTGGCTCAAGTGGTAGAGCACTAGCCTTGAGCTGAAGGGCTGAGGGACAGCGCCCAGGCCCAGAGTTCAAGACCCACGACTGACAAAAAAAAAAGAATGAAAAAGAATGAAATGCATGATCAATTAGCAAACTTCAAATCCAGAGCAAATCCAGGATAGGAAGACAGATATTAATGAAGGTTGCTGGTAACCTACTAGAGAAGACTCTAGTAGGAAATGCCTGGTTTACATAGTTTTCATCCTAGGATATGTTTTGGCACAGGTCCATATATAGAGAAGACAATAAGGCCAGGACAGGAAATAGTAAATAGAAAGAGTTTAATGGGTTGTGGCAGGCTTAGCATATAGTACATGAATACAGAATGCTGTCAGCTTAGGTAAAAGATAGAAAAAGCTGTATGGATATAGGATTCAGTCAACTCCCAGATACTCTGATTCTGAGCTTATTAGAGTCTTATATAAAATATGACAATCAAGCTCTATTCAGGTATCCAGGTTCGGACATGCCCAGTCAGTCCTAGGAATAATCAGAGTTTAATTTTGGTTCATTTGTTTTTCATGTCCTCAGTAAAGCAGGTGAGCATGTGATCTTGGGCTTGTCTGCCAGAGAAGTTGAAACAATCAAGATGCGACTAGTAGTCCTAATTTGGGTCCTTATCGGTCTATAGTTATCTGCCTGACAATGGATTTAGTCATTATCATGTTCTCCAGCCTTTGTCTGAGTTTAATTTTGTTCTTCCATAGTAGAAGTAGTGAAGAGGACTTGAACATCTCTCCACTTCAATAATAAGTAAGAGTAAGGTATTAAAATTCCTTACGGTATTCAAATTGAGAGGAGTATTAAGAAGCTACCCAATTTAACTTCAACTGGAGACATAGAGAAAAGAATGCAAACTCTCATGATCTCTTCTACATCTGCCACCTCACTAAGAGGATAGAGGAAGGAGTAATCGGGAGGCCTAAAGAGGAGACTGAGTGGATTTAACTGGTGGGAACTAGCTGAAGTGAACTTTCAGATGAAGAAGAAAATGAGAAAAACAAGGGACAGAGGTGGGATCTTCAGATGCTGATAGAGTCATAGATGAGGAGGATAGGACAGGATCTAGGAATCTTTTTTTATTGTAGGAGCAAAGGAAAGTGAGAGGATGGTGAGGAAGGAGACTCTGATTGGGAGGGAGGATTTGAGGGTCACTACACTAGAGGAACATCTAAACAGAAATCTTCAGGATCCTCCATTGGGGAAGCTGAAGGAGGAAAAAAAATGGGATGGGGTAAAAAGAAGCATTTGACAAGAAAAGTGGAGGTCTAAATACTGGGAAAGAACCCAAAAGGTCAGAATGTAAGGAACTTTTCAACATTTTCAATGTTTTGATGGTAAAGACAAAGTTGAAGGATAATTTTAAAATGGAGAGAACCATTTTTAGGCAAAAACCCTTGGTTCTCTAGTATATATTTTCATCAGATAACATTATAGAAGATCAGGTCTTTCTTTGTGCATCAGTCAGGCCCATCTTCTTTCAGTTTATAAGAAAATACCAAAGAAATGAGTTTATGACGTACTTATAGAGTATGGCTCTAAATGACATCTAAAAGGAGGAGACAAAAACTAAATTTAACAGGGTGGACATTTTCAGCTTAGAGTTGAGATGAAGCACCCCCTCTCATAATGACCCACAGGAACTTCCTGAGTTTGGGTGTTCCAAAGCCACAGGGGAAATGGCTTGAAGAGGACTAGTAAGACATATTCCCTTTTTACTTGGGCCTTGCCTAGAGAATGATGATCTGACAATGGATCTGAAAATGGAATTGTAAATCTTAAACCTAGAAAATTACATTCTGGTCTCAATAAATGTATTTCCCTAAAAAAAAACAAAATAAAAAGTAAGACTTAACCTACTTATTGAGAGGATGGTCCCACAAACTAGAGTAACTGAGTAGCAATGGCAGAGGTCTCCTCTCCTGGCCTCTGGATATGTTAGTCCTGCAGCTTTGTTCAATACAGAAGGTATGAAGAATTCACCAAGAGTTGAACTAGCAAGTCAAAAAGCAAAGTTTCAACAGGTGCCAGTGGCTCACCCCTGTAGTTCTGGCTACCCAGAAGGCTAGAAGATTGTGGTTTAAAGTGAGCTGCAGCAGAAAAGTTCATGAGAGTCCATCTCCAAAATAACTAGCAAAAAGTCAGTTTGGGAGCCGGGTGCCTGTGGCTCATGTCTGTAATCCTAGCTACTCAGGAGGCTGAGATCTGAGGATCGTGGTTCAAAGCCAGCCGGGGCAGGAAAATCTGTCAAACTCTTATCTCTAATAAACCACCAGAAAAACTGGAAGTGGCGCTGTGGTTCAAGTGGTAGAGTGCCAGCCTTGAGCTGAAGAGCTGAGGGATAGTGCCCAGAGCTCAAGCCCCATGACCGAAAAAAAAAAAAAAAAAAAGTTAGTTTGGTTGTGGTAGAGCACCTGCTGAGCAAGCAAACTGAGTGTTAGGTCCTCAGTTCAAACCCTAGTACCAGGAAATAAAATAAAAGGAAAGGAAAGGAAAGGAAAGGAAAAAGAGGGAGAGAGGGAGGGAGGAAAGGCAGGTGGGAAGGAGGAAGGGAAGGAAAGTAAGGTTTATGCACTTTCCAAAAAAGGAAAGGGACCATAAACAGCATTAGCCCTGTGGGATATTCAGAATAAAGCTTTAAAGGCTTTTTGTAAGGCAGGTGTAGGATGCTGGGAGGGGGGCCGGAATAGGCAGTAGTTGGAACCTTTGATGAATGGTGGGATGTGTCCTGATTAGGCCATCATGCTGACTAGGAGGTCGTTTTTCCTGGACACATGCCAGTGTTTCTGGGTACCATGGTTTCTCAGAAAATAGCAGAATTACTTCCTGAGTCTGAAAAAGATAAAGCAAAGTTAGGCAAGAACCTGTTCAAAATGGGATTTAGATACAAAAGGAAATTACTCACTCCTGTATCTTGGCTTCATAGGGAAGGCTTGATAGAAGCATATGGAAGTGTTTTATATTTGGGGTGTACAGTCTAGAGGAAGAAACAGTGGGATGTCCATGGGTGTAGAGATTATCTATTAAAATAAGACTCAGCAAGAAGTGTATAGGTAATAGAGAACTGAAGAGAAAGTGTATGAAATAGAATATATGATTTAGAACTTAGTAAGTGGTACATAGGCAGACAATGCAACGAATCTAGGGCAGGTCTTGTTAGGTGATTCATAGGTAGAGAACACAGCCAGTCTTGAGTATACGTTAGCAGGTAATACCTGAGGAACTTAGCATCTACTTAGAGGATGACTCAGCAGGAAATACACAGGTAGAGTAGCCAGTTTTAGGGGAGGAGCCAACCCTAAAATAATCCTGACAGAATATCTAAAGAAGAACTAAGTAGATAGCCCATGAGTTAGGAGTGATGCTAAGTGTGGGGAAGATAAGACTAAAAGATGAGAATGGCTACAGGGAAATATTGAAGGAAGTACCAGGTGGAGGATTGATTTCTCTCTCCTAGGAGAAAACAGGACAAGAAATGCTAATGTGGAAGGCACAGTCTATCTAAGAAAGGACATGACATGAGGTGCATGGGTGTAAGGCCAGTTAGCTTAGGGAAGAATTTGCCAGAAAGTACAAGGGTAGAGAGGGAATATCCCAACTTAGGCTAGATTCAACAGAAAAAGAATTGATGGAAGAAAATCAGCCTTGAGTGTTGGTCAGTAAGTATATGAGTGAACATAGATGATTGTTGTACAGAAATTTATATATTAATCAAAGTGACAATAACACTACTTAACAAACATAATATTTAAATGACTACCTATAAGCCACTTAATTTTATCAAAAGACCTATGTCAGCTTAGGAAAATAAAAATTGACCTATGTATTAAAAAGCATGCTTATGTTGTATTTAGCATTGATAAATTAATGTTAAGTTTATTAAATACTAAAGATTAACATTTTTTCAAATGTCTATTTAAATCAATGATATAGTTTTGATTTTTTTCTTTTTTGCTGATACTGGGGCTTGAACTCAGAGCCACAAACTCTCACTTGGCTTTTTCACTCAGGGCTGGTACTCTACCACTTTAGCCACACTTCAACTTCTGGTTCTTTTGCTGGTTAATTAGAGGTATGAGTCTCACAGATTTGTTTTTCTTGGGCTGGCTTTGAACCACAATCTTAAGATCTCAGCCTCCCGAGTAACTAGGATTATAGGCATAAGCCGCCAGTGGCCAGTGATTTTTTTTTTTTTTTGTCGGTCGTGGGGCCTGAACTCTGGGCTTGGGCGCTGTCCCTGTGCTCTTCAGCTCAAGGTGAGCACTCTACCTCTTGAGCCACAGCGCCACTTCTGGTTTTCTAGTGGTTTATTGGAGATCAAAGTCTCATGAACTTTTCTACCCAGGCTGGCTTTGGACCATGATCCTCAGATCTCAGCCTCCTGAGTAGCTAGGATTACAGGCGTGAGCCACAGGCGCCCGGCTTGGCCAATGATTTTGAATTGTAAAACAAGTTTATTTTTTTTAAGAATTTGCATTATCTAGTGTGATACATTTATAAAATGAAAGATTCAAATTTCTTTATCCTCAGGGAAATTTAGAACTTTTCAATTTATTTAGCTAGGTATGACAAAATAGTGCTGTTATGAGGTAAGGGGGCACATTGTCCACTCATTGGTAACTCCTCTGTACATCACCTTTACAATAACAACTTAAAAGGAAAATAAAATTAAAGATTTTTTAAAAAGAATAATGCTCATTAATTTTAAAGAATTTATAGTATAATAAGTAACAAGTAGAGAAAGTAAATATTTTACTTACATAACAAAACTGAAGACATTTCTGAAGTAGGGAATCATAGGCATACTAGCCCAGGAACAGAGAACTTTTCAGCTCAATTTCACAAGTCTCAATCAGGGGTGAAGAATAAACAGAGTCAGGCGCTGGTGACTCATGCCTGTAATCCTAGCTATTCGGGAGGCTGAGATCTGAGGATCATGATTCAAAGCCAGCCCAGGCAGGAAAGTCTGTGAGACTCTTATCTCCAATTAACCACCAGAAAACCGGAAGTGACGCTGTGGATCAAGTGGTAGAGTACTGCTCTTGAACTAAAGAGCTCAGAGACAGTGCGCAGGCCCAGAATTTAAGCCTTACGACCAACAACAACAACAAAAAGAGTAAACCTGGAAACATAAAAACTCATATCAAAATCCAATAGCTGTTCCTCTTCCAGAAAGCATGAAATTTTCCATATTAACCTGAAAATAAACAATGGACAAACTAGATTCTGTATTTTCTCCCACACATCAGAGAGCAGAGCTCTTTCAATGATCAATTCATTAAAAAGAAAGCCAGAGCTGAGCGCTGATGGCTCAAGCTTGTAATCCTAGCTACTCAGGAAGCTGAGATCTGAGGATTGTGGTTCAAAACCAGCCCAGGAAGGAGCTTCCTGAAACTTTTGTCACCAATTAACCACAAGAAAACCAGGAGTGATTCAAGTGGTAATGTGCTCAACTTGAGCTGAAGAGCTTAAGGACAGTGCCCAAGCCCAGAGATTAAGCCCTTTGACTGACAAAAAAAAGAAAGAAAGAAAGAAAGAAAGAAAGCCAAACCATCAGACTATAAAACAAATTCTCACCATATGTCTAATGTCTAAGCAATTACATCATTTGGCATATATACAAGGAAAGTAAACACCTATATTCACACAAAACACTGTACCTGGATGTTCAAAGCAACGATCTTTTATAATAGCCAAGCAAGAGAAATAACATGATAAACAGAAAGTGAAGAATGCATGTAATGGACTGTTTTATAGCTAGATGGTGAATGGAGTACTGATAAGCATTATGATGTATATGAAGCCTGACGATGTGCAAAGGGAAAGAAGCAAGATATCAAAAGCTATATATCATTTATGTAACAAGTCTGGAAGAGGAAACTCATAGAGGGTAGTAGAGCAATATTTTTCAAGGAATTACATGAGAGTATATTATATTCGGAGAGGAGAGTCCAAACAGGTAGTCTTGGGCTTTACACATATATGTAGTACACTTCTCTCACTGGAGTTTCTGTGCCTTTAAGAGGTAAATCAATTGGACATAATCTGGGTTTCTCCTCCAAAATGAATACAGATAATTATTCAAAACTGTAAAATTATGACACTCAATCCTATCTGAATGTGTTGTAAAATATTTATCACATAAAAGTTTGGCAAATGTTAAATTAGCATACACTATAATCACTTCAAAGGGGAATAATAACACAAATAATATCGATAACAGAAATAGTAAGAACATTGAGATGAATAAGGAAATGGGGCGAACACTGGTTTGAGTCTTGGGTGAAACAAGGACAATTGAGCCTCTAGTGGAGGTCTGCCATGTCTGTCACTGACTTAGAACTTACAGAAGAATGTAAAAGCTCAGAAGTAATAGAAAAGAACAATCCCATAACCTGGAGCTGCATCCTAGAAAGAAGTTTTTCCACTAAAGCAAAGAATCTCCGAGAATATGAAAATCAAGTGGTAAGGGTTCCCTCAGAATCAGAGTCCAGAACTGAGTGAGCAAAGTCCTCTGGGGAAAACACTTCTAGACCTAAGCCTGACCATACTTCAGTGGTCCCCAATGACATCACAAAGTGCAGGTGGTCACAAAGGAAGTACTTGGACTTAAAGCCTGATCATTCCAGAGGCCCAGGTTAGAAAGAACATCACCTGAGCTAACAAGAACACATAGCAAACAGCATAGCTAGAAATAAAGAAGGTGAGAACATGCCGAAATCTAAGAGAAGACCTACGACCCGCTCTGCAAGGGCTGAGCTCCAGTTTCCTGTTAGCCGTGTGGACCGGTTCCTGCGTGAGGATAAGTACGCCCAGCGATTGTGCTCTTTAACACCCGTATTCTTGACTGGCATTCTCGAGTATCTGGTGTCCAACATCCTAGACCTGGCTGGCAAGGAGGCCCGTAGAAACGGCACGACATGCATCACCCCGGAACACGTGAAGATGGTCGTGGAAAACCAGAAGGAATTCCAGTTCATCCATCATAACATCAAAGCTCTAGGTGGTGAGATGACCAAACCCAAAGAGTGATGCTGCATCAAGCACGGTGCGAGTTCAACAACCTCATCTGTCCTCTGAAATGTCCACACATCATTGATGCTTATTAAATAAAGCATTTGGACCAATGCCAGTGGCTCTGAATCCTCAGTTCGTCGTTGTGAGTGGGAGGGGCCCATAGACATCCAGAGGCGCTACCCCATGGAGGGTTGAGGGTTGAGGGGTGGAAGCTGTGGTCAGCAAGGGGTGCATGACTAGATGATTTCAAGGGAGCACTTTTCATGGGGGGCTGTGTGGGCAGTGGTCCTGGTGGGAGGAGGCGGCTGAGGAAGAGGACAGAAAGGGTGTCCTCCTGGGCTCTGAGGAAGAAAGGCCTTAGGAGGCCACAGAAGTGGCTGGAGACCCCCAAGGCATGTTGGTAACTGGGGAGGTGCCAAAAACCCTGATAGGGGTGGAGACTTTCATCTCCACTGAATGGAAGGGTTCACATTAGACAGAGATGGGAGTGGGTTTGGGGGAGAGGGTGGCACCCAGTGGGTATGGACTTTAAGGGGGCATTCACATGAAGACTCAGGAGTGATGGTGAAGCTACAAGAAAATGTACAAAATACAACTACACGTGATTCTTGTAAGTACTCTGTGCACTGCTTTAACTTAGACGTAAGATTCACACCAAGTATCACAGCGATCTGTTCCCTTGACTGGGAGGGGTCACGTTTGAAGTCCTCGAGGGCTGCTGTCTGCTGGCCTTTCACAGAGGCAAGCTCAGAGGCTGCCCACTTAGCTTCCTCCACAGACTCAGAGGATCCGTGTTTCTCCTCCCACACACTGCTTTCCAGTCCCATTGTCTTGGACATTTCATCTGCTCCCTCTCAGCAGTACTTTCCTTATATAAGACAAAGAAGAAGAGTCCCTTCTTCTTTAGTGCTCTCAAATGGAAGTCTACTTGTGCTTGCAAACTGCTGCTTCACACAGCAACTCATATGGAATCACCCTTAATCAGCTGCATCACCTTCCTTCCATATCCACACAGGATCAAGTGTGCTTTGTCATAATACCAGGCCTGATACTTAGATGACTGCTGCCATCACAAAGGCTGAAAATCCGTTTGTCCTTTGGAGAAAGAAGGGACCAAAATGAAAGATATTAACCAGGCAAGGTAGCCTCTGCTCCTTGTGCCTGGTAATTTTCACCTACTCTCTGCTTCTGTAGAAGCTGAAGAACCTGGCCTGGCCTTTGGCTAATCATAGGATTGTCTTAAGAATAGAAGGAGTAGAAGATGTGCATGTACAAATTCAAACATTTTCTTGTCACATAATGCTCACTGACCCTTGTATTTATAGAAACCTCATTGTCAACACTTTCCATCCTATAAATTTGTGATTGCTTGTAGAGTCATCAAACACACCTTAACCAAGATCACTTCTTACTTCTCAGTTCATTTGAATAGCAAAGCAAAAAGTACTGCTGAGAGGGAGCAGATGAAATGTCCAAGACAATGGGACTGGAAAGCAGTGTGTGGGAGGAGAAACACGGATCCTCTGAGTCTGTGGAGGAAGCTAAGTGGGCAGCCTCTGAGCTTGCCTCTGTGAAAGGCCAGCAGACAGCAGCCCTCGAGGACTTCAAACGTGACCCCTCCCAGTCAAGGGAACAGATCGCTGTGATACTTGGTGTGAATCTTACGTCTAAGTTAAAGCAGTGCACAGAGTACTTACAAGAATCACGTGTAGTTGTATTTTGTACATTTTCTTGTAGCTTCACCATCACTCCTGAGTCTTCATGTGAATGCCCCCTTAAAGTCCATACCCACTGGGTGCCACCCTCTCCCCCAAACCCACTCCCATCTCTGTCTAATGTGAACCCTTCCATTCAGTGGAGATGAAAGTCTCCACCCCTATCAGGGTTTTTGGCACCTCCCCAGTTACCAACATGCCTTGGGGGTCTCCAGCCACTTCTGTGGCCTCCTAAGGCCTTTCTTCCTCAGAGCCCAGGAGGACACCCTTTCTGTCCTCTTCCTCAGCCGCCTCCTCCCACCAGGACCACTGCCCACACAGCCCCCCATGAAAAGTGCTCCCTTGAAATCATCTAGTCATGCACCCCTTGCTGACCACAGCTTCCACCCCTCAACCCTCAACCCTCCATGGGGTAGCGCCTCTGGATGTCTATGGGCCCCTCCCACTCACAACGACGAACTGAGGATTCAGAGCCACTGGCATTGGTCCAAATGCTTTATTTAATAAGCATCAATGATGTGTGGACATTTCAGAGGACAGATGAAGTTGTTGAACTCGCACCGTGCTTGATGCAGCATCACTCTTTGGGTTTGGTCATCTCACCACCTAGAGCTTTGATGTTATGATGGATGAACTGGAATTCCTTCTGGTTTTCCACGACCATCTTCACGTGTTCCGGGGTGATGCATGTCGTGCCGTTTCTACGGGCCTCCTTGCCAGCCAGGTCTAGGATGTTGGACACCAGATACTCGAGAATGCCAGTCAAGAATACGGGTGTTAAAGAGCACAATCGCTGGGCGTACTTATCCTCACGCAGGAACCGGTCCACACGGCTAACAGGAAACTGGAGCTCAGCCCTTGCAGAGCGGGTCGTAGGTCTTCTCTTAGATTTCGGCATGTTCTCACCTTCTTTATTTCTAGCTATGCTGTTTGCTATGTGTTCTTGTTAGCTCAGGTGATGTTCTTTCTAACCTGGGCCTCTGGAATGATCAGGCTTTAAGTCCAAGTACTTCCTTTGTGACCACCTGCACTTTGTGATGTCATTGGGGACCACTGAAGTATGGTCAGGCTTAGGTCTAGAAGTGTTTTCCCCAGAGGACTTTGCTCACTCAGTTCTGGACTCTGATTCTGAGGGAACCCTTACCACTTGATTTTCATATTCTCAGAGATTCCTTGCTTTAGTGGAAAAACTTCTTTCTAGGATGCAGCTCCAGGTTATGGGATTGTTCTTTTCTATTACTTCTGAGCTTTTACATTCTTCTGTAAGTTCTAAGTCAGTGACAGACATGGCAGACCTCCACTAGAGGCTCAATTGTCCTTGTTTCACCCAAGACTCAAACCAGTGTTCGCCCCATTTCCTTATTCATCTCAATGTTCTTACTATTTCTGTTATCGATATTATTTGTGTTATTATTCCCCTTTGAAGTGATTGTAGTGTATGCTAATTTTAACATTTGCCAAACTTTTATGTGATAAATATTTTACAACACATTCAGATAGGATTGAGTGTCATAATTTTACAGTTTTCCGTCTGGTTTTTACAGGAAACATGAAGTCTCCAAATCCAAATGCCCCTCTCACATGTGGAAGGAATTTTCCACTCGAGAAAAATGAGAAAAGTGTAAGACTCACTTCCTTTAGGAAAGCATAGGCCTAACCAAGTTTTTGCCTTTTATCCTTTTCTGAAAAGTAGAAATGGTATATGGTGAGAGAGGATTACTTCTAGCTTAGGTCCCAGAGAGAGGAAACCATTAGTGACCTGTGTCCTGGTGAGTAAGGAAATTCTGCTAACCAAGTAGATGATCATTAAGAGTCTGACATGGATCAATGTAGTAGAAAGTATCTATATATCTATGGGAATACATGCACCAAGGGTCAAGCTTGATAGGAACTCAAAGGATTATACTGGCTTGGTTTTTTCATCAACCCAAGAACTAGGAACTAGGCTAGGATCTTACGGAAAACATTTTATGATAGCAGAGGTTTTTTAACGATGCAGTGCCTCTAATCCCAGAATGTTATAGATCCTGTAGTATATAAGCAAAGAGAGAAGACAGCTTGGCACTTTACAAGTTCCTCTATTCAACTCAAACACATTATTCCTAGTGCAAAAAACAATTAGAGTAGAAGCTCACATACCTAATCTGGAAGGTAGATTAAGTTTGTTAGTTCTACACAGGAATTTTAAGAGAAAATTAGCTGCCAATGTTTAAAAATTAAGGACATTTTGTGTAAGTATACAGATTTTTTTCCTCTTAAGAAGTCAGAATCTGGGTATGTACATGGTTACAGTCCACTAGAAAGGACAAGGTGATATCCCATTACAGCAAACATTTGATTTACTATAATCTTCATTCATTTCTACTGAGTTTCATGTGTTGTATCTCTTGAATCATTTATTATCAATACCATGCTTATATTCAACCAGTAAAAATTAATATGTCAATACTAAGCCACAAAAAATCTTAATAGAACTACAATTAGTTTTATTGCTCTAGAGGTATGTTCTAAATCTAAAGCAAGGCAATGTGAGGACCTGTATTTGGTATTATTGTAGTCTTTTTCTTCTAATGTCCTTTACAAAACTGTAAGGACAACTTTCTTTGTATGTTATGGATTTTATTATAACATTGAAGGAAACTATCTCTAAAATTCTGTTAAGGTAAAATGTACTAAAGTGGAACAACTTAGAGGCAAATTTGATAAAGTACATATTATATCTTAGTGTTCTAAAATGTAGAATGAAGGTCAGTCACATAGGATAAAGGAGATTCTGATTGACACAAAAGAGTCAATACAGTAAAAGGCAAGGAAGTAGTTCTTTTTTCCTCTAGGGTTGCTTATTCTGGGTCTATCAGTGCTTATGTGGTCGAAGTTAAAAAAAATATTAGAAGCTTTCTCAAGGTGTACAATCACTAGACTACCATATTTTCCTAAGAAAAAAATTCTTCTGAGGGAGAGAATGGGTAGTAGGGGGGAAACAAAGAAGGGGGTAACAATGCTTGGTAGGGAATGTACTCATTATCTTACTCATGTAACTGTAACCCCTCTGTACAGTATCTTTACACTAAACAAACATTAAAAAATTTCTACTGAAAGTAGAAATTGGATAAAGGAAACATGTGTGTGTGTGTGTGTGTGTGTGTGTGTGTGAGTGTGTATGTGTGTGCTATTAAGGAACAGAAGTTTTTGATGGGCTGCATATTACAGCTGAGGCCAACAAAGACCAGAGATAGTAATAAGCTCTCCAAAGGTTACAAAACAAGCAGGCATCATAGAAATAAAAGTATCTTGAGATAGAAAACATACTTAGTGTTCTCCCCTGGTGAAATGAAGCTCAAGTTTTTACTACCCAAGTGGTAGGGTCTCTTGTATTTTAGTAAAGCACTCTCAGTAAATGATTCTTATTGACTATCACTTCCATTTTATTTGGTAAAGAACAGACAGGTAAGAATTCAGAAGACTGAATCCATGAAACTGTCTGCTTCTTGACTAAGATGGTTTTGAAATATGTCTCTGCCCACTAATGTAGTTTTAAAGGTGATGGCAACAACAAAAGCTTATATTAACAAAAGCATATACCCAAGAGCCTCTTCTTTCCAGTACTAGTGCTGAATATACTGCCTTTTCTCATGAAAACTGTGAGGCTACCTTTCTGGTTGGAGATTAAAACTCTAGATTTTAGTTCACTGCAGAACTTTATAGGAAATAGTGTAAACTAAAAAATGAACTGGAGATGATAGAGGTTTGATTTGAGAGCTCATCAATAGCAACAACAAATAAATCTAATTCTTTTTTTTTTTTTTTTTTTGGGTCCGGTCGTGGGGCCTGAACTCTGGGCCTGGGCGCTGTCCCTCAGCTCTTCAGCTCAAGGCTAGCGCTCTACCACTTGAGCCACAGCGCCACTTCCGGCTTTTTTCTGTTTGCTTATGTGGTGCTGAGGAATCGAACCCAGGGTCTTGAGCATGCAAGGCAAGCGCTCTACCACTGAGCCACCTTCCCAGCCCCTAAATCTAATTCTTTTAGCACACTCTGGCCACAAAGTGTAGGAATTAATCTGTCACTTCCCAGGAATCCCATGGGAAATCTCAAAGAGAATTTTATATGCAACCAAAACTGTGAAAGTTTGGTTTTTATTCCATTCTTTTCATTGAGGATACAATTTTGGAGATACAAAAATGAAAGTTAACTGGAAATTTGTACTAAAATTTGTACATATCAGACACAGAGACCTCAAGGGTAGGTATATAAGTAGAGGAAAATATGGCAAAACAAGGTTATGAAATAAGAGGGAGTCAAACTGGAGATATGATTAAGGTGGTAATATGCCAGCAGTGAACAAGAAAATCCAGCAAAAGCACAAGGCCTTGAGTTCAAGGCCTGCCACAGCACACATGCGCGCGAGCGTGCACACACACACACACACTCACACAAACAGAATAAACAGGAAATAGAAGGGGCACTGCATGGGCAGTAAAGGGGGAAAATGAGAAGTAAAGATGAGAGGATGGAAAAGAATAACAGTCTAATATGATCTATATTGCATTATATGCCTATATAAAACCTCTTGCAGGGGCTGGGAAGGTGGCTCAGTGGTAGAGTGCTTGCCTTGCACGCTTAAGGCCCTGGGTTCGATTCATCAGCACCACATAAGCAGGAAAAAAAGCCGGAAGTGGCACTGTGGCTCAAGTGGTAGAGCGCTAGCCTTGAGCTGAAGAGCTAAGGGACAGCGCCCAGGCCCAGAGTTCAGCCCCCATGACCAGACCCACCCCCCCCAAAAAAAAAACTCTTGCAATGTATGATTTAATATACACCAATAAAAATGCATAACTTTGTATAGGTATGTGTAGTAGAGGACATGGGTTTGCAAACTTACAATTTTGCCAATCTACATTAAACAAATTGATAAAAGTTCCCCCCTTTTTTGCCCATCCTGGGGCTTGAACTCAGAGCCTGGGTGCTGTACCTGAGCCTCTTTGTTCTCAAGGCTAGTGTTCTGTCCCTTGAGCCACAGCACTACTTCTGGCTTTTTTGAATAGTTTATTGGAGATTAGAGTCTCACAGGAACTTTTCTGCCCAGGCTGGCTTTGACCCATGATCCTTAGATCTCAGCCTTCCGAATAGAGTAGCTAAGACTACAGGTGTGAGCCACCAATATCCAGCAAAGTCCCAAGTTTTAAGTAATCTTGCCATGGTTTTCTGGAAGAAAGTAAGGATGTTGTAGGTTTTTGTAATTGTAAAGAGGGTGAGAATAGTGTAAACAAGAGAATCTCAACATCATTAGATTAATAATGGAAGTGGGCAAGAGAGGCAAACAGGGCAAACCACCATTGTAGTGGTAAACTGAAAAAGGAACATGAACTGTGCAAAGAAGCAGCTTTGTATCATGAATGCAATAAAATAAGGGCAAAACTTAAGTGCAAGCTGCCAGCAAAAAGAGGCCTGTGCTGTCAAATAAAGTGATTATCTCAATAAGAATGTGAACATGGCAAAGAGGAGGAATCTTGTGCCAGCATTATGATATTACCAGGAAAATGGTATGAACTTAATGAAAGAGCAGTCCCACACAATGTTGTATAAGTAGAAAGCCTATGTCAAAGCAGCAAACTAAAGGAGCTCTACCTGACCTGTGTAGCTCTACCTGACCTATGTGAATAGAGCAAAAAGGAGAAGTCCCCATCATTAGTATAGTGGTATAACTACACAGGGGATATAACAAGGCCAAAATTACAGCCTTGTATAATCCCCTTCTTGGGAAAGGAGATGATAAGACAATGAATAAAAATCTGTAGGTTTGTAGCTGGTATAGAATATAAACCAAGAAAATAGAAAGGTCAATGAGGAGGAGTTACTGGACACATACAAATGAAGTATAGAGGAGGAACCTTCCAAAACCAGCAGTGGTAGATGGTTGAATGGTGATAATCTAGTCAAAAACGAGTCGTTCCTGTACCATCAGCATATGGGTGTAATTGTGCAATTCATGTGAACCCAGATCCTATAACATCCATGCAGGTTATTAAACAACTGACATAAATTGCATAACTAATAGGAACCTTAAAATATTATTGCATAAATACAGCTGGGCACAAGATGTAAAGAGGACAATTAAGAGCAGCCTCATACCACAGTGCAGAGTTGTAAGGGGAATGAAATAAAGGAGTAGCCCAGCATCTGTGTGCTTGTGTAAGTAGACAGGGAATGTGAAAATGGCAAAGAAGAAAAGTCCATCATTATTTCACTGTATAGTTGGGAATAAAATGTAATGGTGCAAATATAAAATGGATGAAAAGGGGCAAAGAAGGGACAGAGTTGTGTAAATGGACAAATAACGCAAATGGATGGAAGTGGCGCTGTGGCTCAAGCGGCAGAGCACTAGGCTTGAGCAAAAGAAGCTCAGAGATAGCACCCAAGCCTGAGTTCAAGCTCTAAGGAAATGAAAAAAGAGACTTTTTTGGATTGCTTTTGTTGCTGTTTTTGTTTTCTTTTCCTTTTGTCTTCTTTGTATTTGGGAGGGTAAGGGGTTACACAGAAAAGTGGAACAACGGGTAAACAAATACAACAGTGATACTCACTAGACACTATGTGGAAAATGAACATTACATCTTGTGGGTGGGGATCAGAGGGAAAAACTGGGAGAGAGTGAGGGAAGGGGAGACATGATTCAAAAAGAATTGTACTCATAACCTGATCTATGTAACTTTAACCCTTCTGTATAACAACTTTACAATAACAATGAAAAAGGGCAAATGGAACAAAAAGAAACACCACTGTGCCTGCATCTCAATGGTTTAACTGGACAGGAGATTCATTATTGCAAAGAGAATATGCCCACACCCATCACTGTAGTGCTCTGATTGGTCTATATATGAAAACAAGGGGAAAATAGGATTTCTTCTCCTTCACTGGAGTATTTGATGGGATAGTGTGACTACAAGAAATGAGAGGACTGAAGAGCATTCAGTGTAGTAGTGACAGCAATTGAGATAGAAAACAATAATTGTGATAGCAAAGAGGGTAAGACCTACCTCATCATTGTCATGGGGTACCTAGATAATGGATCAGGATGGCAATCAATGTATTGCTATTGTTTAGCAGTGTACATGAGTGGGACAAATCAAAAGAGGCTTGCTGCTTCAGTATAATGGCATAACTGGACAGGAGATGTTATCTGAGCAATTTGTAGGAGGTCTATACCCAGTTCAAGGATATGGAGTGATTAAGGAAGACACCTACCTATGCACTATTCTGTCTGGCTCAGCATTCCTGCCTCTATACTACTTGGGAAAATCCCAGTGTGATTTTGATGTGGACTAGGCAAACCCTTCCAAAGTTCATAAGAATTACAACGCTGCTCTACAAGGCTCCAAGAGAATTACAAGTCTTCTTTCAAGACAGTATGATTTACAGTCACAGCATCATAAAACATTTCAGACTGATCTGTTCTTCAGGGTGTGAGGTGACCTGCCGGACACTGCTGAGGTAGTTAAATGAAAAACCAATTTTCCTCTCATCCTACTCAGAGCCTGTCATATATTTGTCTCATAACATATATCACTGAAAACTCTCAAAAGCAGAAGTTCAAAATCCTCAGGCATTGAGGTTGCCTAAAATACATAATCTGCTATAAATATGCACAGTGGTTAGAGTAGAATATTCAGTGACCATAGTATAAGTCAATTCACTGACCCAAATCCAGCCCAGATCATCATGAGTAAAAGTCATTACAGGCTTTCTGGAGTTTTGACAAACTGAGATTCAGCAGGAAAACTAATGGGACACAGAACAATTCTTGCCACAACTGGCACTGTATTGACAGTTTCTGCTAGCATAGCCAGGAAATCAATGGGCTGTGAACACTGAATCATCCTAACTCTGGAAGGAATTCCTGCAGGCCGGCCTGCAGGACATTAATGGAAGTGACTTCAAGGGTGAACACCAGACTTGGAAGTTTCTCCTGCTCTGGGAATGGCAAGGCCCTATTGGGTTTAAGGTTGTAGACCTGACATTGAAAAGACGTACCTGTTCACTACAGAGCCAGTTACTTAGCCAGCTGTCTTTTCCACTACATCACTGTGCTATGTTAAATATGCATAGGTAGCAATAAATGGAAAAATGAGCCAAATCCGTTTCAAGAGTATGAAATCTAAAGTTAAAAAAATTCTCTGCCTCAACCTCTCCCCTTCTCTCCCCCTCCAACCCTCTCCCCTTCTCTCCCCCTCCAACCCTCTCTCCTTCTCTCACCCCTTCTTTCCCTTTTCTTCCCTGCCTCTTCCCCTATCTTCCCTTCTTCCCCCATCCTTCCTCCCTCTCTCTGCTGTTTGCCAGTACTAAAGCTTAAATTCAGATTCTTGAACTCTTTCTTGGCTTTTTCACTTAAGACTGGTACTCTACCACTTGAGCCACACTTCCACTTCTGGCTTTTTGCTGGTTAATTGGAGATAAGACTCTCAGATAGTGTTCTGCTGTGGTGGCTTCTAACTTCAATTCTTAGCTCTTAGCCTCCTGAGTAGCTAGGAATAGAGTGGTAAGCCACCAGCACCTGACTGTTCAGCCCAGTTTTACACCAAACTCTCTTCTATGTTTGCAATAGTTTCAAGAGCAAAATTTACCTACACTGCATTGATTTTTATTCAGCTCTAGTTTTCTCTAATAGGTTCATGCACCAAACTAACTCCCAGAGTTTTCCAGTGAGATTGAATTCTACTCAGCAATCCCCAGTAGCAACTTGTTTCATAGATAACATTTGTTGGTATTTCCCCTTTCTTGTCTCTATTTCAATCTTATTTCCCAGGGTTATTTCCACCCAAATATTACTACTTACATTTCAATTTACCTCAAGTGTGCTCCTCAGAAATCCTACATAAGACACTGTTTCAACATCTTCATCTATTTTCAGACGACTGGCCCCAGTACCCCAGCATGAGTATCTTATATTTTTGATCTTGATGAAACTTACTAAAGTAAAACTGAAATCTCACATGTCCAAGTATTTCTTACATAGAATACACTAATAGGATGATGCTTTCCATGAAAAATTTGACCCTCCGATGTTTAGAGCAGACAGTACTTATATTTTCTAGGGTCATCAATGAGTGACCACAGTAATTATACTTCGGTGTCATTTTCATTCAAAAGTGAATAAATGGAGAAGGTACATCCCATGGTCTTTATGGGCAACCATCTTGAAATCCTCAGCTCTCTGGAGAAAGGGACAACACTCAATGATCCACCCTATTGGGCCAGAATATCAGTCACACTGGCCCAAGACTATGTTTCCCAGCCCACTGATAACTGTGTGTAAATTGGTCATGACCAGAGACTTTTGTTTCACACCTATTTTCTGGTAGCATTCTTCAGGATTGATACATTTTAAGATTTTTTTAAAGTCATTGCCTTTCAGAAAGACCATGGAACACTACTTAATCAAAAAGAAGTTTATCTTTGTACTTATCTACATTGCCTAAAACCTCCCCCTTTCCTTTTTGTCCTTTAAGTGACTTGTTGTGCTTCTCCTCTAACACTCTTAGGATACTATTCAGTTCTATTATATCCAATTACATGTATAACCAATTAATACTACAGAAACATTTTAAGATGTTAGGTGCTAACAATTGATGTTAAACTGAAGAGAATGATTTTGGCTTTATAATAAATAACAGGGAGCTATCAAATGTTATATTGGGAAATCTAGAATTTTCCAAGGATGACTCAGTTAGTATTTGTTCTACAAATATTTCTTAAGTATTAACTATGTGCTGGAATGGTATAAGGAACAGGCAGTCTATCACAGATTTAAATCCTTTTGAAAAGTTTGTATTTTAATTAAGAAATTGGGCATTAACAAAGATCTGAAGGTTTCTATTATAGTGCATTTCAGATACTAGAGTAATAATTGAAATGAAAGGTGTTTTATGTCTTACTAGACAAACTCCATAACTAGACACTCACTATGTGGAAAATGAACTGTACATCTTGTGGGTGGGGATGGGAGGGAAAACCAGGAGAGAGAGTGACAGAAGGGAGACAATGTTCAAAAGAATTGTACTCATAACTAATTACCTTCTTCATGTAACTGTAACCCCTCTGTATATCAACTCTATAATACCAATTAATAAAGAATATACAGGCAATTAACATACTTGTGAGAGGGGAACTGTTTAACAAAACTTTTTGTATAAGACCAGAATTATTTTAAAACACAGCAGTGCTTTTAAATCAATAATTATTCAGACATATTACCTATATTTAAATGGTATCAACTCTTACCTTTTGGAGTTTTATTATTCACTCCAACCCCAAATGGTTTGTTAATATGTTTTTTTTTAATTTTGGTAATTTTTTTTCAGGGAGAGTGAAATCTGTTATCAAAATCCTATCTGTGGTCTCCACATGACATAATATATAGTTACCAAATCACACAGAGCTTTCTTTCCTCAATATATAATATGTCATCCCTTTCTGTCTGTGTCACTCAGGAAAAGCGTTTTTGTGCCTTTGAAATTCAAAATGTTGTACATTCACATCTAAGTATTGGACAATTTTTGCTAATTTTGCATTGGTCATGACAAGATCTTTTCATGTGAAGATTAATGTTTTTCTTCAACTTGAGATAGTCTCATTCTCTTCTCCAAATATTATTTCTTTCAATTTATTTTGGAAGATTCATTTGTTCATGCCAATAATCCACTCACTAGGTCTTCATTCATTGCCTTTGCTATCTATTTGTTCTTCTTAGGTTGCAACTGCACCAATTTTATTATAGAGATCTTTATGTTTTGACTTTATAGTCACATGCATGCTATAAAGATAGCAGTGGGGGCTGAGAATGTGCCTTAGTGGTAGAATGTTTGCCTAGCCTGCATGAAACCCTGGGTTTGATTCCTCAATAGCACATATACAGGAAAGGCTGGAAGTAGTGTAGTGGCTCAAGTGGTAGAGTGTTAGCCTTGAGCAAAAGAAGCTCAGGGACAGTGCCCAGGCCCTGAGTTCAAGTCCCAGAACTGGCAAAAAAAAATAGCTGTGAGCCACTGCAGTCGCTCATGCTTGTAATCCTAGCTACTGAGAAGGCTGAGATCTGAGGATCTTAGCCAACCTTTTGGCTTCAAAGGTAAGAGACCATGAGACTCTTATCTCCTAACCAGCAAAAAGCCAGCAGCCCTGGTTCAAGTGGTAGAGTGCCAGCCCTGAGCAAAAACATCTAAGGGACAGTGCTCAGGCCCTGAGTTCAAGCCCCAGTACAGGAACCAAAAACAAAAAGAGAGAGCTATGGTACACCACTACTAAATGAAGTGAAATTCCTCACCTTCATTCTTCCTCCACAATTTCTTCAGTGATTTTGGTTAGATAAATGGCTGTCTCATAAAGTAGATTAATTCTGGTAAAAACTAAAGCACCCACCAATAATTAATATGATATTCCACTGTATTTTCTCCCTCTGAACAAAATCCCACTAGTAATTGGGAAATCAGAGTGAAGGGAAATTTTTAAATCTTCTTATTCTGTAGAAATTTAAGAGTGCCAATCAAATTACTTTCATTACAGAATTTGAAGTTGCCTGTAATAGAAATTAAGAGTTAAAACATATAGCTCAGAAATGGTGGCTCATGCTTGTAATCCTAGTTATTCAGAAGACTGAGATATAAGGATTGGAGTTCACAGTTAGCCCAGTCAGAAAAGTCTCTGAAACTCTTTCTTCCAACTAACCAGCAAAAAGCCAGAAATGAAGCTATGACTCAAGCAATAGATTGAGCCATGTGTGTGTGTGAGACAGAGGGGGGGGAGAAAGAGAGAGAGAAAGAGAGAGAGAGAGAGAGAGAAAGAGAGAGAGAGAGAAGGAGAGACAGAGAGAGAGAGAGGGAGAGACAGAGAGAGAGGAGAGAGTACTGGGGCTTACTGAGATACCAAAAATTTCTGTAAATCTATGTAAAACTTATTTCCTGTTTTTCTACAAAACCCTCACTAACACACTTAGTTATATTTCCATTGTCCCATAGTCTAAGATAGTTTTTATTTTGTACATCCCGTAATTCCTTATTTAGTGGGGCAAAGCAAGTTGATATTACCACAGAGTGGTAATATATGTAATTTTTGCAGCCATAAAATAGTAAGCATATTATGAAGAAAATAAAACTATGGCAATTTTGCATAAAATTAGAAGTTCTTCAAATTCTACTTCTATTTCTTAGTCATTTTATTTAACAGAGAAACATGTTTATAGGAACATTGGTGTTTGCTCCATGTATTCACTAACCAATTAGAATGTGCTTCACTTACAGTAACTGTATTCTGTGACAACTGAAGCAATTATGTGGGTAGCTACTGCAAAATTCAAGCATAATCTGGCAAAATTCTAACAAAACAGAACACGGGATTTGGGACTGGATACATGGTTCATCTGCTAGGATGTTTGCCAATGAAGTAGAGGTTCTGAGCTCAGACTCCAGTAGGCATGTATTTATGTATGTATGTATGTATGTATGGAGGGAGGGAGGGAGGGAGGGAGGGAGGGAGGGAGGAAAGGAGGGAAGAGCGAGGGAAGGAAGAAGGGAAGGAAGGGTGGAAGGAAGGGAGGGAGGAAGGGGAGGAGGAAGGAAGGAAGGAAGGAGGGAGGGAGGGAAGGAGGGAGGAAGGGAAGAGGAAGGGAGAAGGATAGGAAATGCAAAAAAATTAAGAAAGAAGAAAGAAAAAGAGAGAAAAAAGAGAGAGAAAGAAAGAAAGAGAGAGAGAAAGAAAGAAAGAAAAAAGAAGAAGGAGGAGAAAATGGAGGAGGAGGAGAAGGAAGAGTTAAAAGAAAAGAAAAAATATTGTTTTATAAATACTGTATTTTTTTCTTTGTCATTATTGGGTATTGAACTCAGACTTGCTATATTGCCCTGCTTGCTAGCTCTGCTGGCATTTTACCACATGAGCCACAACTCCAGCTCTGCTTTTTGTTGGGTATTTTGGAGATGGGTTCTCACATACTTTTCTGCCTGGGCTGGCCTCTAAACTGTGATCCTTTGGATCTCACCCTCCTGAGTAGGTAGTATTAACAAAATATTATACTCTTTATTTGGACATTTTAAATGCCAATTCCAGAAACAAAAATTAAACACAAAATTAAACCATAATATTTGTGGGCCATTTTGAGCCAATGATCATTTGATTTAGCATTATATAATGATTCCAACAGGATTGACCCTATTGTGCTGTTCCTATCAAAAAAAATAAAAATTCCATTGTGTATATATACCATATTTTCTTCATTCATCTATTGAGGGGTATCTGAGTTGGTTCCATATCTTAGCTGGTAGCTTTAGTGTGACCTAGCTTGATATAATTTGGATAAATGCCCAGAAGTGGGATTGCTGGATCACAGGGGAGAGCTATGTTTAGTCTTCTGAGGAACCGTCACACTGCTTTCCAAAGTGGTTGAACCAGCTTACATTCACACCAACAGTGTAGTAGTGTTCCCTTTTGGCCATATCCTTGCCAGCATCTGTTTTTATTTGGTTTCTTGATAATGGCCATTCTAACTGGAGTGAGGTGGAATCTCAATGTGATTTTGATTTGCATTTCTTTTATGGCCAGAGAAGTTGAGCATTTCTTCATTCTTATTTCCTCTCCAAAGAAGTCTCTTTTTAATTCTTTAGCCCACTTATTAATGGGGTGGTTGTTTCTTTGGGGATATGTTATGGGGGAGTTAATTTTTTGAGCTGTAGGTATATTTTTGATATGAGACCCTTGTCTGTTGTATATCTAGTGAGGATCTTCTCCCAATCTATGGGCTTTCTATTTATCTTGCTAACTATATCCTTTGCCATGCAGAATCTCTGCAGTTTAATACAATCCCATTTATCCAGACTTTCTTTGATTTGTTGTGTTCTGCATCTTTATTTAGAAGTTTCTACCTGTGACAAGGAGCCCTAGCATAACCCTTATCCCTTCCTGTAATATTTTATTCCCCTCAATAGAAGACTGGATCAAGAAAATGTGTTATATATACACAATGGAATTTTATGCTTCTCAGAAAAAAATGACATTTCCCCTTTCATAAGGAAATGGAAAGACTTGGAAAAAATCATATTAAGTGAAGTAAGCCAGACCAAAGAAACATAGACTCTATTGTTTCCCTCATTTGTAATAATTACTATATGCCTAGGATACTCCTGACAGAGAATCATAAAAGGTCAAGAGCTATGTACATATGACCACACATAATGATGTTAATTGAAATGAACTCCAAGACATGGAAACAACAGGTCTTTTTTTTCAGATGTCAACCTTGATGTCGCCAATGTACTGTATCTACTTCTTTCTTCTTATTTTATTTCATTTTTCTTTTCCCATTGGTTTATCCCTGGCAATCTCTGTCTTTGATTCTGGTACACTCCATCTTGTATATACATTTATCTGACTTGGGGAAGGGAAGGGAAATAACAAAATGATGAAAGGAGTACAAAGAATGGCTTATTTCAACAATGATACTCACAAGACACTATGTCAGAAATGAACTTTACAACTTCGGGGGTTGGTGAGAGAAGGGATAGTGTAAGAACAACAATGGAGTGGGTAACAATGTTCAATAAGATATGTACCTTATTCATATAACTGTAACCCCTCTGTATAGCATCTTTACAATAAAATTAAATTAAAGAGAAGACAGTAAAAACCCTTTCAATCTTCAGTAGTTGTAGAAGCCTGATACGTAAAGTATAGGGTGGTGATATTTAAATTGTAAGTTTTGGGCGAGGCGTGGTACTACAGTTTGAACTCAGAACCTTACAATTACTAGGTGAGTGCTCCTATGTTACTTGAGCACACTTCCAGCCTTTTTTAACTTCAATTTAATTTTCAGACAGTGTTTCATATTTTTTATCCAGGACAAACCCAGACCATTTTCTTCCTATCTCTGCCTTCTGTGTATCTGGGTTTATAGGTATGTACCACCACACCCAGTGCTTATAAACTAGTGAATACTCTGTTTTAATCCTCTCTTCATGTCATAACAGATTTGCTACACTCTTCATTCAATTACATTGCAAATATTTTTAATTATTGAAATTTTTATTACCAATCACTGACAATTATATTGTGTACTTCACCAGCTTCAGTGCAACAAAAATGAGAATAAATGCCTGACGTTCATTCACATTATGGTGTTCACATATTACTTGACCATATGGAGAGTCATTTATCACCTATAAAACTCTACTCTGCCCACAAATATGAGTCCTCTTGCCTCTTCTCCCTGCTGCCCTATCAGCCCCAAGTAAGGATAAGATTTTTGGTACCCTGGTATTGCATATACATTTATTTGAATTAGGGAAGGGAAGGGGAACAACAGAATGGTGAGAGAAAAGACAAAGGAAGAACCAATGCAACAGTGATATACACAAAACAATATGTTGGAAATGAATTGTACAACTTGGGGGTGTTGGTTGGGGGGAGGGAAAGTAGGAGAAAAATGAGGGCAGGGGTAATAAGTTTGACAAGAAATGTACTTATTACCTTATTACTTATGTAACTGTAACCCCTCTGTACATCACCTTGACAATAAAAAAATCCAGGAAAAAAATCTGCATTTTATTTGCTCTTTTAACATATTAGCCTCAATTAGCTATAGAAGAGTATTTTTGGTTGTTTTTGGATTTTGACATATACAAATATGCATATAACATACCTAGATCAGAATCCTCTCCTCTGTTACCCTCCTTTTTTACCCTTTCCCCATGCCAAATCATCCTCAACATGCTTCATTGTTTCATTTCCACAAATGTACACAAAATATTTTGACCATATTTACCCTCTTCATCCTACTTCCCTTCTCCCTATTACCAACACCCCAAACAGGACATATTTGACCTTCTTAATATTCATTTATGTTAATTTTCATGAAAACCACTTACTATGGTATTTCCCACATGCATATATTTATATACAGTCATGTGTTTATGTATATATTTACCCTTTAGATCTAACATCTACATATGAGAACATGTGACTTTTGTCCTTTAGGCTAACTTCACTGATTATGATGGTCTCCAGATATGCATCCATTTCCCTACATATGACATAATTTTATTATTCTTTATGGCTGAATTTTATACCTCCCCAACATATATATCACATTTTCTTGATTGATTCATCAGTTATAGGCCTTCTGGTCTTTTCCCACAGGTTGGCTATTATGAACAGTGCTGCAGTGAACATGGGTGTTCAGGGACCTTAATTCTGACTTACATTCTTTAGGATATATGTATAAGAGTTGTATCACTGGATCATATAGCAATATTGGGGTTTGATTTCAGGACCCTGTAGTTTCTAGGCAGGCATTATACCACTGGAGCCATATTCCCAACCCTGAAATACATAATACTGATAAAGTGACCTCTGAAAGGAGACATTGATATTGTTCACCAAAGCATGAACAAGTTATCCTTCATGAATGTGAGAATATAAAGTAGAAATACAGGAGGTATTTTGCTTTCTGAGGATTTGTAGTGAAAAATTGCCATGGGAATTGGTGGAAAGGTATCACCTTAATGTTCATTTCATTGATCTGCTTAAAGAATAACTGTCAAATATAGGTGGTTAAATTACTTTTACATAATTAAGCTGAATAGTCTGCCCAGTCAACTTTCTTGAAGGATAATACAGAACTATGACTTAGTCTTCAAAATATTTTCTGGCTACTTATTCTGATTGAATCAGCCATTATATTTCCTTATTTTTATCTCCTGCCCAATCCTAGATTATACAGGACCTGTGTCTCATCCCTTTAGACCTAAGTGACCCAGTGTTATATTTAAAAAGTAAGTATTTTTGTATGATTAGAATTTTAAATTGGACTTTGAATTGATCTCCCCTCTATCCTATGAAGGGTTGGGCAATAACAAACAAGTAACTTGTCTCTGAACATAACAATTGACAAGTTCTGTAAAGAGAAAACAATCTTTGTGCAAGCCTTGGTAAATGTGAGCAGAGTTACAAAGTCTAAACTATTTGATGTGAAAACTGGCTTTGTGGCCTCATTGATCTGCTAATTAGATGATTTCTAGTTCTAAAGCACAATCTGACAATACAGACTGAAGCATTAAATACCACAATGTGGATTGATCTTCCTTCCTTCCTTCCTTCCTTCCTTCCTTCCTTCCTTCCTTCCTTCCTTCCTCTTCCTTCCTTCCTTCCTTTCTTCCTTTCTTCCCTTTCTTATTTTTTGTATGCAGGTCCTGGGAACACAGGGCCTACCTGTTGTCCCTGAGATTTTTTTGCTCAAGGTTAGCCTCTACCATAGTAGCCACAGCTCCACTCCAGCTTTTTTTTGGTGTTAAATTGGAGTCTTTTGGGACTTTCCTTTTGGTCTGGCTTTGAGCTGTAATACTCGATCTCAGCTTCCTTAGTATCTAGGATTACAGGCATGAGCCAATGGTACCCAGCAACACTGTGGATCCATTTCTATTCAAATGATGCTTATTGAAATGAACTCCAAGAAATGAAAGCAAAATGTTTTTTTCTGGGGGGGGGGAGGGTCCGGTCGTGGGGCCTGAACTCTGGGTCTGGGCACTGTCCCTCAGCTCTTCAGCTCAAGGCTAGCGCGCTACCACGTGAGCCATAGCACCATTTCCGGCTATTTTTTTCTGCTTATGTGGTGCTGAGAAATCAAACCCAGGGCCTCATGCATGCAAGGCAAGTGCTCTACCACTGAGCCACCTTCTCAGCCCCAGCAAAAGGTTTTTTTATATTACTTTTTTATTTTTTCTGTTTTTCCCCCCTTTTGTCACTGTTTTTGATTTCTGTACTTTCTGTGTGTATGTAAGTTATTTGATTTGGGGAGAGTAAGGAGAAGCACAGAAATGGTGGGACAAAAGTAAACTAATTCAGCAGTGACACTCAATGGACATTATATTGAAAATGAACTAGACAACTTGTGGGGGAGGGGGTTGGGAGGTAAAAAGCTGGGAGAAAATAAGGGAAGAAGTGACATTGTTCAAAAAGAAATGTACTCATTACCTCACTTGCATAACTTTTACGTTTAAAAAATTAAAAATTAAAAAACTAGATGAAAACACCAAAGAGGTATTTGACACTCTGCTCGCCCAAACATTCCTCCTCTACAAATGCAATAGAAAATTTGGTTATCATTTGCTGATTTAAGCAGGAAATTCACGGACACTTGAAAGCAGGATTAGAAAATGTCAGTCACTGAAGGGACTCTCTTCCTTCTTGAATCTGTAACTGGGTCATTACAGTAAAAATGACTCAGGAAAAGCACTCACAGAGAGAAAAATCAAGACAGGATGATCTTTATACACCATGTTCTCTGGATTCCATAGTTTTATCATCATTTACTAACAATCCAAAAATGTGGCTTCACTCACATTCTCAAAGGGAGTTTCAATAGTTGGGAATCAAACTAAGAGTCAATAACATAAAATAATGCCAAAGATTGACAGATAAAAGGACTTGAAAATAGATTCATGCCTAAATTAGGTCTTGGCAGGGGTGGGGGAAGCCAGATAGCATCACTGTCTCTTCACCAGTGCATGGTAAGTTCCTTTAACAAGAATAAGTATGTCATCATAATAATGCCTCTGACATTTTCCAATGCTTCCTGATTAAAGCTATCTGACAAGCTTATTTGTGCTTTGCCTTTTAACTATTTTGTATCTTTAGAATCATGTGGCATTTGCTTTCAACTTGGTTGGTGGTCCACTTTTAATTCAAAGTCCATCATTTTCTACAAATTATGAATGTAAAATGGTTGGAAGTTGATTCCAATATGGTAGGAGTAGAGAGAAGTGTCTTTCAAAGAAAAAAAAGCTGGGTGTCTTCTTTCCTGATGGCCTTGAGCATTCAGAAGTGAAATTACAGCATATAATCAAGAGTGATTCCTCCTGATTACTTCAGAGCTAATTAGGAGGTACTTGCCCACCCAAGACCTGCATCTAATTAGAAATATCTCATAAGCCCTTATTTGCATATCTTCAAGTCATATTGTGTCAGGAGGACATTTGAGCTGATGAAAACTGACATTTGCTATAAAATTAAAATGCATTACATTGAAGCCAGGAGTCATCAAAAACTCACAGCTGCATATTTGAGAGCTGGTTTTAATTGATGAGACACAGTTGTTTTGCTTCATGAAGGAAATCAGAGCATGAAGCTCAAGGAATGTAAATATGCAGAGTCAGAATATTAGGGCAAGAGTCAGAGCTACAAACTGTGATTGGTGCAGGTCCCTGACCACAATTTCTAGCTCTTCTCTTCCGAGGAGTTTTATATGTAGCTTCAGAGCTTAGCAGTAAAGCTTCTATCTCTCACTGGTATCCTTTCTCTCTTGCTCTCACCCTGTTCTACCTTTGCTGTGCCATTTCTACCTATTACAGACTGATTACCATAGTAATTATTAGATGCAATAATTATTTAGGGTCAACAGACTCAGAGGATTAAGCAATTGTGCAGGTGAGGATCAGGAATTTAGGATTATCATATATTTTTATATTTTTTATGTTATTTTTGAACTCTGAACCTGGGCACTATCCCTCAGCTCTTCAGCTCAAGGCTAGTGCTCTACCACTTGAGCCACAGTGCAACTTCTGTTTTTTTGGTGGTTTATTGGAGATAAGGCTCTCATGGGCTTTCCTACCCGGGCTGGCTTTGAACCTTGATCCTCAGATCTCAGCCTGCTGAGTAGCTAGGATTACAGGCATGAGCCACCAGTGCCCAGTAGGATTATCATATATTTTTGTGATTGTATTTGATTTCTAATAATTAAAAGAGTAGTTATTTAAATTATGGCAATAACTGTTACTTTCTATAGTGTATGCATTACTCTAATTAATTTATTTAATCCTCAAAAAATCTCTTGAAGCAGTAACTCTGTTATACACATATCAATGATTAGGAAACTGGGCCTAAGAATAACAAACTAGGAGAAAAACAAGGGAAGGGGTTGACAATGCTCAACAACAAATGTACTCATTGCCTTATTCATGTAACTGTAACCCCTCTGTACAGCACCTTTACAATAAAATAAAATTTAAAGAAAACAAAAAATGAAGTCATAACAAAAAAATAACAAAATAACCAGGCTGTAGAGCTTCATGTCTATAATCCTATTTACTTAGGAGACTTAGGTCTGAGGACTGTGGTTCAAAGCCAGCCCAAGCTGGAATGTCCATAACACTCTTAACTCTTACTAACCACCAAAAAGCTGGAAGTATAGTTATGGCTCAAGTAGTAGAGCACTAGCCTGGAGCACAAAAGCTCAAGGAGTGCCCCGGCCCAAACTGGCATAAAAAAAAGAAAAAAGCATAACAAAATAATATGTTCAAGACAATTGAGCTTATAAACAGAATTCCAGATTTGAACCTAGCCAAATAACCCTAGAAGCTTAGTTCTAAACACCTGTACATTCTTGATGGTAGTTGCTATCTCCTCAGTATGTCACTGGAATACACACACACACACACACACACACACACACACACACACACACACACACAACTGAATGGATTAAAATTGGACAGGTGAATGAACCAGGACAATTAAGATTTCTCTCCAAAACTCTTTTTTTTCTCCTTTTTAACCATTTTTTATTGTTAAGATGTTGTAGAGAGGAGGTACAGTTACATGAGTAAGGTAATAAATATATTACTTGTCGATCATTGTTACCCCTTCCCTCCCTTGTTGTTGTCCCACTATCCTTTCCCTCCCCCACCTCCCACACTCTTTTTTTTTATTGTGAAAATACTGTACAGAGGGAAACTATTGGGAAAAATCTGCTCTATGATCAGTGTGTGTTTACAACAGTATCTTTTCCAATATTTTATCAATAGATGCAACAAACAGTAAAATCAAAATCATAGTGGTTCTTCACATCTTTGATTAAATTAAGTACTATGCTCCTTGATTGGGGGGATTGACATTGTGAAAATGGCAATGTTGCCAAAAGCTATCTAAAATTCAATGAAATATCCATCAATATCCCAACAACCTTCTTTACTGAACTAGAAGAAGCAATCCAAAAATGCATATGGAATAATAGAAAGCACAGAATAGCAAAAACAATCCTTAGCAGGAAGAACAGTGTTGGACAAATATCAACACCAAACTTTAAACTATTATAAAGCCATAGTTATTTAAAAAAACAGTTTGGTACTGGTACTTGAACAGGCCTGAAGACCAATGAAATAGAACTGAAGACCCAGAAATGATCCCACAGACGTAAGGCTCCATAAAGGAGCTAAAATCATCAGATGGAAGAATTGTGTTGGCAGAATTTAGATCCTTATATATCACCCTACACCAGAATCTATTCCAAATGGATCAAAGACCTTAAGGTAAGAGCAGATACCCTAAAAATCTTACAGGAAGAGATAAGAGAAATACTAGGTCTTCTTGGCACAGGTGGAAACTTACTAAATAAACATCCAGAAGCAGAATAAATCAAAGAACGTCTGGATAAATTGGATTTCACTAAACTACAGAGCTTCTGCCAGGCAAAGGACATAGGTAGCAAGATAAATAGGAAGACCACAGATGGGGAGAAGATCTTCACTAGCCATACAACAGACAAGGGCCTCATATCAAAAATATCGAGATCAAAATATAACCCCCACCCAAACAAACCCTCCAAGAAACAAACACTCCATTAATAAGGGGGCTAAAGAATTAGAGACTTTTTTGGAGAGGAAATAAGAATAGACACATGAAGAAATATTCAACATCTCTGACCATAAAGGAAATGCAAATCAAAACATCATTTAGATTCCACCAGTTAGAATGGCCATTATCAAGAAAACAAATAATAAGAGATGTTGTCAGGAATGTGGCCAAAAGGGAACAGTACTACACTGTCGATGGGAATGTAAACTTATTCAACCACTCTGGAAAGCAGTGTGGAGGTTCCTCAAAAAACTAAACATAGAGCTCCCCTATGACCTAGAAATCCTGGGCATCTACCCAAATGATCACAAACAAAGCCACACTAAAGCTACCAACACAACTATCTATGCACATTGCAGCATAATTTACCATAGCTAAGACGTAGAATCAACCCAGATGACCCTCAGTAGATGAATGGATGGAGAAAATGTGGTATATATACACTATGGAATTCTATTCTTCCAATAGAAAGAATGACATGGCCACATTTGTAAGGAAATAGACTTGGAAAAAATCATATAAAGTGAAATAAGCCAGACCCAAAGAAACATAGACTCTATACTTTCCCTCATTTTTGAGAGCTTGTTTGGAGGTTCTAGCAGGGGAGCGCAGCCACTTGTATACCATTGACAGAAGACCGGTCCTCCTCTATCGGGGATGGTCATCCTCTTCTTTTTTTTTTTTTTTGTTTGCTGTAGGTACTTCATTTTTTTAATTTAATTTTGATTTATTTGTGAACATACTTTACAGAGGGGTTACAATTGCATGGGCAGGATAATGCATACATTTCTTACCAAGCATTGCATCCTCCTCCTTTGTTTACCCTTCAGATCCCTTCCCAGCCTCCTCCCTGCCCCCCAATCCCAATCCTTCTCCTTCCCCCCACTTCCCCCCCCCCCGGCACTGACGTTGTAAAGGTCATTTTGGACATGACAACTTGTAATTCTCATTGTTGCAACAGGTCCACCTGTATCCTTAAACAACTGGTTTTTCCCCATCTCCTCCACAAGTTATACTGACATCAAATATAGTGAAAGCAGGGGTTATACTGTGGGGGAGGGACATACAAAGCAACAAAGAGATAATCTTATAAAAACGCTCCTCAACGGAAAGAACACTGCTGGAGGAATATCAATACCAAATTTCAAACTCTACTATAAAGCCATAGTAATCAAAACAGCTTGGTATTGACATAAGAACAGACCTCAGGACCAATGGAATAGATTGAAAACCCAGAAATGAACCTACAGACCTATAGCCATCTAATCTTCGATAAGGGAGCTAAAACAATAGAATGGAAGAAAGACAGCCTCTTCAGTAAATGGTGCTGGCAAAATTGGTTAACTACATGTAGAAAACTAAAGCTAGATCCTTATATATCACCCTGCACCAGAATCAACTCCAAATGGATCAAAGACCTTGAAGTCAAAGCAGACACTCTGAAAACATTACAGGATGGAATAGGAGAAACCCTAGGTCTCCTTGGCTCAGGCCGAAATTTTTTGAATAGAGACCCGGAAACACAACAAATCAAAGAAAGGTTGGACAAATGGGATTGCATAAAGTTGCAGAGCTTCTGCAGGGCAAATGACATAGCTAGCAAGATCAATAGAAAGCCCACGGATTGGGAGAAGATCTTTACTAGCCATACAACAGACAAGGGCCTCATATCAAAAATATCGAGATCAAAATATAACCCCCACCCAAACAAACCCTCCAAGAAACAAACACTCCATTAATAAGGGGGCTAAAGAATTAGAGACTTTTTTGGAGAGGAAATAAGAATAGACACATGAAGAAATATTCAACATCTCTGACCATAAAGGAAATGCAAATCAAAACATCATTTAGATTCCACCAGTTAGAATGGCCATTATCAAGAAAACAAATAATAAGAGATGTTGTCAGGAATGTGGCCAAAAGGGAACAGTACTACACTGTCGATGGGAATGTAAACTTATTCAACCACTCTGGAAAGCAGTGTGGAGGTTCCTCAAAAAACTAAACATAGAGCTCCCCTATGACCTAGAAATCCTGGGCATCTACCCAAATGATCACAAACAAAGCCACACTAAAGCTACCAACACAACTATCTATGCACATTGCAGCATAATTTACCATAGCTAAGATGTAGAATCAACCCAGATGACCCTCAGTAGATGAATGGATGGAGAAAATGTGGTATATATACACAATGGAATTCTATGCCTCCATCAGAAAGAATGACATTGCCCCATTTGTTAGGAAATGGAAAAACTTGGAAAAAATTATATTAAGTGAAGTAAGCCAGGCCCAAAGAAACATAGGTCCCATGGTTTCCCTTATATGCAAAATCTAGTATATGTATGAGTCAAGCGGAAAAGGTCAGATAACGTGATGTCATCCTCTTCTTGACAGAGCGCTTAGGGAGGGACGCACATGGAGTGGTGAGGGAGGAAGGGACACCCGCCTAGCCAGCCAGATCAGTCGAATCAACCCTTGTGATCAATGGGGTGACAGATATCACAGCCAGATCACCCTCACATCCACTTTCCCTCATTTTTAATAATTAACATATGCCTAGGATAGTCCTGGCAGAGGCTCACAATAGCCCTGTAGCTATGTATATATGACCATATAAAATGATGTTAATTGAAATGAGCTTCATGATACAAAAACAAGAGGTTTTGTTTTGTTGTTGCTGTTTGGTTTTTCTTTTTTTGTGTGTGTACAGTTTGCAGTTCTTTTTTCTTTCATTTTTTTTCTCCTCTGGTTTATTCCCTGTGGTCACTGTTTCTGATTTCCATAACCTTTGTCTTGTATATAAGTTTATCTGATTTGGGGAAGCGAAGGGGAATCACAGAAATAGTGAGACCAAGGGTGAACCAATGCAACAGTGATACTCACTAGACACTATGTTGGAAATGAACTTTACAAATTGGGAGGAGAGGGGAGTCAGGGGAGAGGAAGAACAAGAGAAAATGAGAGAGGAGATAACACTGTTTGAAAAGAAATATACTCATTACCTTACTTATGTAACTGTAAATACATCACCTTTACCATAAAATTAAAAAAAAAATTAAAAGTTGAGGTATAAAGAACAGAAGCTTGAGTCATATTGCTTTAATTCAGGCCCTGGGTCCCAGAGGACACAGCAAGATCTGAAAAAAAGAGCACCCCATCCTTTTCTTCCACACCCCATATCCATCTTTTGTATAGTGAGACTATTTACTGTTGTGGGTCATGAAAAGCACATTGTGACAACAGAACATTAACAGGGAATACTATATGCTTACTGCCCGTATGTACTGTGTTTTGGAGGAAGTATTGATCATGAACAACTGGCTACAATACAGTACCTCCAAATAGATACTTCTGTCTCCCTAAGTATGAACACAAGGCTCCAAATTTGCATTACAGAAAACAGTTGAAAACTGCCCTGATTAGTCCGTCTATTCTCTTGAGGACATATAAAGAACCATAATTTAGTATGCATTTATATATTCCCTCACAACTGATGAAGTAGGTTTGTCTTATTTGTATTTTCTTCTCCAACCAACAATTTGACCTTCTTTTTTTTGTTCCAGTTGTAGGGCCTGAACTTTTGGCCTGGGCACTGTCCCTCAGCTCTTCAGCTCAAGGCTAGTGCTGTACCACTTGAGCCACAGCACCACTTTGGCTTTTTCTGCTTATGTGGTGCTGAGGAATTGAACCCAGGGCCTCATGCATGCAAGGCAAGCACTCTACCACTGAGCCACCTTCCCAGCCCCATTGACATTCTTAAAGCATGTTTTATTCTTTCTATTTCACAGTTGAGAATACCGGGGCACACGGAGGTTGCATGATTTGCCAAAGACCGTAAAAACAATAAAATGTTGTGAAGGGCTTTGAAATAAAGTCTTCTGATTTTAAGTTTAGTGTCGGTAATTCCAGGTAACTGTCCTTAGGAAGTCACTGCTTTGTAGGAAAAGTTCTTAAAAATTATCAAGGGGCTGGGAAAGTGACTCAGTGGTAGAGCGCTTGCCTTGCATGCATGAGGCCCTGGGTTCGATTCCTCAGTACCACATAAGCAGAAAAAACCAGAAGTGGCGCTGTGGCTCAATCGGTCGAGCACTAGCCTTGAGCTGAAGAGCTGAGCGACAGCACCCAGGCCCAGAGTTCAGGCCTCACAACTGATAATAAATAAATAATAAATAAATAAATAAATATTATCAAATAAGAAATTATGGAAAAATTATTTTTTAAGTTTATAGTTCTCTTCATTGTAAAGCTGAGTATTGAATTCACAAAAGAGAGCTCTCCCTATTTAAGTTTAGGAGAAATCTCTAGTAATAATGCAAACTATTTACCATTTGGTATAGTAGAGTAAAAAATTACAGAAAGCAGGGTGTTGGTGGCTCACACCTGTAATGCTAGCTACTCAGGAGGCTGAGATAAGGATTGCGATTCAAAGCCAGCTTGGGCAGGAAAAGTCCATGAGACTCTTACCTCCAAATACCCACCAGAAAACCAGAAGTGGAGCTGTGGCTCAAAGTGCCAGAGTGCTAGCCTTGAGCAGGAAAGCTCAGGGACAGTGTCTAGATCCTAAGTTCCAGCACCAGGACCAGCAAAAAAATAATAATTACAGAGAAAGTGCTACCCATGAATAAATAGTTGCTGAAGTAAAAGGATTGTTCATAGTATCTATTTTTTTAAGTAATTACTCCTTTGGGTAGTATTATCTAAATTAAAAATGTGAAGTGTATACAGAGCCACTTGACATCATCTTGTATCTAATATTCAGAAATATTCTGGATACTGATTTTAGAAGTGGAAGGTTAAATAGGCAACTAAGAGATAAACAAAAATCTGGATGATGTGTGTGCTTCAAATAGTTTTTCTATAATAAAAATCCTCTCCTCAAAGAATTCTCAGTAAATAAGCATAAGCTGATGGAGAGTCTCTTTCAAGGCATGTTTTTAAAAACGGTAAATGATTGTAGTGCCAATGTATATATTCACTATTTTGAGAAATAATCATTATTCAAATAACTTTAGAGTTAATATGACTACAAAACATCAGTTAACTATTAGTTTTTTATTCCTCCTGTATCAAAATGCAACACATTTAGTTGCTTTAAAGTAACGAAAATTTATTTTATTTCAGTGCTGGAAATCAGATGTACAAAATTGATCTCACTAAGCTAAAATCAAGGTCATAGTAGGGTTGTATTCCTTCCAGAAGCCCTAAAGAAGATTCTGTTTCCTTGCCTTTTTAAAATTTCTAAAGGCCACCTGTATTTCTTGGCTCATGATCAACTACCTGTATATTCAAAGCCAGTATCTTCAATAATAACTTATCAAATGCAATATTTCTGGTTCTTTCTTTTCTGCTTCTTTCAGTTATAAAGGCCCCAGTGATTTCATTCAATCTATCAAGAGAATCCATTATCTCTATCTCAAAAATCATCTAATTATCAAACTTAATTCTGACTATGATCTTAATTCCATTGAGGACATTCACAAGATCAGGGATTAACATACAAATATAGTAGATGGGGTACTTTTGTTGATGTGATTACTATTTGCTAACATTGCTAAGTCATATATGACTATGACAAAATAAATAAATAAAAATAAATCATACATTAAAATCTCCCAAGATGACTATATTTTGACTTCTTGCCACTATCTGAAATTGTTCTGCTTATACTTTCATTGAAAAGCTCATTTTGTTTGCTCTGTTTAAAATGCCTATCTGTGCCTTTTCCTCTTCTATTAGCTAGACACTTTAAATAGTCTTGCATTGTTTACAATAAACACCTATTGAATAGTTTTATATGCCCAGAATAAACATAAATCCTACCCTGAAGCTTGCCTCTATGGACCTTAAATTCAACTGACAAGATATTTTTAAAGGAAAATATACTACTCTGACTTATTCCATGTTAACTAAGCAAACTGAAAAAAAAGCTATTTCCACAATGAATAAATGTGATAAATGTTACTCTATTTACACAAAGACACTAGTTACAGAAACAATTTTACTTTTCCTCTGAATTCATGTAATCCTTTTACCTTTTATGCATTCATAAGTTTCTTAAACTTCAAGAAAAAATTTTTAAGCTGACTGTAAGATATTATAAATAATAAATACTAATGAATCTGAAATTTCCTCAAGATTTCCTTAGAACTAAGAGAAGGAAAAACATGAACACAGCCATATGCTAAATATCCCAGAAAATTAAGTAGACTTTACATCATATTGACCATGTTTGCCCTATCCTGTCCAGGATGCCAACTTCCTATTCTCTCTTCTCAGACTTTTCCTTCTTGTGACTTGGTGAGCCCTAAGCACTGATTAATGCTAAAGACAGGAGGTACTACTATTGACTATCAAAAAGTTAATTTAGCCCAACTGATGTGATTAATGTACAGATATAATTCCCTTTGGCAACAGTCTTGGGGTTCTAATAGTCTCTCTGAATTGGCAATTCTTTTCTCTATTAAGCAAGGACCATTGGTTTAATTGTCTCACATGACAATAGGAAAGCACTGCAGGCTATACTATGCCCTAATGATTAACATATTGGATTAAAAAGTAATGTGGCAGTGGAGTGTTTTACTTTTTTAACTTTCTTATTTTTAATTTTATTTTCTTTAAGTAGTTGCACAAAGGGTTGCTATTCAACAAAGTAGTTTATGAATGAGTACAATGTGTCTTGAACACCCTCCCCCCTTTCAACATTCTCACCCATCCCTCCCAACTCACCATTTCTCTCACTTTTTAATTTTGTAGGGTACATATTGAATTTTTAACTTGAAAAAATACTGATTAAATGTTTAGAAAAGGCAAACTTTTACAAGAAGGTACATCTTATGCAAGTACAAAGATATGCATATGTGTAATTCCATGGTGACAGTAGAAACTTTTATAACAATTAAAATGCACTTTTTTTCTGAAATGGATGACAGCTGGGTACTGGTGGCTCACATCTGTACTTCTAGTACTCAGTAGGCTGAGATCTCAGGATTGTGGTTCAAAGCCAGTCTAAGTAGGAAAGTTTGTGAGATTCTTATGTCCACTAAACTACAAGAACAGCTGGAAGTGTAACTGTGACTCAAGTGGTAGAGCATTATCCTTAAGTACAAAAGCTCTAGGATACCACCCAGGCCCAGAGTTCAAGTCCCAGGATTGCCAAAGAAAACTGACTAAATGAATGAATGAATGACTATATTGTGAAACAGGTCTTTCTGTTAAGGAGGTAAACTTTAATATTTGTAATGGAGCTATTCAGGCACATTGTGAAGAAAAAGCCACAAAGTATACATTTGGAAAAAAAAAAAACCACCCAAGCCGGGCGCCTGTGGCTCACTCTTGTAATCCTAGCTACACAGGAGGCTGAGACCTGAGGACCCCGGTTCAAAGCCAGCCTGGGCAGGAAAAGTCCATGAAACTCTTA
>NW_012267312.1:4445024-4451907 GCF_000151885.1 Dipodomys ordii
AAACCACCAGAAAACCGGAAGTGGCGCTGTAGCTCAAGTGGTAGAGCGCTTGCCTTGAGCTGAAGAGCTGAGGGACAGTGCTCAGGCCCAGAGTTCAAGCCTCACAACCAACAACAACAACAACAAAAAACCACTTCCACAATAGTGATACATTCTAGGTCCAGTTGTATCTCTTGGGAGAATGGAACAATTTTAAGAAAAACTTATTTTAAAAATTGTACCAAAGGAAATTTATATTTAGTAGATCAAAACTGAGGTGCTTCAAGAAAATACACATTTTCTTGAAGCTAGGAAGGTGGCTCAGTGGTAGAGCGCTTGCCTTGCATGCCTGAGGCCCTGGGTTCGATTCCTCAGCACCACATAAGCAAAAAGAAAAAGGCCGGAAGTGGCACTGTGGCTCAAGTGGTAGAGCGCTAGCCTTGAGCTGAATTGCTGAGGGACAGTGCCCAGGCCCAGAGTTCAGCCCCCACGACCAGACCAAAAAAAAAAGAAAGAAAGAAAGAAAAGAAAATACACATACAGTCTAAACTGCAGTTCAAACCACCCAACATATAATACCTTGATCCGGGACTTCTAGTGCACCTTTGATTTATGTGTCTGCTCAAATTAAACATCCTCTAACAAGAAAAGAAAACCTATAAATCAAAACCTGTCACAACAGCTATTCCAGTAGCAATGACAGTGGAACTTGATCTTTTCTATTTGAAGTGTATGCACTTTCAGATATGTGGGCTGCTTGGAAAGAGGTATTTTAAACTAGAGCAGTTTAAAACACGCATGCCTTGTACAATCCATTAGAGCTGAATTACATAGGTTTTCAATCACCTGAAGACTGGATTCTATATAAAGAAATTGCCAATGTCAAAAGAAGAAAGACAGAGACAGTTTTTATAACACATATTAGAAGAAGTGGTTAATATGAAACTTCAGAAAGACTTCCTCTGACAAAGAGCAAATGCTATCAAATTGGGGTAAGTACCCTACAAACGCAATGACAAAGAAAAGTAAATGGGAAAATTACAGCTTTGGCATTTAACAGTATCCAAAAGAAACCACCAGTTTTTCAGAGAGAGCAATTTAGTTTGGTAGCTCCTTAAGCTGTAATTTTCTTTTTTACTTTGTTTGCTACCTTAATCTAAGATCCAGGGGAAAATAAACTAAAGATTTCTCTTTAAAAAATCCTTTTATAAGCTCTCTGTAAGCCAACTGCCAAGGGAGAATATTATATATAGCTAAGCTTTCATTCATAACTGAAAGGCAAATAAAACATTCCATGACAAACAAAAACTAAAGCAATTTGTCCCCACCAAGCTAGCACTACAAAAGATACTCAAAGATACCCTGTATACAGAAGATCAACATGAACATGAAAGACACAGAGAAAATGGGCCCTACCAGATGAGCAGATTAACATGGAAGAGACACAACAGAAACAGAAGAGACACAACACCAAAATTAGGAGTAACGTGATAGGATTTACCACATACTTCTCAATTCCAAAACTCAATATTAATGGACTCAATTATCCAATCAAAAGACATAGATGGCTAGGTGCCAGTGACTTAGGCCTGTAAACCTAGCTATTCAGTAAGTTGAAATCTGAGGATTGTATGTCCAAGCCAGCCCAGGAAGGAAAGTGAGTTAGACTCATCTCCGACTATTCACCCAAAAAGGAAGTAAAGCTGTGGTTCAAATGGTAGAACACTAGCCTTGAGCAAAAAAAGCTCAGAGACAGTGCCCTGGCCCTGAGTTCAAGCCCTAGGACACACCCTCCCCCAGCACACACATAAAAAAAGAAAGACCAGAAAAGGACATAGATTGGCTAGTTGGATCAAAAGACAAGACCCAAACATCTGTTGTCTACATGAAACATATCTAACAAAAACAAGTATTTGCACAAAATGAAAGACTGAAAAAAGTTTTCCAAACAAATGTTCCTCATAAACAGGCTAGAGTATTGATACTAACATCTGATAAAGCAGATTTTTCATTAATGTTAGTTAGAAGAGACAAGGAAAGACATTTAATATTCATAAAGGGAACTCTCCGTCAGGAAAGCATTATAATTTTTAACATTTGGAGCACCTGATTTTGTCAAAGAAGTATTAGAACACTTTAAAACACATATAGATCCAAGCATAATGATCATTGATGACTACAACACACTATTGTCACCAGTGGAAAGATCAATCAGTCAAAAACTCAGCAAAGAAGCCTCAGAATTCATTGGCTACATAGACAAACTGGACCTAACAGACATCTACAGATTATTTAACCCAGTAGCTGTACAATACACATTCTTTTCAGCAGTCTATGGAACATTCTCCAAAACAGACCAAATCCTGGCTGGGAAGGTGGCTCAGTGGTAGAGTGCTTGTCTTGCATGCATGACGCCCTGGGTTCCAATCCTCAGCACCACATAAGCAGAAAAAGCCAGAAGTGGCACAATGGCTCACGTGGTAGAGTGCTAGCATTGAGCAGAAGAGCTGAGGGATAGCACCCAGGCCTAGAGTTCAGGCCCCATGACCGACCAGAAAAAAAAAAGACCAAATCCAAGGTCATAAAGCATGTCTCAGAAAATTTAGGAGAAAGAAATTACCCTTTGTATCTTGTCAGATAACAACAGAATAAATTAGAACCTAATAGCAAAAGATACCACAGAAAATACTTGAACTTATAGAAACTGAACAACACATTGCTGAATGATCAGTAGGTCCTTGAGGAGATAAGAAGGGAAATAGAAAAGTTCCTCGAGCCTTGCCAAAAGTTCTTGAGATTAAATGGTAGTCTAAGAGATCTCCACCCAGGTGTTACTCTGTAAATTCTTCAGTGTTGTATCATAGTCTGATGACTCCTAGGCTTTCTTCTTGCCTGCTGGAGAGCTCTTGAAAGAAATAGATCAGAAGAATGCCTCCTCTCTCCAAAACAGGTCTGCTCTACTATGACTTTCTCAGTCATTGGCTGGGATGAGTCAGTATAAGCCTGGTCTAATGAACACACAAAAATGGTTATCAGATCACAACAGTTTGGGGATTTGTTCAGTTACAGTCCTGGTATTTGAAAGTCTGTAAGACATGTTCTTATGGCTGCTACATTATGATGTACAACGATAATGTATTCTCGTGAGTTCTTATATTTTGAAAGTATCTAATTTATGAGATATTTCCACAAGACAAGGAAAGCATTAATAATACATTCTGTGGCAATAATAAATTAAATATAATGCTTTATTTGCATTGTTGGTTGATTTTGATTTTACAATATTGCTATTAGATGTAGTAACTATAGAAATATTCCTAATTCTCTCCCTTGTCCTGAATCCTCGTCCTTTGTAACATGAATGGAGGTAAGCTTTTAAAACTGCTTGGCAACTAGAATAGGAGAGAAGGAATGGTGTGGGTTTTCTAAGCCTATGCTTCAAGCACCACCAACCCTCCCCACCATAAAAAAGGAAAGTTCCTGGAATCCAATGTGAATTCAAAAAAAGTAACATAAGACCTTTGGGACACAGCTAAGGCAGTACTAATAGCAAAGCAGCTATGTGTGCCTGAATCAATAAATTAAGAGAAATCTCAAATTAACATTCTAATGTTGCACCTCAACCTCCTAGAAAAATAAGAAAAAGAAAAAACAAAATGAAAAGATGAAAAGAAATAATAAAGATTAAATCAGAAATAAGTGAACTAGAGACAAAAAGACATACAAAAATCAACAAGTTGGTTCTTAAGAAGAATAACAAAATTGATAAGCTCTTAGCAAACCTGACCAAAAGAAGAAATCACTGAAATAAATAAAACCAGAGGTATTCCAACAGATACAAGTAAAATTCAGAATATTGTAAGGAGATACTTCACAAACCTTTACACTAGCAAAATGAAAAATCTGGCAGAAATGGATCCAATATTGTAAGAGGATACTTCACAAACCTTTATACTAGCAAAATGAAAAATCTGGCAGAATGGATCCATTCTTAGATAGAAACAACTGAACAATACATATGTAAAATACCTAAACAGATTCATAACAAGTAATGATATTAAAAATGGAAATACAAGACCTCCCAACAAAGCAAAATCCAGCTCCTGATGGTTTCACAGCTGAAGTCTATAAGACTTCAAGGCAGAACTAACACCAATACACCTCAAAGTCCTCCATTAGATAGAAAGGCAGGCTACCATATGTATTCTATGCAAGCAGTACAGAAATGCAACAGAAAAAGAGAACTGTAGTCTAATCTCCCTGATGAACATAGTTGAAAAACTCCTTAATAAAATACTTGCCAACCAAATTCAGCAATTAATCAAAAAAAATCATACACTACTACAATCAAATGGGATTTATTCCAGGGATGCATGCCTGCTTCAATGTACATAAATCAGTAAATGTAATACACCAACAAAATCAAATACATTAATCACATGATCATCTCAATAGATGCAGAACAAGATCCAACATCCTTTTATGATCAAAGCTCTAGAAAAACAATAGCTGGCTTGCTCTTGCTGCTCTTTTCTTGCTCTCTCTGTTCTATTCTAGCTCTCTCTCTGTTCTTTTCTTGCTCTCTCTCTTTCCCAGCCACCTTGCCTGGTCCCAGCAGGTCTACCCCTTCTCTCTTGCTCTTGCTGCTCTTTTCTTGCTCTGTCTGTTCTATTCTAGCTCTCTCTCTGTTCTTTTCTTGCTCTCTCTCTTTCCCAGCCACCCCTTACCTGAAAAAAAAAAGAAAAACAATAGCTGGAACATTCCTCAACACAATAGAGACTCTTTGTAACAAACCTATAGCTAATGTCATAATTAATTGTGGAAGAGTAAAACCATTTCCTCTTAAATTAGGAAAAAGACAAGGATGTCCACTCTTTCCATTCCTTTTCAATATAGTTACTGGAATTCCTAGCCAGAGAAATAAGACAAGAGAAAGAAGTAAAGTAGATCCATAAAGGGAAGAAAATTGAGGGGATGAATTGGATTGGGAGAGGTGAGGGAGAATGATGAAAATGGTGACATTGACTAAGATGTGTTGTATTTATGAACTGATTTGTTGAATGGTAACTTTTTGTACAACTACTTAAAGATAAAATATAATTTAAAAAGAGTGAAGTATGTGTATGTGCCTCTTCATCATATGTGAACATTTTACCTGGATTTTAGTATATTAATAAAACTATAGCATTTGTTTTCACAAGTCTGAATATATGAGGTTTCTAATTTAGAAATGCATTATTTGCTTGCGGATACAAGGTCTAGTTCAAGGAGCTGAGTGGAAATTATGCCTCAATTAACAATCCAAAAATTTCCTAGATGTCTTTAACAAAATCATTAATCCAAATATAATTTAATTCAATTAAGATTTTTCTCTAAAGTAATATATTCATTACAATATTGGATGCATATTATTAATCTCCCCTGGGTTCTTTAGTCAAGCATTCCCCTTTTCTAGTAATATTTTAGTGACGCTAGAGATTCAATTCAAGGCCTCCAACTTGCTAGGCAGGTGTTCTACCACTTGAGACATACTTCCAGCCACTTTTTACATTGGTTATATTCAAAGTAGGGTCCCATTTTATGCCTGAGTTGGCCTAAGCTGTGATCCTCTTATTTGTGTTTTTCTCCTCTTGTCACTGCGGATGATAGATACAGGCACTATGCCTAGCTCCTGTGCTTTCTTCATAGCTCGATAAACAGCCATGTATCACTGTACCCAGCCATTGTTGAAATGGAGTCTCTTAAATTTTTATGCCCAGGCTGTCCTCAAACCACAAACCCCTTTCATGTCTGCCTTCCAAATAGCTAGGGTTATGGACTTAAGCCACCATACCAGGCTCTAGTAATTTTTTAGGGTAAATATTTTGAATTTTACATTATCATGCTATGTAAATGCCCTAAAACCTGATTTACATAAATGAGTTATATAAATGCTCAAATCTAACAAAGTGATGAATAGACTAGGAAAACATTTACTTCCCACCTCTACAACTTCATCTCACACCACTGTATCTTCACTGACTTTACTCAAGTTTCTCTGCACTTCTTTTTTTATTTTTTTGGTGGGGCTTGAACTCTGGGCCTGAGTGCTGTCCCTCAGCTCTTCAGCTCAAGGCGAGCACTCTACCGCTTGACCCACAGCACCACTTCCTCTCTGTACTTCTAAATTTTCATAAGGTCACTTATCCTCTCTGGCTGAAAGAAATTTCTATGCATCTGTGCATTTCTAACTGGAATATTTCCTCCTATGCTATTTAAGAGCACATTTGACATAATGTTGTGCTTTGGAATGCTTTTAGTCAGGATATAATCAATGAAGATTTGCTTGGCAACTCCAGAATAGTTCAATGTAATTTATACTTCTGTATATATGCATGTTTCTTAAAAAATGTTAAGTTCAAAAATATCTTTTAAAACTTGGTATAAATTAAATAAGTCCTAACTACATTTCACCTATTATTAATTGTTCACTCCTTTGATTACCCTAATGTTATTATCCTGAACATAGCCATAATCATTTCTCTTGAAAAAAAATAACCTGTCCCCCAAGTGGGGATTTTTTCTTCTCAAGTTTGGCATCAAAATACTTGACCATCTACTTGTAATTTATTATAAAGAAGCTCAGTGTGCTTTCTTGTACTTTCATTCTCAGGTACTCTAGCTTAACTCAGAAGACCTTCTGGCAAGACATACTTGCCAAAATTGGTTAACTACTTGTAGAAAACTAAAGCTAGATCCTTATCTATCACCCTGCACCAGAATCAACTCCAAATGGATCAAAGACCTCGGAGTCAAAGCAGACAATCTGAAAACATTACAGGACGAATAGGAGAAACCCTAGGTCTCCTTGGCGCAGGCTGAAATTTTCTTAATAGAGACCCAGAAACACAACAAATCAAAGAAA
>NW_012267312.1:4452997-4465610 GCF_000151885.1 Dipodomys ordii
AAACAAAGGAGGACGCTACAATGCTTGATAAGGAATGTATTCATTATCTTGCCCACCTGATTGTAACGCCTCTGTACAGTATTTTCACAATAAAAAATAAATTAAAAAAGACACACTTGCCACTGACTTCAGTACATTCTGATTCTTTTTTTAAAATTTATTTATTTTTATTTTTTTGGGGGGGTTTGGTCGTGAGTCCTGAACTTTGTGCCTGGGCTGTGTCCCTCAGCTCTTCAGCTCAAGGCTAGTGTTCTACCACTTGAGCCACAGAGCCACTTCCAGCTTTTTTTCGCTTATGTGGTGCTGAGGAATCGAACCCAGGGCCTCAGGCATGCAAGGCAAGCACTCTACCACTGAGCCACCTTCCCAGTCCCAGTACATTCTGATTCTATTTCTCTATTTTTAAATGGAAGAAAAAAATATACTGATGGCAATACACAGGCAGACAACCAGGCAATGTTTTCCAGATTAGCACAAAATCCTCTACCCTTCTATATTTTTCTAATTTTAATTTTTTTTGTCGGTAGTGGGGCTTGAACTCTGGGCTTGGGCGCTGTCCTTGCACTCTTCAGCTCAAGGCGAGCACTCTACCACTTGAGCCACAGCACCACTTCTATTTTTCTAATTTTAAATAGTTCTTTACTCATCGGCCATTATCCAGTTTATTATAACTTTGTACAGTGGAATTTGGTTGTCATTCATAATGTGTATACATTTATGATTCCAAAAAAACCCTTTAAAACCCAATTGAGCAAAACACTGTCAATTGGAAACAGAAAAAAATAGCTCCCATATTTGGGAGATAAATTCATCTAAATATTCAATAAAGGAGATTTCCACTTCTGGTGAAATGAAGTAAGCTTACATTCCTCATTCCTCCTACTTCTTACTACTGAAAATCCTGTATGGTATATACATATATATATATATATATATATATATATGTGTGTGTGTGTGTGTGTGTGTGTGTGTTTCATATATATATATATATATATATATATATATATATATATATATATATGAAGACACTGAAAAGTGATGAGAAGACAGACTAGCAGTAACATTGAAATTATCTGAAGCGCTTGTATTGCTACACTGGCCCGATGTTCTTGAGGTACTCCTTTCCTTCAATGAGATGTTACTTTTCCTAGTACAAAGTTAGGTCTGTTTCCAACACTCACTCACCTGCAACAGGACTATTTCCCAGACTTATCAGAAGATATGAATGCAACAGAAGAGAGGTAGACCCTACATACCCAGTCAGGGTAATATCAGAAAAGGCCCCATAAGGAATCTGAAATCCCACAACCACTCAGAATTAATAAGAAGATTCTAACCCTCTAAGTGTCACTGAATTGCAAGTAGAAGACATGGAATTTCACTCTATGTGACAGGAATAACAGGAAATACCTTCTTAAGTCTACTGGAACTGTGTAAAAAAAGAGACATGATAAGACACAAGATTTAAATAGCATACAGAGTAATGCAATATGACACTTAAAGTGTCTATGTTTCAAAGAAAAATCGCTCTTTGTACCAAAAGTCAGGACAACCTTAAATGAGAAAATATCAATAGACACTAATATTCAAATGACAAAGATGTTAGTATTATCTTACAAAGATCACCATCATAATAATACTTTAAAATGAAATTATAAACAAATTTAAAAATGGAAAGATAGTTTAAACAAAAAAGGATCTTCTTCACAGGATATAAATTTGAGGATGGGGGAATTTGAGATAAGGTCTCACTATGAAACTTAGGCTAAGCTTGGACTGATGATCCTCCTCTCTCAGTCTCTTGAGTGCTAAGATTATATATTAATGCTATCATGTTCAGTAGCCAAATGAGAATTTTAGAATGACAAAAACATAACCCGAAAATATTAAAACTCAGAGTTGATAGCAGGGAGGGAATACATGGGGAGATTCAATGAACCTTAAGACAGAGAAATTCCCCAGTCAAAACAACAGAAAGTACTGTAGGAGGAAAATGTGTACTTCAAGGTAAAATGAATGTATAAAAAATGCTTTCACTCTATTTGATGTTGGTATAATTTACGGAGGGGAAGGGAAAAAACATATCGTCTAACTAGGGATACAGGTGGACCCATTGAAACAATGAGATGTACAAGTCATTATGTCGAAAAACGAACTTTACAACTTTGGTGGGGGGTGGGGGGGGAGGATCGGGTGGGGGAAGGGAGGGAGTATGAGAAGGATGGAATGGGGAAACAAAGAGGAGGCAACAATGCTTGATAAGAAATGTAATTGTAACTCCTCTTATGGTATTCTCACAATAAAAAAAAGGAACAGACACTTATGGTAACAAAAATTATTTCTTGGTATGTCATGCATGATTTAGCACATTTTATATTATATATTTAGTTTATATTTCATATTTATTAATGTTTTGCATTTTACTGTTCCTTTTAGCATATATTTTCCAGTGTAATACATAGACATTTTATAGAAAAATAAAACAACTTAAAATATAAAAAAATATCAAACATACATGTCCCAGGAGAAGAAAAACATCAGTAGTGTTTCAAAAAATTCACTCTTAAAATTTATGGAAAAACATACCTTACACATTCAAAGAAAAGAGCTAAACTCAAACAGGCCCACAAAAATACTCACACAAAGACACATCATAGCTTTCAATAAAGAAAGAGGTCACAAGGAGTGTCATGTACCTCAATGATAGATCAGTTATAACCAACATATCTCTGTCTCTCTCTCTCTCTCTCTCTCTCCACACACACACACACACACACACACACACACACACACACACACACAGAGTAAAGTAGAAAGCAGTCAGAAAAAAATCGCCAACATTCTAACTCCTAAAGAAACATTGATTCAAATGATAGATGTCTTATAAGAATTTATGGTCCCATGGTTTCCCTGATTTGCAGTAACTAGTATATGTCTGAGACAAGCAGAAACTGTCAGATAAGTTGATGTTAGGCAAAATGAACCCCAAGATAAGGACTCAAATGGTTTTTCTTTCTTGCTATTGTTTCTAACATATTTATAAGATATTGCTTTGTTGCTTTGTATGTCCCTCCCCCACCATATAACCCCCGTTTTCACTGTATTTGATGTTGGTATACTTTGTAGAGAGGAAGGGAAAAAAACAAACCGTTTAAATAGGGATACAGGTGGACCCATTGCACCAATGAGATGTACAAGACATTATGTCGAAAAAGGAACTTTACAACTTTGGCGTGAAGGGGAGATGGGGGGGGGAGATTGGAAGAGATGGTAAGAGGAAACAGAGGAGGCAACAATGCTTGATAAGAAATGTACTCATTACCTTGCTCATGTAATTGTAACCCCTCTATACAGTATTTTCACAATAAAAATTTATTAATAAAAAAGAATTTATGGGAAAAGTATACAACATGCTACATGGTGTGAAAAAATTATTAGAAGTCTATATTGAGTAAAAAAATGTATTCAGTAATGGAGAGCGAAACAAGACATTCTTAGATGACAAAACTCAAAAAGGTTGATCTCCAGAATGTTTACCCTTAAAAATAATTAAAGAATAATAAAAATATAATTTTAAAAAATAGCATTTTAAATCAAAGTGACTTTTTACAATATATCTAAGAAAACATCTATTTGCCCACTTAAAATCCCAAAGATAGTCTCCTATGCTTTTTAAATATCTTTATAATCATTAATACCACCTATCGTGGGTTAATGAAGACGATGGATGTAAAAAAATAGCTAAAGGAAGCATATTAAAGAGAAATAAAATATAAGAACTTTGAAATACTGAAAGAAAAAAAGAACAAAGGAAAGACCAAAACTGTGGATAAATAAACAGTAATTTCATTCTCCTCTTCAGTTTTGTCATGTGTATGATAATTAAAACAAAAATTATACTAGCTTATGTGGTCCTCAATGTATATAGAGATACTTAAGGCAATTATAGTATTGTTTACTTACTCTTTACTCATTTTGTTTTTGAGAAAGGGTCTTGTTATATACACCAGGCTGGACTTAACAACTCACTATATACCTCAGACTGTCCTCAAACACACAATTTTCCCATCTCATTCTTCAAATTCCTGAGATTAGTGTTGTGTACCACTCATGCCAGGAAATACAATTATACTTTAAATGAGACCAAGGAATAAATCATAAAGGTGGAAAAATGTTGCATTTTACTCAAATTGATAAATTCTTTAATAGAGCAACTCCTAAAGTACTATTTAAAAATACAATTTAAAATACTCCAGATCTAGACACTGATGGCTCAAATCTATAATCCTTGCTACTCAGGAAGTTGAGATTTGAGAATCTCAATTTGAAGCCAGCCCAAGTGAACAGATTCAAGGAACTTCCTTTTTTCAAATTTTTGTTGTTATTATAAAGGTGATGTACAAAAAGGTTATAGTTAGATATGTCAGCTAAAGAATACACTTCTTTTTGGACAATGTCACCCTTCTCCATCTCTCTCAGTTTTTCCCTTTCATCCCCACACACAAGTTGTAGAAATAATTTTCAACATAGTGTCTAGTGAGTACCACTGCTACATTTGCTCATCTTTTGTCCCTCCATTTCTGTGACCCCTTACTCTTCCAAGGACATAAACAAGCAAGACAAAAAAGAAAACAAAAATAGGAACAAAAATGTCATTTTCATTTCCTAGAGTTCATTTTGATAAATATTATTTTATATGACCAGATGCACATATACATTGTGCCTTTGTGTTCTTCTCCTGAGCGTATTTTCCTTTAGTCTCACTATGTGTGGATGCCTAGAGTCCTGGATAATTTATGAAGTCTCCATATATTTTAGGTCTATCTTCAGCATACGAGAGAAAACATGCACTGTCTGGCTCTCTGAGCTTGGCTTATCGAGCTATTGCTTTTCTTCAAGTATCCTGAAAAACGCTGGAAATGAAGATGTGGTTCAAGTAGTAGAGCACTAACCAAAAGGGAAAAAAAGCTAAATCAAAGGACAAAATCCAGAGTTCAAGCCCCCGTACCAGTATACATGTACACGCATGTGTGTGCGTGTGTACATGCATGTGTCTCTGTGTGTGTGTGTGTGCATGTGTGTGCTAGACCTGGGCATGAATTCATGGCTTGGGTACTCTCCCTTAGCTATTTTGATAAAGGCTGGTGCCCTATCACTTGAGCTACACCTCCACTTCTGGCTTTCTAGTCATTAATTGAAGACATGGTCTCACAGACTTCCTGGTCTCATTTTGAATTGTGATCCTCAGATCTCAACCTATGGAGTAACTAGGACTAGAAGCATGAGCCATCAAGACCTGGCAAGATGATTACCAATATCAAAGATATTGGTATATGGTATATTGGTATAATGATAAAGATGTGACTGCATCAAGAAGACAATAGAAATCTTAAATATGTTCACCAAAACAAAAGACACTAAAATGCATGACTCAAAATGAATAAAAGTTACAAAGTAAACAAATGGCAATTGCAGTTAGATTTTTTTCATCAGCACTTGATGAAAAGACAAGAAAGTAAATCATGAAGGCTATATAATAACCCAAATAATCAATCATCAATATAAAATTAATATTTGTAGAAGACTCTACTCAACAAAAACAAGAATATACATTATTTTAAAATGCCTTTAGAACATACACCAACAACATAAAACCATGCCACAATAGTCTAACATGATATAAACCATAGAGAACATGTTTCTTGGCCACAAAAAATTGATTAAACATAGTATAACAGAAAGAGTGTATTTTGTGTTTATTTCAAAATGTTTGAGGGAAAAGGATCTAGCCTCATTCTTCTAGGTATCAGCATCATTTACTAAAGTGTGTATTTTTGCCCATATGTATATACCTGGCATTTCTAATAGTTAAAAAAAATTAGCTAGTTGACCTCTGTGGCTCAAGCCTATTCAGAAGTCAGAGATTGGAATGATCATGTTTTGAGGCCTGCCTGGGCAAAAGAATTTCTGAGGCTGACAACTCAATCAACAAATGCTGGACGTAGTAGCATGAATCTTTCCCAGGTATACAAGAAACATAAATATAAATATTGTGGCAAAGGTGTCTCAGGCATGAGTGTGAAACCATATGTGAAAGACAACTAAAGCAAAAAGTTTTAAGGGAATGGATCAAGTGGTTGATCACTTGCCAAGAAATTTCAAGGCTGAGTTCAAACATCAGTATACCCAAAAAGTAAAAACAAAAACAAGGAAAAAGATTAAGTGTACAGATTTATTTCTGGGATAGCTGTTTTATTCTATGAGTCTATATATGTCTATTTTAATGATGGTACCATAACTCTTTCAGTTACTAACTTTGTACTGTTTTAAAGTCAAATAATGTGATAGAAAGGCTTAGATTGTAGAATACAAAAGGCTGAATAGTAACCAACAGAGTAAAGATGATTACATTTGTATCATAAAAATAAACTTTAAGCAAAAAATGTAACAAGAGACAAAGTCATATACAGTAATAAAAGGATCAATTTACTGGGAGGATATACTGCTTATGAATATGTGTATTCCAAATATAAAAACATCTAAACATATAAAACAAACATTGGAATGTCTAAAGAGAAATGTAGATAGCAATATAATAGGACACTTTGAGAATAGGTAGATATTGAAGACAGAAAACCAGAAATTAAACATCAATAGCAGGGCTAGGAAGGTGGCTCAATGGTAAAGTGCTTGCCTAGCATGCATGAAGCCCTGGGTTCTATTCCTCAGCACCACATAAGCAGAAAAAGCTGAAAGTGGCACTATGGCTCAAGTGGTAGAGTGATAGCCTTGAGCTGAGGAGCTGAGGGACAGCGCCCAGGCCCAGAGTTCAGGCTCCACAACCAACCAAAAAACAAACAAACAAACAAACATATCAATAGCAATATAATGGAATACTTTGAGAATAGGTAAATATTAAATATTCAATACAGAAAACCAGAAAATAAACATCAGAACAGATAAATTGGACCTAACAGATGTACAGAACTTCTAACTTAGTAGCAGAGTACATATTCTTCTCAGCTGCATATAGAAGACACACCAGGATAGATTAAGTGCATGTAAGAGTTGATTGTGATGGCTTAATATCAACTTGGCTGTACTAAAGGAAACACAGATAGCTACTGGATCATTTAGCCTCAATATTTCACAAGTACCAGTCCAATGCACTTCCTGCTGAAAGAGAAACCCAAAGACATTATTATAATAATAATTCCCACCTATATGTCTGTGAGAGGGCCTGAGCACTCTACCTTAGCTTTATTGCTCAAGGTTGGTGCTGTTAGCATGTGAGCCACAGCTCCATTTCTGGCTTTTGGGGGGTTAACTGGAGATAAGAGGCTCATAGACTTTCCTGCCCAGGCTGGCTTCAAATCATGATCCTCAGATTTTAACCTGGATGTAGCTAGAAATGCAGATCTGAGCCACTGATTCCCAGCTTAGACAACAGCCTCATGTACAACCAAGTGAAACAGGAAATCAGGAAGGAATTTTTTTAAGTATTTGGAGACAAAATGAAAACAAAAACGCAAGTTAGGAAAAATTATGGGATGCAGAAAAAGTAATGGAGGCCAAAGAAGACCTTTTTTTTTTATTCACCGCACAGAACCATTTACACAGCATTGATCATGAATGTCACACATGAAAAAAATTAGTTGTGTTTAATGTCAGTTTCGTAGATCTCATTTTGAATTTTAAACATAACTAACTCCTCCAAATCAATTTCTTGTTCTAGTTCATATTTGGAATGGACTCAAAAGCTTGTGGATTTACTTGATTTTAATTTTTGACTTCTCAACAGCATGTTTTCCCTTGGTTTGAGCAACCTGTACTCCATTTAATAAGTTATTTATGCATGTCAAATATGTGTGTAAAATCTTGAGTTTTACCACTTGAAATAGAAACACTTTAGAATACAGTATAATTCTTTTACTTACCTTTTTAACGTACACTTAAACTCTCTTCTGAATTTAAAAACACAGTAAAATGATGATGAAATTTATACAGCATGCATTGGTTTTCTAAAAACACAAATGAGTCTCAGTTGTCAAACATTCAAATAGATGATAATATAATTGAACCTAATTGCTTGTTAAAATGAAAGCACAACTAGCAAGATGACACCTTGATTCAGATTAGTCATTTTAATGACAGAGGGAAACTTCTGCAGGATTCAAATTTGATTAACTACTACTAATCTGAAAAGAAATAATTCAGCTATTAAGCAACATACTCCTTGTGTAAGACATATATCAGTAATCTGTGGAAGACAATCAAGATAATAGAATTACTGTTGCCATATTATAGTTGTATAACACACTGATGTTTACAAAATGCTTTTCTTATGACCCAATTAAATCTTCAAAAAATATTATACTTATTCTACCATAAAAAATTATTTCAAGGTCTGGAGGAAGATGGCAGAAGAGAAGCTGGGGGGATAAACAAGCTCTTGGGTAGAAACCAGGTTTAGTGTTCCAGTGAAAATCCAGAGCTAAAGAGTCACACTAACTGTGCCATTATAACACAGAGAGTTTGGCCAGAGAGGAAAAATTCAGGCACCTTGGTTAAGGAGACAGAATCCAGATCTCCCAGGTGTTGCCATATCAATGACAGAGCCCGGGACAAAGGTGCCAGAGACAGTGTGTGAGTGGATTCTACTCGCCACCAGCAAGAACTGATAAGGAGTGGAAATCTTCATCCTGCTGACCACAGACAGTTGCAAACCTGGAAACCAAGGCAAAGGCCTGAGTACTCCACAAGACAATCTCACTCCTTCTCAGGATATTGACAAAGACCAGGCCACGCTGGTCGCAGGTGGCTCACACCTGTAATCCCAGCTACTCAGGAGGCTGAGAACTGAGAACCGTGGTTCAAAGCCAGCCCACGCAGGAAAGTCCGTGAAACTCTTATCTCCAATAAACATTCAGAAAACCGGAAGTGGTACTGTAGCTCAAGTGGTAGAGTGCTTGCCTTGAGCCGAAGAGCTGAGGGACAGCGCTAAGGCCCAGAGTTCAAGCCCCACGACCAACCAAAAAAAAAAAAAAGACCAGGCCACAACAACTAGCAGGTAACTCAGGCCTTGGAAGAAGGAACCTGCAGGTCAAAGGAACATGACCTGCAGGGCTCAGCTCCATCCCCAGGAAAAGTTGCCCTTCCCAGGCAGACTAAACTAGGTCCAGGGCAGGGTGACATTCTTCACTGGGGAACAGAGCAAGAAGCTACCCCACCTCTCTGTAGCACAGGCCACAACTCCGGCTGTTGAGAGTAAAAGAAAAACAATTGGCAACTCAGTACACATAAATCTTGAGAATAGATCCAGGCTGGGGTATGAGTGTCTCATAAGCTAGCCCCTCAGAGAAAAGCTACTGATTGCTAACAGGCCTCAACCCTACCCACAATCTAGCCCCTTCACTGCAACTCTAAACTAGAAGAAACAGCCATCTCCTTATTTTGTGATACTCAAAGCAGATCACCCTCCCCCTGAACTAGCCTGGGAAGAGGGTCATAAAGTCCCTGGTAAGGCAGAGCTTCATTGTGCCTGCTCAAACAAACTGATTTAAGAAACCAATCGAGCCTACGGAAAAACCAAACACCACAAACAAACCAAAACTCCAAGAAGTATAGACCAATTTCTTTAATGAACATCAATGCAAAACTTCTCAATAAAATTTTGGCCAGTCAACATCAACAACTCATCAAAAAAATCATGCACTATGATCAAACAGGATTCATTTCAAGGATACAAATCTGGTTCAATATAGACAAATCAATTAATATAATTCACCACATCAACAAAAGCAAGGATGAGAACTACATGATTATCTCAATAGATGCAGAAAAAGCATTTGACAAGATCCAACACCCCTTTACGATGAAAGCTCTGGAAAAACTTGGAATCCGTGGAACATTCCTCAATATTATAATGGCTGTAAATGACAAACCTACAGCCAGCATTATACTTAATGTTGAAAAGCCAAAGCCATTTCCTATAAATTTAGGAGTGAAACAAGGATGTTCAGTCTCTCCACTTCTCTTCGATTTAGTATTATAATGCCTAGCTACAGCAATAAGACAAGATATAAACATAAAGGGGATCCAAATAGGGAAAGAGTAAGTAAAACTCTCCAATCTTTGCAGATGATATGATCTTGTATTTTTTCCCCCTACCATCCCCTCCCTCCCTCCCTTCCCCGAAGTTCTTTTTTTTTTTTGATTGTGATTAAGTAATTACATAATTTCTAAGTCACAAGTTCATTCTAACTTTCCTGGAGCAAATTGTCTATCACAGTCTGTAATATATAACAGTGTTCACATGTTATACACCATACATGTGATCAGCAGCATGGGGATATTTAGTAGTGGTTCAACCAGATGAGCAGGAGTTCTTTGTTTCTTAAGTCCTGTTAGTTTTGTCGTATCACCTAACATTTTGGATTTATCATCCACTTATCAGGGAGACCATGTACCGTTTGTCTCTTCGCTCTTGGCTTACCTCGCTCAACATGATTCCTTCTAGCTCCATCCATTTCCCTGCAAATGCCATTATTTTGTCATTTCTAATGGCTGCATAATATTCCATTGTGTATAGATACCACAATTTTTGGATCCATTCATCTGTCGTGGGGCATCTGGGTTGTTTCCATATCCTAGCTATTGTGAACAGTGCTGCAATAAACATGGAGGTGCACGTGTCCTTGTATATTGGTTCCTGTTGTTCAGGGTAGATGCCTAGAAGTGGTATGACTGGGTCGTAAGGGAGGTCAATCTTTAGCTTTCTAAGGACCCTCCAGACTGCTTTCCAAAGTGGCTGTATAAGTGTACATTCCCACCAGCAGTGTAATAGGGTTCCTCTTTCTCCACATCCCCTCCAGCATTTGTCGTTGGCTGATTTGTGGATGTGGGACATTCTGACTGGGGTAAGGTGGTATCTCAGGGTTGTCTTTATTTGCATTTCCTTCACCAGCAGGGAATGATCTTGTATTTAAAGAACCCCATGGACTCCACTCCCAAGCTACTCAAGCTGATCTGAAACTTTGGCAAAGTAGCAGGGTATAAAATTAACCCACAAAAATCACTGGCTTTTCTGTATGTCAACATTGAGAAGAGCACAGATGAAATCAGGAAAGCAATTCCTTTTGTAATAGCCCCACAAAAAATAAAATACCTAGGAGTTAATTTAAATGAATAAGTGAAGGACCTCTATGATGAAAACTTTAAAAATCTGAAAAATGAAATTAAAGCAGAACTAAGGAAGTGGAAAAACCTCCCATGCTCTTGGATTGGGAGGATTAACATCATGAAAATGGCAATACTGCCAAAGGCTATCTACAAATTCAATGTGCTACCCATCAGTATCACAACCTCATTCTTCAATGAAATAGAAGAAGTAACTCCAAAATTTATATGGAAAAATAAAAGACCCCAAGTAGCAAAAACAATCCTTAGCAGAAAGAACAGTGCTGGAGGAATATCAATACCAAATTTCAAACTTTACTACAAAGCCATAGTAATCAAAATATCTTGGTACTGGCACAAGAACAGACCTCAGGACCAATGGAATAGAATTGAAGACACAAAAATGAACCCACAGGCATATAGCCATCTAATCTTTGATAAGGGAGCTTAAAAAAATAGAATGGAATAAAGCCTCTTCAGTAAACAGTGCTGGCAAAATTGGTTAAATACCTGTAGAAGACTAAAACTAGATCCTTATATATCTCCCTGCACCATAATCAACTCCAAATGGATCAAAGACCTCAAAGTCAAAGCAAACACCCTAAACACATTATAGGAACTAATATAAGAAACTCTAGGGCTCCTTGGCACAGGCCGAAATTTAATAGAGACCCAGTAACACAACAAATCAAAGAAAGGTTTCACAAATGGGATTGTATGTAACTGCAGAGCTTCTGCATGGCAAAGGACTTCGCTAGCAAGATCAATAGAGAGCCCACCGGTTGGGAGAAGATCTTCACTAACCATACAATGGACAAGGACCTCATATCCAAAATATACTTACAACTCAAAAAATTAAATCCCCCAACAACAAATCTTCAAAGAAACAACCGCCCGATTAATAAGTGGACTAAAGACTTAAAGAGAGACTTCTCTGAAGAGGAAATAAGAATGACTAATAGATGAAATGCTCAGCTTCTCTGGCCATAAAAGAAATGCAAATCAAAACAACATTGAGATTCGACCACCCCAGTTAGAATGGCTATCATTAAGAAATCTAGTAACAACAAATGCTGGAGGGGATGTGGCCAGAAAGGAACCCTACTGCATTGTTGGTGGGAGTGTAAACTTGTGCAGCCACTTTGGAAAACAGTATAGAGGTTCCTCAAAAGACTCTACATAGAACTCCCATATGACCCAGCAATCCCACATTTGGGCATTTACCCAAAGGATCACAAACAAGGCCACACTAAAGCTACCAGCACAACTATGAATATTGAAGCATTATTCACCATAGCTAAGATGTGGAACCAAACCAGATGCCCCTCAGTAGATGAATGGATCAAGAAATGTCTCTCTCTCTCTCTCTCTCTCTCTCTCTCTCTCACACACACACACACACACACACACACACACACACACACACACACACACA
>NW_012267312.1:4465660-4476374 GCF_000151885.1 Dipodomys ordii
CACACACACACACACACACACACACACACACACACACACACACACACACTGGAATTTTATGCCTCTATCAATAAGAATGACACCACCCCATTTGTTAGGAAGTGGAAAGACTTGGAAAAATTATATTAAGTGAAGTAACCAGACCCAAAGAAACATAGGTCCCATGGTTTCCCTTATTTGCAATAACTAGTACATCTCTAAGACAAGCAGGAAAGGTTAAAAGCTATGTACATATGACCATATAAGATGATGCTAAGTGAAATGAACCCCAAGATAGGGACACAAGAAGTTTTATCTTTATTGCTGTTGTTTTTAATGTACTTATAATATACTGTGTATTTTTTTGTTTCTTTTGTATGTTCTTCCCCCCCCCCGCCCCCCGCCGTGGTAAAACCTCTGTTTTCACTGTATTTGATTTTGTTGCCCTGCATCTTCTATATACATTTTTTCTAATTTGGGGAGAGGAAGGGAAATAACAAAGTAGTGAAATAAGGATACAGGTTGACCCATCGTAACAATGAGATGTAGAAGACACTATGTTGAAAACGAACTCTATAACTTTGTGGAAGGGAGGGAGGAGTTGAGGAGGTGGGGAGGGAAGGGATGGTAGGGGAAAAACAAAGGGAGGGAGTAACAATGCTTCATAGGAAATGTACTCATTACCTTACTCATGTAACTGTAACCCCTCTGTACAGAATCTTTACAATAAAAAAGAAATTATTTCAGAAATAATTCATTTAAAGGACTTACCCAAAGTCATATATCTCATGAATGCTAGAGTACCAACTCAAACTAAGTCTCCATTCAGTAGTTTTCCTTCTGTTTCTCTCTTGCTAGCCAGATATTAAATTATAAGTTTTAAAATTATATTACTTCTAAAATGAATGCATTAGAATAATTTTATATTGAAGTCTAAGTGATAGTTTCACAGTTTTCATTAGGAAGGGTGATCAAATTTCTGTCACCACATATTAATAATGGGTTATAATTTCAGTGAAATATATATTTTAATAAGTTTTTATTGTGAGAACACTGTACAAAGGGGTTACAGTTACATGAGTAAGATAATGAATACATTTCTTATCAAGCATTGTTGTCTCCTCCTTTGTTTTTCCCCTACCATCCCTTCCCTCCCATCTCCACAACTACACTCTCCCCCACCCCCGCCTAAATTGTAAATTTCAACATAGCATCATGTATATCTCATTGTTGCAATGGGTCAACCTGTATTCCTGTTTAAACAATTTGTTTTTATTTTAATTTTTTGTCCAGGTGATGTACACAAGGGTTATATATAAGTAAGGCAATGTTTGGGGAGGGCGTAACAAATTGGCTAAAACTATACATTTTCATATTTTAAACCATCTTTAAAACAAATTATTTAAATAGGGATACTGTTGGACCCATTGCAACAATGAGATGTACAAATCGTTATGTCAAAAAATGAACTTTACAACTTTGGCAGGGGAGGAGGGAGTGGGTTGGGGGGGGGAGATGGGAAGGGATGAGAAGGGTAAACAAAGAGGAGGCAACAATGCTTGATAAGAAATGTACTCATTATCTTGCCCATGTAATTGTAACCCCTCTGTATGGTATTTTCACAATAAAAAAAATTGACTATGTCTTTCTATCAATGGATTTTACCTTATCAAGTAGAGATGATATTCTATGATGAGTTACGAAACTACAGATGTTCTTCTAAACTGATCCTAGTCCTCAGTTATTCTGGTAAATTTTCTGCTACCCTTTTGTTATAATCTGCCACAGACAACCTACAGATTTTAAACAATTCTCAGGGTGTCCTTTGCTTTGTTGTGTCTTCATTCACTCTACCTTTATAAAGTTTTCTCAGGAAAAAACATTAATTTCTCTAAATATGTACATAAATGCATATAAAAATTTCATGTACATTTTTATGGAAATATATATTTATAAATAATGGTAATTGTGAATGATGTTAGGGAGTTTGTTGAAAATTAAATGCTTAGAAAAATAAATATAGCAAATATGGGCTTCTGGCTTAATCTTTCTTAAAAGTGCCTCAAATAAGATGGATATACCGTGCCACTAGCCTATACCCTAAGCATTTATGTCTCGGTGATTTTCTCTTCAAATGGCCCTTAAGCCACTTCTAATGTTGTGGAACTTTTCTTCTAGACCAGTCCACTAAGGAAAGATAAGCTAGACCAAAAGGGTCCAATATTAGTAAGAATTAGTGGATATAATTTACCCTGCATGTAGGCTAATGTTGTGGAACTTTCCTTCTAGACCAGTCCACTAAGGAAAGATAAGCTAGACCAAAAGGGTCCAATATTAGTAAGAATTAGTGGATATAATTTACCCTGCATGTAGGAGTATGTGTTCAGGGTCTCATTGTGAGGAAGGATGCAAAGAAGGGAGAAAAGAGGGCCCTAAGCACCTGCCTACCTGTATATGTATTCTGTGCCGAGGTTTTCTTACCTGGAACTGCAAAGAGTCTAAGACATCATGATTTGAACTTGCTCTTCAAGGTGATTAGGAATTAGAAAGGTACCTTGTCAAAGTAGTGACACAGAATGTATTTTACTTAACATTTTCTTAGCATTATTCATAACCTTTAAATACATAGATTTACAGAAGGTTGGCCTTTATTCATTCTCTTATTACAAATTCCACAAATGTTATATGTGTCCTGAAAAAAGCATTACCAGATTGGGAGCTTATGTTTGCTTTGGTAGCATATGCAAATAACATATTGAATATGATCTGATAATGCCAGAGGAATATGTCATTATGGCTATCAGAGCCTTGAGGAACTCATTTTAGATTGAAATGGCTTCCTTGCTTTCTCTCCTCTAGCACATATACTAAAATGGACTGGGAAGACCTCAATAAAGTAGTTTAATGCTATGAGTTCAATGCTCTGGGTTAGTATATGTGAAGTGAAATTTAAAGGATACTCAATGTAAATGACTCATTCAAAAAAATTCACAAAATCATATATACATTGAAGAATTTTAGGTCTTCTTAGGGATAAAAAATGAATAAAGCATAGTCATGATTTTCTTTGCTAATAAGAAATATAAGTATTTTAATTGTTATAATACAGGGCAACAAAAAATGTCCATGAGAGGTGAAGTTGCAATTTTTGAAGGTTTTATATGTTCACCCTTAATTGTCTCTCTATCAGAATTGAATTTCATTAGGAACAACTCTATCTTCTATTTTTTTCATCTAAAAATTTAGCAAATACATCTACTTTTTCCTGTACTACCACAATGTCTGGAACATGTCAGGAATGATGAGGGTTGAGAGTCCTATAAGTTTATTGGGGAGTATATAAAGATGTGGCTTGATTATGATAAAATGAGAAACCACTATGATAGATGAAGTGACATGAGCAAGATATGGTAAGACATTGATAAAAAGTAGGAAAGCAATCAGTAGTGTTGATCTTCATGGTAGGTTTCTTGGAGCAGTGATTTGAGAGAGCTAGAGAGTCGTACAGCTGGAAAAGACTTCAATATCAGGTATAACATGTCTGCACCTTATATGGCAAGTAATCTAGTGCCAATGAATGTGACTATTAGAATTTAACCAACAGAAATCTGTTTAACATTACAGTTTGGCAGAACATGCCAGGGCCCCAGGGGTAGGGGAGACTAGAGGCAGCAGATAATCCAAGAAACTCATCATTAAATAGCTATTTAAAAACTTATTAGCCAACAAGTCATACCTCCTTAGGATCGGGAAGAGTGAAGCCCATAATTTATAACTGTGGCTTTGAAATTTCACAGTCCAGCAGGGGAGAATGACCTCTAAAGAAAGAGCTATAATACAATGTACTCAGTGCTCATAAAGAACGAAGTTACAGAACAATATAAACACAGAATATAGATCCATCAAAATGCCATGAACTAACATTTGAACTTGAAGGAAGTGACAATAGGAATGAAGTAAAAGGAATGATACTGGGAGATATTAGAACATTACAATTATTGGAGTTTTGTGTTTTGAATTCAAAGGAATACAGGGATGAAAATTGGCTGTGGCTAGAGTCTGGTGTTAAATAAAGTTCCACTAACCAAGTCTGAAATGCAAAAGGAAAGACTAAGAGAAAATACCATCTGTCGATGCAGCTACATGGGAAGTAGAACTAGAAATTTTGAAGTTCAAGGCCAGCCCAAGCAAAAAAGAAAAGGAGACTAGATATCATGGTATATGCCTGTAGGTCCAATTGTGCAGGAGGTAGAGGTATGATGACTGTGGTCCAAGGCCAAACTGCACAAAAGCTCAAGACTCTAGCAGTAAAATAACTAAGCAAAAACAGGCTGGGAGTACAGCAAAAAAGTAGGTGACTTGTCTAGGAAGTTCAAGGCCCTGAATTCAAACTCCATAGTGCAAAAAATACAAAACAGATACTAGACACTATGTTGTATATAAACTTTACAATTTGGAGGGGAGGGAAGTTTGGGAGAAAGTGGGAGAAAATGAGGAAGGGGATAGCACTGTTCAAAAAGAAATGTACTTACTACCTTACTTATGTAGCTGTAACCCCTCTATATAGCACCTTTACAATAAAAAAATAAAATAAAAAAGAAAGTCCATGATGAGATCATATTGAAACCACTGTTTCTTTGGGAACCCAGACAGAACTAATAGCACAAATTTACTGTATAGGTTATGCCTTGTGAATCTCCTAACTTATATTCCACAATAGATCCATTATTCAGCATATGGACTCTGCAGTGAAACTGGTAGACAGGCAACCTCTCCTTCATTTTAGAACAATAGAAATATACATTTGCAGAGAGAGGAATTAAACATAGAGAAATTAATACTTTAAAAACACTACCACTAGTCGCACGAGACCAGAAAGCAAATATCTATGTAACTGCTCAGAGGTGAATCTACACTAGAATTTTGGGATAAAATAGGCCTCCCTACAAAAGCATCACATCTTGTTCTAGTACATTTCCAAACTGCTCCTGGTACAATGGCAAGCATTTTCTCAAACTTTCTACTTCTGATTAGTACATTTTGAGTTTCAAGAAATAATTTCAGATAGGACAAAGAGGAGGCAAGTATCTTTCCCTTTGTAGCACACAGTGCAACTGTCACACCACACTATTCACAAAGACAGGTAGCACCAAAATCATTCAATCATTCTGGGTCCAGCTGCAAACAAGCTTGCCCATCAGAGTCTTTTTGTTCAAAATTTTTGCCATGAAATGCTGAAATTAGTCCGGTGATTACATTCTTATAGACTACTGAGAAATTGTTACAGGAATTACACTATAGCAGTTGTCAAAGAACTGAAGCCTATTTGATAACCAAGAAAGTAGCCTATAGAAGGAAGATTACTATCTTTCTGTGGATTAAATTAGTGGGTGTAATTATTAAACTTACTATAAGATAGATAAAGAAGCAGTAACTATTGTTGGAAAGAGTCAACACAAGAAGTCCATAGTACTGATACTACTTTTCAAAACAAATTCCCTTCTTTTAATACTACTTGTATTAATAAATTTCTTGTATATAAATGGTAATTGAATAATAAGGCCACAAAAAGAAAACTCTTCAAATCTCAAAGGTGAAGAACAATTTGTAGTGTGCTCCTTCTAAGGAACAAGATGCTCCAATCTGGAATTAAACAAAAGATGAAAAAAATAGTTTTTGTGCAATTCTGGGGCTTGAAATCAGGGCCTATGCACTGTCTCTGAGCTGAGCTTCTTTTGCTCAAAGCTAGCGCTCTACCACTTGAGCCACAACATCACTTCTGGCATTTTTTGGTAGTTTATTTAAGATGAAATGCTAATGAACATTCTTGTCCCAGCTAACTCAAAGGAACCCCAATCCTCAGATCTCAGCCTTCCGAGGATTATAGACATTATAATTGTGCCTATAGGATTATAGGCAAGAGCAACTGACACTTGGCTAAATAAAGTAACTTTTATGGCACTGAGGTTCAAATTCAGGGCCTCATACTTGACAAGCTGGCACATACTCAATGGTGAAAAACTAAAGCCATTTCCTCTTAACTCAGGAACAAGACAAGGATGCCCACTCTCTCCACTTCTCTTTAATCTAGTATTAGAATGCCTAGCTACAGCAATAAGACAAGATGCAGACATAAAGGGGACCAAATAGGGAAAGAAGAAATAAAACTCTCCCTCTTTGCAGACAACATGATCTTGTATTTAAAGAATCCCATAGACTCCACTCCCAAATTACTCAACCTGATTCAAAACTTTGGCAAAGTAGCAGGTTATAAAATTAACCCCCAAAAATCAATGGCTTTTCTGTAACCCAACAATGAGAAAAGTGTGGCTGAAATTAGGAAAGCAACTCCATTTGTAATAGCCCCATGCTTCCTATTGTATTTTTACTACTTACTTTTGAGATAGTGTCTCACTTCCCACAAATTTGTCTCACTGAGCTTTGACCCAATTACTTTAAGTTTCCAGTCATTGCTATGATCATAGTCATGTGTCAGCACTCACCTTCCCTCCACTGAGATGAAGTCTTGGGGACATTTCTGCCAAGGATGACAGAGAAATTTCATCCTCCTGATCTCAGGTTTTCAAGTCGCTAGAGTTATATACACAAGTCACCAACAGCCAGCTCTAGTTTTAAAGTTTTAAGAAACTGCTGCAGGTTTTTCTGTACTGGCTGGAGTAATTTACATTCCCACTTTGTGTGTGTGTGTGTGTGTGTGTGTGTGTGTGTGTGTGTGTCTGTATGTGTCTGTGTGTGTGTCTGTGTGTGTGTGCCTGTGTGCCTGTGTGTCTGTGTCCCGGTTTTGGACTCAAAGCCTAAGCACTGTCTCTAAGCTTCTGGTTGCTCTACCACTTGAGCTACATTGCTACTTCCAGCCTTTTCCAAGTGGTCTATTGGAGATAAGAATCTCACAGACTTTCCTGCCCTGGCTGGCTTCAAACTGTGATCCTCAGATATCTGCCTCCTGAGTAGCTAGGATTACAGGGGTAAACCACTGGCAACTGGTTACAGTCCCACTTTTGAATGATCAGTGAGCAAGTGGAGTGGAAATTTAAAAAATTCTTGAAGTAAATGTAAATAGAAACACAGCATAGCAAAATCTGTGGCATATATAGTAGAAGTATTCAGTGAGACGTTCAGCCAGGCGCTTGTGGCTCACGCCTGTAATCCTAGCTACTCAGGAGGCTGAGATCTAAGGATCATGGTTCAAAGGCAGCCCGGGCAGAAAGTCTGTGAGACTCTTATCTCCAATAAACCACTAAAAAACCAGAGGTGGTGCTGCGGCTCAAGGATAGAGCACTCACCTTGATCTGAAGAGTGCAGGGACAGTGCCCAAGCCCAGAGTTCAAGCCCCACAACTGACAAAAAAAGAGACATTCATAGAGCAGTGACTACCTGCATAAAAAATTAGAGAGAATTCAAACACCTTGAAATCTCAAGGAAGAATAAACTAAATACAAAATTAGTAGAAAAAGAAATAAAAATTAGAACAGAAATTAATGAAAAAGTTCAAAAGAACAATGCAAAGAATTAATGAAAAATTAACTAATTCTTTGAAAAAGAGCAACAAAATTGACAAAATTGACTTTAGCTTACCTAACTCAAAGAGTCTCTCTTTTGGAGAGAGAGAGTACAAGAGAGCATGTGAGTGAGAGCTAGAATGAGTGACAGCAAGAATGGAAGAGACAGAAGAGAGACCTAAATAAATAATAAAAAAGGAGACATACATGATAGCACAAAAATTCAAAGGATATAGGATTATTTTGAAATACTATGTGAAAAACTTGACCAATCTGAAAGAAGAAATGGAAAAATTAATGGACACAAAAGACCTACCAAAATTGAATTGTCTCCCAAAAAAGGAAAGCTCAGAACTGGATGGCTTAACTTCTGAATTATAACAAACCTTAGCCAACAGTATTTGCTCCAAGTAATAAATACTAAAAAAAAATAAGCTCTGTGATGAAGGTAATTTCTCCCGTTTCATTCTCAAAACATTATGCTTGAATTGCTAAATGTAATAATTTTTTCTTTCATGATTATGTATATTTAACAAAAAGAGAAAGGGACAAGTGTTAGAATTGTACCCATACCTATTTTCGTAGAAGATCGTAGAGTGAAAAAAAAAACTTAAAAAAATTTTGCTTGATAAAATGAGTTCTTTTATTGAGAACTTTTTATATAATTCATAGAATTATAAAGTTAAATTAATCTTTTCAAGTCATACTATATTAAACTTAATGTAAATATATTTTGCACTAAGTCTATCTTAGGAGCTCATTTTGAGAGAGAAGTCATATAACTCAACAGGATTAATTTTTGTGTGCTTTGCTTAGCTTATCATGTATATGTTTGTTGTTTTGTGTGTCCCTCCCCCACAGTATAACCCCTGCTTTCACTGTATTTGATGTAGGTATAATTTGTGGAGGGGAAGGGGAAAAACAAGTCGTTTAAATAAGAATACAGGTGGACCCGTTGCAACAATGAGAAGTACAAGTTGTCATGTCGAAAAGGAACTTTACAACTTTGGTGGGGGATGGGAGGAGGATTGGGTGGAGGGGGGAGGCTTCGAAGGGATGGGAAGGGGAAACAAAGGAGGAGGCTACAATGCTTGATAAGAAATGTACTCATTATCTTGCCCATGTAATTGTAACCCCTCTGTACAGTTTTTTCACAATAAAAAAATTAAAAAAAACAACAATAGCCCCTTTGTATCAATACTTAATAATAAATAATGAAACAAGAACAAAAAACAATGAAAATGTAAAATGGTACAATTGCTTAAGTTGTTTGATTTGTTGTTAGAATTTACAGGTTCTTCATCAGCAAACTGTTTCTGTAATTTATTCTCATTGTTCTATGCTAGGATTACAGGTGAGTCACCCCAACAGGCTCAGTTTATTTTTTTGAAAATTTGGATTTGGGTCTGACAACCTGACTTTGGATTATATTTATAGTATCCTGGTACCTCAGGCAAAACTTCCAGTGAGAATTTTAAATATTTATCTCTAGTCACTTATGCATAGAAGTGTTCAAGATTGGGGCAAATTCCATAATCATAATTACAGCCCTCCACATTGCCCTAAGCTTACCTCTGGAGCTACTCCATGAGCACTAGGTCAATGGTCCTATATAAGTGGCCAAACACTCCAGAAGCAAGAGAAAAGTAGAAAGAGCAATTGTTTTACTTTTTACATGAAAGAGAAAGTAGTAGCTCTTCTCTGCTTCTCTTGAATAAATGTCCTTAAGACATTCAATAGGTCAGAATCTTAAGTTCAATTCATTAATAAAACAAAGTCCTACCAGGAGCCTAATAGCTTCATGTGCCTCACCAATTAGGAATTAGAAATATCTGCAAGTTCTCCAGCCTCATTTTTCCTTGAAATATAAATACCTGGAGAGAGAACTACTTCAATATCTCTGGTACCTTGGGAACATAACAAGGGAACCTAATCATGCCTGTTAGCAGCCCTCTATTGGAGAAGAGAAGAAAAATTTTATTACCTTTCAGATTTGATCAAATACCTAAACAAATAACTACAACTGTAATTCTGATGGTATGTAAAGAGCGAAGTATTTCTAAGGGAAAAAAGCTAACAACCCCTTTGTATTTCATATATTTCTGCATCTCAGAAGGCTAGCATTTCTTGTATTATAAAACAGTCATTTTATTTTGCCATTTATTATGCTATACTCATATTTCAGAAGCACATATACCCAATGCTTATTTCATTAAAAATCATGTGCTGTTGAAAATAATTTTATGAACCAATGACCTAGCCTACTGTTTCTGATACTTAGTGCACAAAAAAAAACCCACTTTGGGAATCTTGTTAGAATGTAAACAAGTAGATTCTAATTCAGAAGGTCCAGAGAGAAGTCCTAGATTCTTTGTTTCTAACAAGTTCCCAGGAGGCATCAATGTGGCTAGTCCTCAGATATACACGCATTTGGCATAGAAAGACTCCAGCAAGTCTCCTTGACTCAGGAGCTGGATCAGAATTATGAATTCACTGAATGGGAATATTGATAACTGAACAGCAACCAGAATATACTTACTCATCCCTATCTCATCTATGCAAAATGATGAAGAGCAAGAATCTACAAGTGTTAGGTAGAATATAACAACTAGTTAAAACTAGGGTGGAATGGAGAAGGGATAAAAGAAAAGGCTGGTTAAAGACTTAAGATGCATTAAGCAGGAGATCAGAACAGATCAGAAATACAAAACAAAATACTAGAAGGAAGCACGACAAGACCAATATAAACTGGTATGTCCCAGTCTTATTTCATTTGAGTAAATAAACAGCAAGATATCAGTCTTGCTGATTCTGGATAGTATAAGGGTCTCAGTGTTTTATTTATAATTGATATTAATAAAACTTAAGGCTATGTGAGATATTCATTTTTAAGACAAGCATCCTGCCTGCTTAAAACATACCAATTCTTTTATTTTAAATGAACATTTATTAGCATATATTAACTACAAAATAGTGGCTTCCATTACGGCATTTACATAGATGTATATAATGCAATTTGATCATATTCCCAACTCTCATTTAAAACTTTTTTTGGGGGCCTGGGAAGGTGGCTCAGTGGTAGAGCGCTTGCCTTGCAAGCCTGAGGCCCTGGGTTCGATTCCTCAGCACCACATAAGCAAAAGAAAAAAAAAGCCGGAAGTGGCGCTGTGGCTCAAGTGGTAGAGCGCTAGCCTTGAGCTGAAGAGCTGAGGGAC
>NW_012267312.1:4477414-4591312 GCF_000151885.1 Dipodomys ordii
GGAGGAGGCTACAATGCTTGATAAGAAATGTACTCATTATCTTGCCCATGTAATTGTAACCCCTCTGTACAGTATTTTCACAATAAAAATATTTTGCATTAGTTTTATTTATAAGGGACTGTATATTGTTTTAGAAGTAACAGCATATTGAAAGGTGAAAAATGAAGCTTCTTACTTCAGTAAAGGAACATATGTGGTTGGCATAAAATGAAAATCTTGGCAAAAAAATAAACTCAAGATTACAATTTACTATCTAAAATAAATGTTCTGCTTTACTTGAATCAATATTTTTCACAGTAGTGATATTTAAAGTGTGGTGTAATCCTTGTTATCATTATGTCTCTCCTAGTAGGAACAGATTTTGAGTGGTGTCATGACAGCAGAAAATAAATACAAGTGAATAATGAATATTCTTTAAATGGATCTTAAATCTTATTAAAACAGTTGATCCACTTGTCTTTCCTTCTCATGATGGAATAAAAATTGCATTTAATCCAAATTATTCTCAATTTTCTCTACCAAATTCTGTGTTGCTTCAGTCTGAGGAACACATCAATCTTGCCCTTCAAATGGCTATAGAAATTGAATGTCTGGTATTATGTGGGAAGGATGGACTTGGCAGCATCCTATACGATGTTTTTAACCTTCTATATAATGACTCACCAAAGTCTTGGCAGCATCAAATGAATGATGAAGCAATCAACAGAAGGATAGTCCTAACATAGTCAATTAAAACCTAGAATTCTCATTATTTTCATTTGCTGATTGTGAACTTTTACTCTATGTATCTGCAATTCCTTTGAAATACACTTGTCCAAGAGGTTTACTTTTATCACTAACTTAAAAGACTATTAAAGATTTGTTAAATCTCAGCCTTTACAATAATTTTCACTCCCAGGGATCTGGAGAACACGAGAGAAGGAACTTTTGGGAAAGACTATCTTCAAGTCATTGTAATCAACATAACACATTTCCAATCTATGCTTATATAATATCTGAGTTGCAATAATAGTGCATGATCAGTGCAGTTTCAAGAAGATGTTCATTCACTGAGAGGTTTATAAACTTGAGGCTTTGAACAATTATTAAATGGACAGCATGGTGTTATTCTTTTACCCATTGGAAATGTTAATTTCTCTTAATTAATGTTTCTGGCACGTAAACAATGAAGACATATTAGAAGTTTGAAATTTATTCCACTCTGTTAAATACTGTGTCCAGTTCTGAAATTGAAAATGCATGCACAGGTAAGTTGAATTTTACCAATATGATTGGGTTTTTAAGATACATTAGAACACTTCCAGTGTAAAAAATGTATGGTATATAAACAATATTGTGCAAAAGAAAGCTACTCCCTATGCATTTTCAAGACCAGTAACTGAATTCAATTAATAGGGTATGAAACGTGAAAATAAAAACATCTATAATAAATCATGCTTACCCCTATGGTCTTCTCTACCAGGATGATTAAACATACTAGTGTCTGATCACAAGATGATAAGGCCTACACTAACCACAATATGTAGATAAGTCTTTTCCCTAAACATATATGCTATCAATCTCTTCTCTGTTAAACATCTAGAAATATAATGGAAAAGATAGTGCTTGTGGCTCATGCCTATAATTTTAGCTACTCAGGAAGGTGAGATCTGAAGATCTTGGTTCAAAGCCAGCTTGGGCAAGAAAGTCCCCATGAGACTCTTTGTCGCAAACAGAAAACTGGAAGTAGCCCTGTGGTTCAAAGTGGTAGAGTGCTAGTCTTGAGTAAAAGAGCTCAGGGACAGCACCCAGCCCCTGAGTTCAAGCCCCACTACCAACAAAAAAAAATTACTTTTGCTGCTTTTTTGTCCCAATTTGCACTTAAGGCTCATGGCTTTGTTTAACATTAGCATGAGTTCATATGCTTGAAAACTTCACCATGGAGCTAGGTACCAGTGGCTCATTTAGTCTGAGATATGAGTATTGTGGTTCAAAGCCAAGCCAGGCAGAAAAGTCCATAAGACTTATCTCCAGTTGACTACCAAAGGGACAGAAATGAAGCTGTGGCTCCAGTGATAGAGTGCTAGCATTGAGGGAAAAAGCCAAGTGGGAAGCATAGATTTCATCATCTCTTCGTGCAACTTGATGAGACAGATTCCATGTTCTTGTCAATAAACATATAAGTATGTGAAAAAATAAATAATAAAGTAGGACAGTGTCCCTGAAATGAAAAATAAGTAATGCTGGTTCAGGAATTTACATTTCTGTTTAACCTGTTCTAACTCCAATATGATTATCCTAAAAAATGGAAACTTTCTATCCTTACTGGGATTACTCAGGAATTTTCAGGAATTTGGAGCACAATAAATTTGTTCTTAAATGCTATTTAGAAAAAATGATTATTTATTTCCAACACCCCACGCTAATCTATGAAGACCAAGTGTTTCTAATGATTTACTCTCAGTGATGTCTTTGACAAGTGGCTCAAATCCCTGAGCTATTGAGAAATAAGTGATTTTCTGCATACATAAGTGACTTAAACTTCCTGACTCATGGTAAATAGCTTGCCATTGTATAACTTAATTTGTTAGGGATATATCATTTTCCATATGAATTCTTACACAACCCCACAATATTTTGCATAATTTTACCTTTACTAGTAAACAACACTTACAGTGAAAGTAAAATAATTCCAAAACAGAATGAAGCTTTGTGCTCAATTTTACGAGAAATGGCCAATTTAGGCATTGGAGCATATTTATGAAAGACTTTTAAAAAAGCAAAAGAACTCTTCTATAGAATTCTAAATAAAATCTACCATAAGATATATAAAAGTGTGCATAGACTTAAATTTTTGCTTTTGAACAGAAGATAGGTAGGTGGAGATGTGTGGGAGCTGAGAAGCACAGAGAACATGTTTAGTATTCATTATGGTTCAGTGGAGAAAAGTGACTAGAGAAGCTGAGCAACCACCAGTAGGATTAAGAATTGTTTATGATAAAGATACAGTGCTGAATGGGACCTCGCATTCTTCATACTATACTATGAGAATGCAGAATAAAAACCTCAATGACTCCAAAGATGACCATGGCTAGAATAAAGAAATGGTGTTATTTTCTTTTCAACACTTCACTCTAATTTTTATTTATGAATGTACAACTTATTCAAACAACCATTGTTTCTCTTTTAATTATAGTTACATATGCTTTTTATAAGGTCAAAAAGAGTTGAAAAGGTTGACTACTAAGGATGATTGAGCATCAAGAAGACATTCTGAATTTCTTGATCCTTATTATTATACAAACATTGATTAATATAGGGTCCATTCTACAGTGGAAGATTCCTTGACTCTTATATTGTTTTCTAACTTCAACAATGTTTTGAAACACAATTTTAAGACTAAATGGTTTCTTTATATGTTATTAGTAGCATGTACTATATCTATAGTTTTTCTCACTTAAGGAGAGAACCACTCAACCAAATATCAAGTGATTTGTATAAGTGTGGTACTAATCACAAATTTAATTCATATTCAGGTGCAAAAAGGTATTAGCAAAGGTATTATCTGTGTCGAGTAGTCAAATTATGACAATGAAGACTTCAGCTCATTTTTACTGCCTAGATCACTATCCTCAAAAAATGTACTAGGAAAAAATCATTAAACTGAAAAAAATGAAAGATAAAAGTATTTGGAACTCTAGAATATGATATAAGACTTACACCAATCAGAAGAGCACTTGATAAAGAAACAAGCTACTAAATTTGAAAGACAAGCGTCATATTTTTGTTTTCCTGATAATTATTCCTCAGTACATTAATAAGACACAGAAATGGTAGATCATGGTCCTGGTATAGCTTGCTAGTACCAATACAGATTGTTCTCATAAAATTGTGGTGGAGACACAAAGAAAGAATGCAATAAAAAGACAGAATATTAATACAGAGATGTAAAAAGGAAAAAACAGCTGAAAACATGATAGGTGAGTGAAATTTTCACTGCATGATTTCAATGGAAGATCGGTGTAAGGAGAAAAAAAATAAGCAAACTTAAACAAAGATAGAGAACTGGTCCTCACTGTTTAGTCTCCCTCATAACAACAATAAATTTAAATTTGTTGATCAAAGGTATTCCTTGCAGTCCCCAGCTGAAAGGCAATGATATATAGCACACAAGGTGCAAGTGAAGAAAACAGAAAGGAGTTAATGGAATGATAGATGGAAGGGCCAGAAAGATGGCACTCCTAAAAGGCAGAAAATTGTATTAGTGAGTGAGGGAATGTGGACAAAAACAGACTTCAAAATGATGGTGAAAATGGTACTGAGTACTTACTAGTTAGTGCTCAAAGCATTTCTTCTTGAACTCAAGAATCTATGCTCCGATTTTAAAGATGGAACTCAGAGGTGAGTAGATATTTACATATTAACTTACCAAAATGTTCTCTCTCTTCACTACCTGGTGGAGAAGGAAATGAGAGCAAACTCACTGCAACCTCAGCCCCAATAGGATGGTTTGGGTTCACTTTCTTCTTCTGAGAGGAAAAAGTTACCCTATGAGATTTGGTTTGTCATTCATAGACCACTCTCAAATACCAAATTGTCAATGGAACAAAAGCTATCAGTAAACATTCAATATGGTTTAAATTTAGTCCAGTAATATTGAGGGGCATTTTGCAAAAACAAAGCATATCCGATTTGGGATGAAACGTTTAACTTCATTTCTCTTTGAAAGCTGCTAACAGATTACATGAAGAGAAGAGTTTAGGGATTTCCCTGGCATGAAAAGTATCAAGTTCTTAGATGTGATGCCCTGTATTCCTCCTGTCTCTGTCAGGATATTCCTGTAAAGAGGATGCATTCCCTCATTACACTTAAACTGTTTTCACAACTACCGTACACTCCTTGCCAGGCCAGCCAAATTGCAACCCAATACCTGTGCACTGGGACTGGCTCAGCAAAGGAAAACTTCAGGGATTCTTTCTGTCAGATCTCATTCTTTCATGTAACTGCTTTTATTTTTTCAAAAGTAAACCTCCTTCCTATAACACATGACACCAAGGAAGGAAAATGGTGTCTGTTTCCATCTTTCTCACTCTTCCTTTTTTGCCATCTCCATCCAGTCATTGCCTAACCACAAACAGGTAATACAGACAAACCTGTATTTCCTCAGCATTCTGTTTACTTTGGAACTAACTATGCTTAAGAGTTTAAAGAATGACATTGGTGGGTTAAGGACCAACTGCATAAATTGGCTTCATTGGCCTCTTACTTCTTAGGCTGAGATTTGAAAATATTTTAACACAACACTAGCCTCAGCCAGGCATCGTGGCTTATGTCTGTACTCACAGCTATGCAGGAGGAAAAGATGAGTGGATCATGGTTTTGAGGCCAGCCAGAGGTAAGTTTTTGCAAGTCCCATTTCAACAAACAAATTGTACATGGTAATTCATGTCTTTGATTCCAGCTGTGTGGGAAACATAAGAAGATCACTGGCAAAAAATGTAATATGCTGTCAAATAACTAAATGCAACTAAATACACAAATAACTAAAATATAAAAGGCTGAATAATAACTCAAGTGGTAGAGTACCTGCCTAGCAAGCTCAAGGCTCTGAATTTGAACCCCAGTACTGTCAAAAAAAGGAGGGCTTTCAAGGTTGTCACCTAGTGGTGGTTAAAGTCAGTTAGAATAAATTCCTCTGTCACTGGAAGAGGTCATGAGGGTTAGTCATTAATCGTTAGCCAATATCATTATTGTGTAGACATTATAGAGCATATGTATACAAACTAAAACAGCTATTTCCTGTTACGTATGTGGTACATTTTTTACTGAAATTTCATCACAAGACTGATACTATAAAAAGGCTTTCCAATTTAGAAATTTTCATTCTTTGGGAGAAAAGCCCTAAAATATTTTCGGTGGTCATATAAATACATTGATAAACATATTTGTTCATACAAATATAAATGTTTTATATGTGTACTTTGGGATTTATTTTTTTTATTTTTATTTTTGTCAGTCATGGGGCTTGAACTCTGGGCCTGGGCACTGTCCCTCAGCTCTTCAGCTCAAGGTGAGCGCTCTACCACTTGAGCTACAGCACCACTTCCGGTTTTCTGGTGGTTTATTGGAGATAGGAGTCTCACGGTCTCTCCTGCCCGGGCTGGCTTTGAACCGCATTCCTCAGATCTCAGCCTCCTGAGTAGCTAGGATTACAGGCGTGAGCCACTAGCGCCCGGCTACTTTGGGATTTATTAAAAATTGCTAGTCTATAGTCACCTCCAGGATTAGATTTTTTTCAAATGTACAGACTGAGTCACTTGGTTTGTAATTCTTTATTCTAAAGTGTAAAGAAAATGTTAGATATAAGACATGAGTATTTCCCTAATCAGAGAAAGACACTAAAAATTTAATAAGCCTGTCTAAAATGCCCTAGAGTTTTTAATAAAAATGCTAACATAACACAAAGTATGTTATCAAACATATTTGCACACTAAATACCCCCTAATGTTGTATAAATATTAGATCTTACCAGAAACTGGCTTATATTCCACATTATTAAATACCATTTTTCCCACTTCATAAATTATTTCAAAGGCAATTTTCATTAACATGTAATGGTAAAGTACTGGTATGTCTTATCCTTATGAAATGCATTTCAAAGTTTAAAACAGTGGCAAGTTCTTCCACTGCTGGAAATTATAAATAGCTACGCTAAGCTAAAGAAATCAAATTGTCTTTCAAATTGGATATATTAATTTAATCAGAGTGAATTAAATCATATATAGTAGGAAGCCAACCTCATTTAAAACGTCTAACCATTGTTAGATGTCATTCTTGCTTCAAATAAAACATTGAATCATAGGCCAACAAATAAGAACATCACCTCATATCAGTTGAATGATCAAATTACATTCTTGTGGAAATGACTTATTCATACATACAGTCATACAGTAATACTGTTTGAGTTAATGTGCTTCATTTCGTTCTATTTGTACATGCATATGCACACAAAATATGTAGTAATATGTCTGCATCTAATATGTATCCCAAACTGGAAGTAATAGGTCTCAGTATTATGCCAGGGAAATGAGTATGATGTGATCTTAAAACATGTTTGTAAATTCTTTGACCTATTTCTCACTGAAAGGTGAAATCTAATTTGCCACTCCACTAGCTTTTTTGTGTGTTTGCTGGTTCTGAGGTTTGAACTGAGAGCCTTGATACTGTCCCTGGACTTTTTTTTGTTGAAGGCTAGTGCTTTACCATTTGAGCCACAGCTCCACTTCTGGCTTTTTTTGGTGGTTAATTGGAGATAAGAGTTTCACAGACTTTCCTGTCTGGGTTGGCTTAGAACTGTGATCCTCAGCTCTCACCCTCTTGAGTAGCTAGGATTATAGGCATAAGCTACCAGCAACCACTGGCTTTTGAATCTAGACTCTTGTTAGTGAGTAATGTCTGATGAGAGTGTAGCTAAAGAGTTGAAGGGACTATGTTACTTCACAGGTTATATCAGAAACACCTATACAGCCTCCGACTGACTTTCTTCAGGACAACTGCCTTTAGAACAAAGCTGTCATTATTACTGGAAACACCTTATAGAAAGGCCATATGTAAGATGCTTCTATTGTAAGCCTTTGTTTCCATCCCAACAAGATCTACTAGTAATCAGGATGTATAAGGAAAGCCTTGATAGGCTTCCAAATCCAGCTCTTGCCTGAGTCCAAAAGCCTAAGACTCCAAGTGAAATCCACCATGCTGACCTCAATCAAACCCTAGAAGTAGAACTATAAAGAGATAACTATATTACTGAAGGGTACCTGGGTTGGTTCCATATCTTAGCTATGGTGAATAATGCTGTGATAAACATAGTTGTTCTAGTAGCTTTAATATGGCCATGTTTGTCTTCATTTGGGTATATGCCCAAAAGTGGGATTGCTGGGTCATAGAGGAGCTCTATGTATACTCTTTTGAGGAACATCCATACTGCTTTCCAGAGTGGTTGAACAAGTTTAACTCCCACCAAGAGTGCAGTAGGGTTCCCTTTTGGCCACATCCTCTCCAGCATCTGTTATTAATTTCTTGATTATAGCCATTATAAATGGGGTGAGGTGGAATCTCAGTGTTGTTCTCATTCACATTTCTTTCATGGCCAGGGAAGTTGAGCATTTCTTCATGTGTCTATTTTCCATTCTTATTTCCTCTTCAGAGAAATCTCTCTTCAAGTCCTTGGCCCACTTGTTGATAGGGTGGTTGTTTCTTTGAGGATTTATTTTTGGAGAATTTAACTTTTTTGAGTTCTAAGTTTATTTTAGATATAAGGTCATTGTTGTATAGCTGGTGAAGATCTTCTCCCAGTCTATGGGCTTTCTATTAATCTTACTAGCTATGTCCTTTGCCGTGTAGAAGATTTGCAGTTTCATGTAATCCCATTTGTCCAGCCTTTCTTTGATTTGTTGTGTTTCTGAGTCTTTATTAAGAAAATTTCGGAAGCCAGGCGCCAGTGGCTCACGCCTGTAATCCTAGCTACTCAGGAGACTGAGATCTGAGGATCACGGTTCAAAACCAGGCTGGGCAGGAAAGTCCGTGAGACTCTTATCTCCAATAAAAACCACTAGAAAAAAACGGAAGTGGCACTGTGGCTCAAATGGTAGAGTGCTGGTCTTGAGCTGAAGAGTGCAGGGACAGCAACCTCAAGCCCCACAACCGACCAAAAAAAAAAGAAGAAAGAAAATTGCGGCCCGTGCCAAGGAACACTAGAGTTTCTCCTATTCCTTCCTGTGATGTCTTCAGAGTGTCTGCTTTTACTTCAATGAGTGGATCATGAAAACATGTGGCATCTCTCTCTCTCTCTCTCTCTCTCTCTATATATATATATATATCTATGTAGATAGATAGATAGATAGATGAATGATGGAATTCTATGCTTCCATTAGAAAGAACGCCACCGCCCCATTTGTTAAGAAATGGAAAGACTTGGAAAAAATAATATTTAGTGAAGTAAGCCAGTCCCAAAGAAATTTAGGCCCCATGGTTTCCCTTATTTGTAATAATTACTATACATATGGGATAATCTTATCAGGTGAGCTGAGAAGCTCAAACGCTATGTACAAGTGATCATATAAGTTGTCCAAGATATGGACAAAAGAGGTCTGTCTTTGATGTTGTTATTTTAAATGTACTAGGTGATTTTTTTTGTTTCCTTTGTATGTTCTTCCCACTATGGTATATCCCTTGTTGTCACTGTACTTGATTTTGGTACCTTGCATCTTGTATATACATTTGTCTAATCTGGGGAGGGGAAGAGGAATAACAAAACAGTGAAACAAGGACACAGGATGACCCATTGCAAGAATGAGACCCACAAGACAGTATATTGGAAACTACCTACAATTTCGGGCATAGGGGGCAGGGGGAGAGGTTGTGGGGGATGAGGAGTGTGGGAGGTGGGGAAGGGAAGGGATAGTGGGACAACAACATGGGAAGGGGTAACAATGATCCACAAGTAATGCACTCATTGCCTTACTCATGTAACTGTAATCCTTCTGTACAACATCTTTACAATAATATGTAAAAGAGGTAATTATTAAATGAATAATTCACAATGAATATTCTTCTTTTTCTCCACTATGTATGAGCTAAGTTTGTTCACTTGGAAATGATAACTGAAACAGTGAGACATATGTGGAGGTGGTGCCCCTTAGGGATGGCTTTTAAGAATGTTTTTTCTGTGAAGAGCATGCTTTCTTAGTATCACTCAAAAATTAAGACAAAAAGAGGAGGCAACAATGCTTGATAAGAAATATACTCATTACCTTGCTCATGTAATTGTAACCCCTCTGTACAGTATTTTCACAATAAAAAACTTATTAATAAAAAATAAGAATAAAAAAATAAAAAGTCTCTAAGAAACACTGAAATATAATTCATATAAGTATGAGATTAAAATAATGGCCACTTGTTTTGTGTATTGTTTCCATAATTTAAAATTAAGTCATTCATATAAAACATAAGAATTGGAGTGCTAAGAATTATATTACTCCATTCTAAGAGTATATTGACAATTTGCCATGAATTTTCTAGATACTTTAATAGGTATAGTCTTCCACAACAAATAGGATACATCAACATATATTATTATTATAGAGCTAACCATGTAATCATGTTTTGCTTGTTAACTTGTAATTTACACTTCTTGATTCAAAAGAGATTTGAAAAAGCTTCAGGTAATATATATGTGTATAATATATATATATATATATATATATGGATGGAGAAAAAGCTGTAAGTTTTAAAACTCTGTGACAAAAAAATAGAAAAATGAAAATAAGACATACTACAACCTAGGCTAAAATACATTAAATTATGACTTGTATCTTGTGAATCAAAAACTTCTGGCAGTCAAAATAAGGTATTAAATTAATATGACTAATTAAAAATGTTTACCAAATAAGACAAAATAATTACTCAAGATCACTTACTTTGTGAACTGCGCAAATTTTTATTTTTTTTCTTAGAAAAATGTCAACAACAATACATTATGCACTACAATAACATCTTTACTACTAATCCAGGGTTTTTCTCTTCCTTAGCTTTCAGTCTCTGATTTGTTCTTTTATATGCTTTAAATTATATATGTGAGTCCCTTTTCTTGAAAAAATAAGAAATTGTAAATTTAAGAGGTAACAAAGTTTTCCTTCACCCTTGCTACTGCCACATAATTTAAAATGTTCCTTTTATCAAACTGGAACCCAAGTTACAGTATGAACCTCCAAAATTGTACATTTGCATGTGATGTGCCTTAACCAGATTCACCCATTCTGTTATTCTACATATTTCCTCTTCTTCCCAAACTAACTTCAACAAATTTCATTATTTCATCTTCACTGAAGCTTCTCACTCTTACTTTCCCCATCCTCCCTGATATATGACTTCAATACAAATTACTTGATAAATGCATAGTTTATTTTTGTGCTTACAAGATAGCATACGCTGTAAAATCCCAACTCTGTTTTAAAAAGCAAGTGAATATTCATATTTTTATCTTTTACCCACACTTTCTTAGCATCAATTATTTGTACAAGGAGATTTCACTTTGCCATATCCATACATATATAAATTATATACCTTGACCACCTCCTCCAAACCATTCCCTCCTTCCCCTTTCCAAACAAATCTCAACCAACTTCATTATTTTACTTTCACATATCCACATGAAGTATTTGACCATATTCCCCATGTCTCACTCTTTTCTTCACCATTTCACCCCCCCATCACCCTCTCATTTCCTGTTTTATATTACTTTCACTCATTTTAGTGTTTGCTAGTTATTCAAAGGGATTGCATCATGGGGATTAGTTTATTATTTGTAAGATGTCATTGATGTGCAGAATTATCTAGGTGGTACTCACAAGGAAAAAAATCTATGTTAGAAAAAATATGAAATGAAGTTTGTCCAATATCCCTCAACAGAAGAAACTTTCCTTCTATTGGACCATGGTCTGCCCTCACTGCCTTCATGACAGGAATGCACATGAGGTAGCTGTGCTCTACACCTACACTGTGAAGTATAATTTATGCTGTAAGAAATAACCCAACGTCTGCCACATTTTTACCCTCTTTCTCTCTCCCTCAGATTCCTACTGAATATCAACTCCAAGGGTTAAGAGCTCTGCAGAACACAGGGTAGGAGGCTGACTCATATGTTAGTCATACTTCAAAAGAGCAAGAGATAAAACACACTACAGTTCCCTTTTCATGTTATCCTTTTGCTTTTGATGAACCCATTAACTGGCTCCTTTGTAGTTAAGATTATAGCAATTCATAAATGTAAATTCTAGATTTTTTAGAATTCAGCTCAGTAAAATGCTAAGCTTATTTTGTATCTATCAGATTACATGGGAAATTTCTAACTTTTAGTAGTTTCAAATACAGGGTTATCTGAGAATGTGTGAAAGGTATCTGAGTGACAGCAGAAAAATGGTCAATATACCTGCATTCATATGTTCTATTTTCTGTTACACATTTTTCCATAGAAAACATCTGGGAAGAAAGTAAAAAGCATGATATTGTTATCAAATGTTAGAGAACTTAAAAGTCAAGTCTCATCTAGTAAAACATAACCAAAAAAATTAATGATGGGGATGTTTGGAGAGTTCATGCAAGAAAGAAAGGATGAGATCCCAGAACTTTCCTAACTTCTAATTTTTAATATTATTACAATTGGATATGCTTTTGAAATGGATGACATTTCTGATGTGAAATATCACTGCAAACCACAAATTACTCATTCTTATCTGCCTAAATGCTACACTGTATCCTGTACTGAAAAAATTAACTTGCAGAAATGACATGTTTTTAAAAACAGATACACACCTGGGCACCGTGAGATATGCCTGTACTCAAAGCTATGTAGGTGGTTGAAACCAGGAGGGTCATTGCTCTAGGCCAGCCTGGGCAAAAACAGTTCACCCTAATTCTCAGTCTCAGTGGAATAAGCTGAGTATGGTGGGACATACCTGTCATCTCAGCTACATCAGATGATCACAGTTCAGGTATGTCCCTGGGCAAGAGTACAATCCGATCTCAGAAAATTACCAGTACAAAAAAGGCCTGGAGGTGTGGCTCCAGTGAAGTGTCTGCTTAGCAAGTGTTACTCCCCAAATTCAAACCCTAGTACCACCAGGAAAAGAATCAATCAACTATGTAGTAATCACTAATGTTTTTGTTAGAAATATGACAATAAGGACACCATGCATTTTGTATAAGCTCATCCATACTATGATAAAAAAAAAGGATCAAAGACCTTTATTTATCAACCAAACCATTTCTTAGATATCTAGTATATATAGTAACTAATATTAAAGATTTAAAATTAGAACCATACGGAAAGAAAACAGAGGGGGAAACTGACATGATGTGGAATCTACTGAAGGATTGGCAGCTTAGCAATGGAAATATACAGCTTAGCAATGGAAATCTCATCCTCATCCTCATCCCCACAGTTCTGTGTGCTCATGAAGAAGATAACACATCTGACAAGATCAACTCTCCTCTCCTCAACTTACTGCTGCTTTATTCAGACTATTTGGAAATATATGTTTGTTGCTACAGTGATCTCAAAGTGAGTGCTGGAATGTTGATTCTTCAGTCTGTGTTCTTTCAAACTGTCCATTTCTTTGGCAGTCTGTCTCAGTTAATGCTCTAAGAACAAATGTGCTATCCAAGCAGAGGGAAATGAAATCACAGCTGGGAGTTACCTCAACAGCAGGCATCTTGTGAGCACCCACCCCCACCCATAATGTCTAGTTGATTGTTCCCTAAATTGCCTAAAATGCTGGGAAAAGTCTGTCACAGATATCACTGTGGATTGGATTCAACAGACCATTGTAGCCTCAGAAATTACAGAGCAGAGTCCACAGGGTCCTAGAGACTCCTTCCTTGGACTTCACCTTGCCCATAGCTTGACTCGGTGAACCACTTCCTTTATGATCTTTCCTTAAGAAACAGTGACATTCTCCTCCTTTTCTGCTGAAAACCCACAGGTGTGTTGTTTTCACTGAATTCCATATGTCTGACATATGAGCATTGTGGTGTGCAGGTGGGTTACATTATCTGTGCTGAAAGTAGTTTAATAACAGAACATTTTGATCCTGACATAGCACTTCAACTTGTTATGTGCAGTGGAAACATGAGTAACAATGTGGAGTGGGCATGACAGAAAGAAGGGCAATCCTATATTGCTAGGGATTGTAAGCCCACTCAGAAAACTTTCCATATTTCTATTCTCATAATGCCACCTGCCTTCATCCTGGCATATTGTGCTCTAAAATGTGTGCTTTTCTTCTAATGTGTGATGCATTTGCTCTTCCCCAGCAAGAGACTTTTCTTGGAATTTAATCAGGCTCACCTATCCAGAAGATTGACTTATAAAGGGAATATATCATGATTTTAACACTGCAGCTTTATGGTCTCAAGCTATGTCACCATATTTCATCAGTAAGCCAAAACAAATATGAGATATTATTTGACTGAAGAAGAAATGCTCTATGACTTCCTCTAAACAGTAACAAAATTTGATTTTGTTTGTTTAAATCATTATCTGTAGAAGTCTATCCCTACAATGTTGTAGATTGTAGGGATTTAGAAGAAGGCCAAGGTTTCCAAAGAGTTAGAAACCCAAGGCCACTTCCCAATGTCTCTATTTAATCACATTTTAAAAAATACTGTTTTTAGCCTCATTCACTCCTGAGGTCCATGACAAGGGAGATATGAAGAAAATTAACTTTCTCCTGTTATTTTTTCATTTGAAAGGTACTATTAAGCCTATATTTTTTAAATCTCATCTTCTCTATGACCTATGGCCTTCACAGAAAAGGGAAAGACAACACCACCTCAACTGTCCCTGCTCTCCTTAAGTTCACAGTAGTTGTCAGCCATTTATAGGAGCAAGCCAAGATTTACCCAGCTATTTTAACACATTAAACCTTTAACTCATCATCAGTCCCAGATTCTCTCATTTTAAATAATAATAATTATTATTGTTCTCTGCCTTTTCCCCATAATGTCTGACTTGCTTAAAAACAAAAATTTCAGTTTCTCCTCCTCCTCCTCCTCTTCCTCCTCCTCCTCTTCTTCTTCTCCTTCTCCTTCTTCTTCTTCTTCTTCTTCTTTTATTTTGAGCCACAGAGCCACTTCTGGTTTTGGTGGTTAATTGGAGGTAAGTGTCTCACCGACTTTCCTACCCTGGCTGGCTTTGAACCATGATCCTCAGATCTCAGTCTCCTGAGTATCTAGGGTTACAGACATGAGCCACCAGTGCCCAGCTCAGTTACTTCTTTGCCAGAACCTCCTCACCTAATTAAATCTGTTACCAATATTAGCTTATATCTATACCTTAAAGAAATATAAACCATATAAAATGCAAAGTAGCCAGGCACCCAAGCCTGTAATCCTAGCTACTCAGGAGGCAGAGATCTGAGGATTTGTGGTTCGAAGTAATCTGGGGGAAAAGTCCATGAAACTTTTATCTCCAATTACCATCAAAACACCTGAAGTACACTGGTAGCTCAAGTGGTACAGTACAAGCATTGGGCAAAAAAGCAAACTAACAGGTCCTGATTTCAAGACCCAGCATTGACACACACATACATATACAAAATATAAAATATAAGGTTCTTGTCTTCAAAGAAATCAGAAACTATCAACAAATATCAGATATCTTCAAAATGTCTGACAAGAAGAAACATGTATTATGCCATTATGAATGATTAAAGAAGCATAGAAAAGTGGATTTTAGAAATTCAAAGCCAATTAAATTTGAATATGTACTAAAACTAATAAAATCAAAGTAAAAAATCAAGAGCACATTCAAACATATATTCTCAGATGAATAGCCAGATCTGTTGGTTTCTCCCTTTGCCTAAACCCAACCTGAATCCAAAAAACAAAGGGATGTAATTGTTAACTCTGAGACCAGCCCTCACACCCCTACAAAGAGCATAGTAGAATGGTCCAAAGATGTTTTGAAGAGGTTTGCAGTCCCAGCATTTATTGTAAAGGTTTGATATTAATAACAGAGATAGTGAAAGTTCCCTCAGAAAACAGGTTAGCTAGATAACCATTACTTTGAGATTATTAGGATGTAGCTAATACCAAGGAGGTATAAAACTACATTTCAATTTGAACAGCAATACATTTAGACATAACTATAATCTATTTTCTCTGGTGATGAAAAAACAACTAGGAAACATGTTAGTAAACACTGTCCCTAAAAACAAATCTCCAGACACAAAGCTCAGGGAGCAAGAAAGTAGTAAATATCATTTAAAATAATGAATACATTTAAAATATATGTCAGTTAAAATAATACACTCTTGTATGAAAATAAAGCAATGCCAGGCCCAGAGTTCAAGTCCCATGACCGACAAAAAAAAAAAAAAGGGCAGCGAGATCTCCCAAATCCTGGTGGTTATAAAAAATAAAAGAAAATAAAGCAATGGAAGAGATGATTATCACATAACAGTAATAGATCCTTCATTTTCCTCTAAGCTTTCTGTGAGATATATCACAATGGAGATGCTTGCTATTTCTCTGAAAAGCAATTCATACCTGTACCTTAATACAGAGTTCATGGATTATGTGGAGACAGAATCAAGGTTTGAATCTAGCCTGGGCAAAAAAGTTGGTGAAATCCTATTTCAAAAACAATCTGTGTCTGGGGAAGCACACCTCTAATCCCAACTACACTGCAGGCATATGTAGGAGAATTGAAGCTAAAAGTTGGTCCTGGTTCTCAACCTGAAAAATAGCACACACAAAAAAAGTTAAGGATATGATTTACTGATAGAGCACTTGCCTAGCAAATGGGAGGCCCTAAGTTCAAACATCAGTAATATGCAAAAAGTAAAATGAAAAGTTCACACACATTCACACACACACGCACACACACACACACACACACACACACACATACCTGTCACACTGGAAATATAAGGTAACCCAGAGAACAATAGCTAAGGCATACTAATCTGCACCAGAAGTCATCAGTATAATCTATCTGAAATGAAATTAAGAAACTTAATTGGCCATGGTAGCTTCAGATAGATTTTAGAAGAAAGATGTTACTGGAGATAAAGAAGACTATTTTATTATAATAAAAGGTCAATGTATCTGTGAAATATGGCACTAATGCTTAACAATAGAACCTGTACACAGAGCAAAAACTGATATGATTAAAGGGAAACAGATGATACAACAATAATTCATAGGAGTGTTCTCTTATCATTGACTTTTTGAAGTTTGAAAATGATATCCAAGGTATATACCTAAAATAATATTTCTGCACCTTAAAGAGAGTAATAAACACCAGCAGTTTACATTTCTGAGCTGAAAAGATCTTGGAGTTGAGGGTTAAAAGAATCTGCTCCAGGGCCTGGGAAGGTGGCTCAGTGGTAGAGCGCTTACCTTGCATGCCTGAGGCCCTGGGTTCGATTTCTCAGTACCACATAAGCAAAAAGAATAAAGCTGGAAGTGGTGTTGTGGCTCAAGTGGTAGAGCGCTAGTCTTGAGCTGAAGAGCTGAGGGACAGCGCCCAGGCCAAGAGTTCAGGCCCCACAACCGGACCCCCCCCCCCAAAAAAAAGAATCTGCTCCACTCTGGGCTCTATGATGATGGCGGCAGAACTTTTTTAACAAAAAATTAAAACTAGAAATTGATGGATAATGGATCATTTTGCAACTCAAATGCCACAGACTCTCAAAGTGCCAACCAAGATTTAGTAGATTCTCTTTTATGATTTTTCCCCGAGTTTTACAGCTTTAGGAAAAATTTCAGAGAGTTTTAAAAATATTTTCATTTCGTACCAGTTGTTAGCTATATTGTTCACTAGGGAGAGATTTTGTATGCTCCTTACTGTTACTCCAGAAGTTCTACTTCCAGTAACTATTACTCTTCTTATTTATGGTTTATAAGGTAAATATCCTTCTGGTTGAGTTTCAGTTTAGTGACTTTAAAAGAATGAACGGTATTCCTACGAGAACTGCTAGCAAGATCTTCAGCATGGTGCTGTTGTGTCCTGTACAGCTACTTACTTATCCTTCTTGTCTGACTCTGACTTGGGAAAAGTTCTGTCTTGCATGCCTCACATCACTGGCAATACTGATTATTTCTAGTGTATAGGAAACAGAATTTATGCACTCTCTTTCCTTTATGTAACAACGCATTTCCGGTGACTTAGACCTTGAAAAACTGCCCTTAAACCATGCAAAACTCCACAGGAAATTCAATCCTTAATTATATGTCATTCTGTCTCAAATTTTTTTACTTAGGTATGAAGATTTATTATAGCCTAAGACCATACATCTAGTGAGTTCAAATGATAGTTTCTGGAAAAAGAAAACAAGCTACATCAAATTAATTTGTTGAGCCCTAAGACTTTTGTGAAGAATAAACTGATACCTCCTGGGATTGATTTTACCCTGGGATAAAAAAATTACAGAACCATGTTGCTATTCTGTAAGCCACTGCCCTAAGTTACTTCCCTTAGGTTATACCTAGAATAAATAGAGAGAAGTATTTTCTGATCATTACTATAGGAATCTTGCTTCCTCTGTTGCACACTACTGCTTTAAATGCTACCTAAGATGGTGATAGATGAGCTGTGGTATTAAGCATTGCCAGGTGTTTTATGGATTATATCTTGAAAGTCATTGCTGAAATGAACACATTTCTAAGTAGAAATGCATCTATAAAGAGCTGAGCTGTGAGCTGATAGGTCACATTTCCAATATATCCTTATAACTTTCTATAATCATGGCAAGTGATCGCCTGGTCTACATCTCAGGTCTGAGAAAATAATTTGCCTCAAAAACAATTACTCTAACCTTGTAACTTTAAAAATGTTCTTTATTTTCCCTTCTACAAAGGATCTCAGTTAAATTATATTTTATATGGTCGTGTGTGTGTGTGTGTGTGTGTGTGTGTGTGTGTGTGTGTGTTGCCTTCCTAGTCCTCTAAAGAGTATGCATAAAGGTTCTTTAGGACATATGGCCTTATATAAAATTACACTTAGTCATTTTAAAATAATAATTCTCTTAGCTTACCAAAAAAAAACATGAAAAAGTTACTGTTTTCACAGGGTTATGCCAGTACTAGGAAATGCACTTGTATTTCGTTAACGGTATAATGGTTCTTGCAATGCCCCTTAAACTCAGTAGATGAAATGATTAGGAGAAAGGAGAGAGAATGAGAAAAGGAGGAAGGGGAGAGATGGAGGGAGGAATTGCCTGAAGTAGAAAAAGAAAGCAAAAATCGTAAAATAGTAACATGACTAAGTGCTCATTATGTTATGAAAACATAAATAAAATCAAATATTCTATAACTACCATAAAAGGAGTCACAAAACCAAATACTGCAAAACAAAATCAACAAAATGAAATATCTAAATATCTCAAAAATGAGCAGTAATCTATATCAAAAGTCAGATTCACAATTATGAATGCTTTGCTAGTGAAAGCAAAACAAATAGAAATTTAATCAAACATAAACCAGCAATAGTGAATGGGAGATGTCCCAGACTTAACAACATTTCTAGAAATGTAGAATGCCTAAGGAGAAGTCAATTAATATTTCTTAAATTGTTTCTCTTGGACACTGTCACTGTGACAAAGAGATTCACTTAAATACAGGATATATGGATTTGCTGACTTTATGAAAAGTAATCTTTACAGCTGAATGCAACTGCCCTATAAAGACCTTGATTTTAATAAAACTAAGACAAAAAAACAAATTTTGAAGTTTAAATATCAGGGAAGGCTGAATTTGAAACACTGACAAATAATAGAAGATATAGGAAGTGCAGCTGTAAGAGCTGATCCTAAAAAATATCAAAGGGAGCTTTTACATAAAGTCCGGTCATCAAAAGAATTTTCATAATTATCACAAGGTGCCAAGACTTCTAATTCCATACATTTTCAGTCCTGCTAGCTTTTAGTTTCTCCTTTATCTCAGTTACTCAGTATCTGTTAGTATGCCATCTAAGGATTTCACCTTGATATAATCTAGAATCTTCTTAATAGAAAGCTAATACCACTAGAGATTCTGTTGAACAAGAATATTTAATGTGCACATTATAGAGATAAGTTTTTACTAATGCTGCCATCTATTCCACATTCCCTTTGATAAATCACATTGCGAATGAGACTTATAGTAAGGGAATCATCTCTTAGTCTAAGATGCATGACAATGAAATATCCTTAAGCTGTGAAATACTGATTTTTTATTTCCTTCATTCAAAAAATTACAGAAACTATAAAATCTTCTATCCAAAAAGCCAGGAACATAGGAATCTTTTTTTCTGCAAAAAGGTTTATTTCATTTGATACAAGGCTGGGGATGGGCTCCAGGATGGTTAGTTAGTAAGTTTCCCAATGGCTAGAGGCAGAAGCTCAGGCGGAAACCCTGATATCTGGCAAGGCAGAGATGGCCCTCAAAGGCTGCTGGACTCTCGTGTTCTCTAGTCGTGCTTGAGGGTGAGTCGTTCGAAGAGATACTCGCCTATTCCTGCCTGAGGGGCAGCCAGCCTGTGGAGGTTGGTTAAGTGGTCGCCCATCTTCTTGATGAGCTTCACCTCTTCATCCAGGAAATGGTTCTCCAGGAAGTCACAGAGATGGGAGTCTGTGCAAGCAGAACCCATGGCATGAAGATCCAAAATGGCTTGGTTTAGGTTCTTCTCCAGGGCCAGGGCGGCTTCCATGGCCTCCACGCTTTTACCCCACTCATCCTGAGAAGGTTTCTGCACATCCTGGAACAGCGCGCGGCCGCCGCGCTGGTTCTGCATCTTCAGGAGGCGCTGGGCGCCCTCACGCTTCTCCTCCGCCAACTCGCAGAAGAAATGGCCCACGCCCTCCAGAGCCACATCGTCGCGATAGAAATAATAGCCCAGAGAGAGGTAGGTGTAGGAGGCCTGAAAATGCAAGTTGACCAGGCGGTTGACAGCAGCCTCCACCTCGGTGGAGTAATTCTGACGAATCTGAGAGGTCATGGCTGGTCAATACAGAGCCAACCACAAATAAACGGCGTTAGTTCGTCCTGGAAGCAGGAAACAAGCAAGAAGATAAGGGTCAGAGGTTGTGAATGGAGAGGAGATTCAAAGGCAGTTGGTGATAGAATAAGCGCAGTCCCCAGGTATGTTCCGTCCAAACACTGTTGAAGCAAGACACAGATCCGCGGGACTGGGACACACATTGAGGTCTTAATTTTTATTTCTATATCTTCTAATAATTTTCAACTTTGTATTGTACATATGTAGTTCAAATGTGAATTTTCATTGAAACAAATAAAATGAGAAAATAAAAAAATTAAAGCACAAACATCATTTCTTGTTTGTATTTTAATATATTCTTCCCAAACGTCACTTGAAAATAAGTGAGAAAAAGCAGATTTAGTTTCCTTACAGGAACAAAATGCCCTCACTTATTAAAATAATATATTCAGATTCATAGTTTCAAACAATGCTGTATAGTTAAATAAGAAAAGAAGTGAGAAAATCCTGTTCACTGTAAAACCAAGCTGGCATTAGAAGGGATGATGCTATGTCAAGAGTAATATATAACCTTTATTTCTGTGTTGATAAATGGTTGTGACAATAAATAGCCCTTGTTTAAAGTTAGTAATGACATTCCACCAGTTTCAGAATATATAAATTTTTTCATGGCTTTTCTTGATTTAAAATACACATGAATAATAAAGAGATCAAAGTAAATTCATTTTTCATACGGAAAATAAAGAACAAAGAGACAATGATAAGTACATTTGCTTTTCCCAACCTTACCACAATAGGTTGCACAAATACTGAAAGTATTTTTACTAGATTATAAACCTCTTGATGGATGAGTTATTCTTAGTACTCTTTCTCTATACATTATGTATTCATACATGAAATGCAATTCATTTATCACATATAGAAACACTTAAAATTAAGTAAAAACAGCTTTCTAATCTCATGATACTTGGAAAACAGCATGTGGGAAAGAAATTACAGTATTGACTTGCCAGTGAAAATAAAACAACAGAAGTGAATTCCCTCATGCAGTCGTCTTTAGCTGGAATGTGATCTAAATTAAGAAAGTGGTAAAGAAGATAAAATGATGTAGTCCCAAAGCCAATTATCTCTAAAACATTTCATTTTATATGTGCCAGTGATTTATCAGCCTCATATTTAACTAATACTTTTATATAATGTGTGACGTTTGACAGTTTGTCCTATATGGCAAGCTACTGAAAATGAACCTGAACTTCAATTTAGAAAATCAGGTCTCCTCAAGATTGACTGTTTACAACTTTACATTTTGAAAGCTAGAAAGTCAGTACAAGAAATGAAATCCTACCTCTATAGTAAGAAATTCAGAAGCATTTAATGGAACAACAATGCTAGTAACATTTTTTTGTTTATGTGCCAGTCCTGGGGTGTGAATTCAGGTCATAAGCACTGTCCTTAAGCTTTCTGGGTCTAGGCTAATGTTCTACTACTGGAGCCACAGCTCCACTTCTGGCTTATTGGAGGGGTAGAGGGAGAATGGTGTGAAAACTGAAGAGTCTCACAGACTTTCCTGCTGCCTTCGAACTGTGATCTTCAGATTTCAGCTTCCTGAGTAACTAGGATTATAGGCATGAGTCACTGGCAACAGCTGAATAATAAAAATGTTAAAGTAACTATAGCTCCCAAAATCGAATAAAGACCTGTAAGATTGATTTTACTTTACTGAGGGTGAATTTATGAGTAATTGCCCTGGAGTTCAGAAATAATAAACCTATTTATATTTTATATGTATATATCATTATACTATATAGTACATATATTTATGTGTATATACTATATGTATATACATATATAAATTTATGTATAATACCCATCAAGTATTAATATATATTAAATATATACACATAAATATATGAAATGAAGCCAACTTCAGTTAAAACTAAATTCAAAATGAACTCATGTGTTCCTATTTTATAAAATATTATTTAGATTTAGATATATTACATGGAAATTATTGTAATGTGTTAGGTTAATTTTCTATAGCTCCTTAACTGCAGTTACAGTGGATAACTGTAATTCCACTAGCATTGAAGCTATATTCATTCCTACAGTAATGAGAACAGAGATTAATCACATATTCCTCACTATAAAGAGAAAATAAAACAATTATTTCTCATTTAGGATAAATAATTTCAAAAGATAAAAGGAACACACTGTCAGCTGTTGGTGCCATCTAGTGCTGAGCACAGCACTAGCAAAAGCTGAGTGAAATGTTCTTACAGAAAGAGGAAACATACAGGGTACAGAGCCACCTAGTGCTTCTTTTGGCCATTCAAAATGGTCACATCTTTTAATAAACATGAATTTTACTAAGTATCAAATGTTCATAAATCCAAATTGTTCAGATACCATATTTTTATTTCATCCATAGATCTTGATTCACTGAAAAAGGTCAGAAAACCGTGCCTCTTTTTCTGTTTCTGTTTGCTGACAGTATGATTCTGTAGTTAGAAAATCCTAGACTATAAAAAGACTCTTAGAATTGATGAGCAATTTCATGAAAGTAGTAAACCAACATACAAAAGTGAGTATATGCTCTATATACCAGTAATAAACTCAATAAAAAATAAATCAGGAAAGCAATCCCATTCATAACCTCAAAAATAACTAGAAATAACCCTAATCTAAAAGGTCAAAACTTCAATAAAAATGTTTAATGAAGAAAACAAAGTCAGGAGTTAGTGGCTCATGCCTGTAATCCTAGCTACTCAGTCGGCTGAGATTTGAGGATCATGGTTCAAAGCCAGCCCAGGCAGGAAAATCCCTGAGACTTTTCTCTAATTAACCACTAAAAAATCAGAAGTAGAGCTGTGACTCAAGTACTAGAGAGTTAGCCTTGAGCAAAAGAAAACATGGACAGTTGATAAGATTGATTTACTGCTTAAAATCACTTTATCCAATTTTTACTGAAATTTTTATGTAAAAAAATAAAATCATTTAAAGAAAAAAAGAAAACATAGACAGTACCCAGGCCCTGAGTTCAAGCTCTAGGACTGGCAAAGAAAAATGGAAGAAAACAAAGAAGGTACTGAAAAATGGACTTTTAATGTTTTTCAGTTAGGTGAACTAGTATTGTCAAAATGACCCTACATCTAAAGTAACATACAGATTCTGTTCTGTCTCCATCAAGATAGTATCTAAGATACAGAATCAACTCATATGCTTGTCAACAAATAAGCTGATAAGTAGAATACACACAATGAACTATTATTTAGCAATAAAGAAGAATGAAGCCAGACAGCAAAAGACAAGTATCATGTATTTACAAATATGTGAAAACAAAACAGAAATGATACCCTGGAAGCAGAATGACTGTCAGACAACAGAAATGGGACTGGAGACAAGAAGGAATGGAAAAAAAGGAAAGAAGGAAAGTTGGACATAATTGAGGAACCATATTTGCATGTATGCAAATGTAGCAGTAAAGCCACCCAGTATCTCAAATCTGTAATCCTAGCAGGTGGCTGAGATCTGAGGATTTCAGTTTAAAGCCAGTGCAGACAGAAAAGTCCAGTGAGATTCTTATCTCCAATTAACCATCAGAGAAAGCTTGAAGTAGAACTGTGACTCAAATGGTAGAGCACTAAGCCTTAAGCACAGAAGCTCAAAGACAGAATTCAGGCCCTGAGTTCAAGCCTCAGGACCAACATGTGTGTGTACATGTGTGTGTGTGTGTGTGTGTGTGTGTGTGTGTGAAATCCACTGAGTGTAAAGATATTATGTTACTATAATTTTAAAATTTTTTCTTAGGATAACATAAAACGAAAAGATACTAAAAACACTCTCAGTATCATAAATTAGTAATTATTAAAATACAATAACAAAACATAAAAGCCAGATTGATCAATAATTAGATGAATGTTTTTTATAAAATAAGAACACATAAAACATCATGGGAGGGATAGGGGGAATATGGGAAGGGACGCTAAGGGAAAACAAAGGAGGAGGCAACAATGCTTGATAAGAAATGTACTCATTACCTTGCTCATGTAATTGTAACCCCTCTGTACGGTATTTTCACATTTAAAAACTTATTAATTAAAAAACATCATCAAGTAATATTTTCATTTTAAACATTTAAAGAGAAGGGAAGGAGCCTGGCACTGTTGGCTCATACCTACAATCTTGGCTACTCAGGAAGCTGAGATCTGAGGATCACAGTTCAAAGCCAGCCCAGGCAGGAAAGTCTGTGAAACTCTTAGCTACAATAAACCACCAGAAAATTGGAAGTGGCGTTGTGGTTCAAGTGGTAGAATGCCAGCCTTGAGCTGAAGAGCTGAGGGACAGTGCCTAGGCCCAGGGTTCAAGCCCCACAACTGACAAAAGAGAAGGGAAGTAGGCTGGAAGCATGGCTCAATAGTAGAATACCATCAACAAAGCAAGCACAAGGTCCTGAATTTAAACACCAAAACTGGTAGGTAGGAGACAACTTCCCAAGGTGAAAATGTACTTCATCAGAAACAGTCTTTATGAAAAAAGCACCTAACCTAAAATTCAATTCTAATACCATCAAAAGTAAAAGGCTTACCTAATTTAAGTAAGTGTAAGTATAAATAGATACATGAACCAAATACACTGAAAATTCTAATCCATGTGACAGTGACTCATGCCTGCCCATAATCCCACCTATATTAGATTAGGCAATAAGAAAGACTGTTGCAGTTCAGGCTCAGAAATGATAGAAGAGTTATTAGACACATTTTCAAAACTACTAGATACAGTAGAACAATCTGTCAACCCACTCACATGGAAGGTTAAGATCATAAGAAGTACACTTCCATGTCTGCCCAAGAAGAAAATATCTTAAGATTTTGACAAAAGGGAAGGACCTGGATTTAGAAGCACACAACTCACATGATAGTTACAACAGAAAGAAGAGAGGGTTACACATCAAACACACATATGAACAGGCACCAATATTGACCACATTTCAAAAACAGTTTTCTCCTTTGCCAATCTTAACATTCTTGTCATAAGCAAGATTTTACCCTCTACTTCCTACAGTATATCAGGCTTTATTTCCATCATCTGTGACTTGGTTATAGCTACTTCTAATAAGAAATAAATCCTGGTCATTCTGTGTGGCTCAAGCTGAAAATATACCAAGGCTCTGTAAATAGAAATCACCAGTAAGGAAACTAATGCAGTTGTCCATCATCACATCATCAAGTAGTTCCAACTTCTCCCAAAAGTAACTCATGAACAATTCCTCAAATGTCACTCTTCCCTGGCCCTGGTAAGAACAGGACCACTGTCTTTGCAGGAAAAAGCCATGTAATGTAGCTACCCAGGCCTGGATGGCCATACAGCCTTAGTGGGAACCTGGAAAACATGATGCATGGCACAGTTAGCACCTCAATAGGTAGCCCTCAAATCAGGGTGACCCAAAACATGTCTGGTGACAATCACGGGAACAAATTCAGCACCATGAAGCCACAGCTTATGGGACTCTGCTCTAATGGACCCTTAGCTGATAGGCCACAAAGTGATGCCAGAAAGTGGCCAGCTGGTGGAACTCCAACCACTCTCTGAGAACTCTAAAGAAATTCTGGGAAACACACCCAGAATCCAGACAGGGCTAAAGAAGCACTTGTGGACTTTTCTGCTCAGTCTTCCACTACCATCCAATTCATTTTCCTGGAAGTCCCAGTCATTTCCCATCCACCTTCCTAGTATTTCAATAAATCCTACCCAGTCTCCATTCATACTCTAAATATTTCAGAAAGTCTTGACCAGTCCTACCATTCACAAAGTTGTTCAGCAACTCCTGCTTACATTCCTAATATTTCATGAAGCACAGCAAAGTTCCAGGCTTCCTTTCACCCCTTTCACCCTCTGCAAATTTCAAGAAGTCTCTCTCACTCTCTATGAAGTCCTTGCATTGCAAATATTCAGTAAGAGCTGCCTGCTTCCACTAACATTAAGTCCTACCCACATCCCTAACACGTTAGGAACTCTGTCCAATCAATCCCCTTGATAAAGTGTAACTCTGCCCCACTAGGAATTATTCAGAAGGTCCCGCCCAGCCTTGTACACCAGGCATATATTTCAAGAATTCCCGTCCAGACCTTGTGCACTTTCCTAGTATTTCAGAAGAAATAGTCAAGTTTCTGACAATCCTTGTAATGTTCCAATATTACAGAAAGTCCCACCCAGTTCCCCTTCCAAACTCTAATACTTCCAGGAAGCCATACCCACCTTCCTAATATTTCAGGAACTCTCTCCCCTTTCCACATCAATATGCAAAAGTTTCAGAAAGTTCGGCCTAGTTACCACCCTATTCCTAATATTTCTGAAAACAGCTCAAAGCCCCATCCTACTCCTGCGAAGTCCCACCCAGTTCTGGTCCACCCTCAAATATGTAAGGTCCTCCACTAGTCTCCTATTTCAGGACGTCCCACCCAGTCTCCTATCCAGAATGAAAATATTTCAGGAAGTTTTATCTAGTCCTGCCCATTCATCAAATGCATCCGGAAGTCCTGACCAGTCCCTCCTCCACAACCCACATTGAAAACATTTCAAGGTTTATCCAGTAACTTCCAACACTTTTAGTAGTTAAGAAAGTTTCACTCAGTCCTGACCCACTCCAAAATTAATTCAGGAAATCTTGCTTAGTCCCTGCTCACATTTTTATTTATTTATTTATTATTGTGAAAATACCATACAGAGGGGTTAAAATTACATGGGCAAGGTCATGAGTGAATTTGTTATCAAGCATTGTTGTCTCCTCCTCTGTTTCCCCTTCCATCCCTCCCTGCCCCCCACGCCCCTCCCCAGCCAAAGTTGTAAAGTTCGTTTTTCAGCATAAGACTTGTACATCTCATTGTTGCAATGGGTCCACCTGCATCCCTAGTTAAACCATTTGTTTTTTCCTTTCCCCTCCACAAATTATAGCAACATCAAATACAGTGAAAGCAGGAGCTATACTGTGGGGGAGGGACATACAAAGCAACAAAGCATCTTATAAATGTGTTAGAAACAATCCCATGAAAGAAAAGCCATTTGAGTCCTTAACTTGGGGTTCATTTCGCTTAAATTAATATGTTAGAAAAAATCCCATGAAAGAAAAACCATTTGAGTCCTTAATTTGGGGTTCATTTCGCTTAACATCAACTTATCTGCTCACATTTTAAATGCTTCACAAAGAACTGCCTGTCTTTCGCTATTATGTGAATATTTCAGAAAGTCATGCTCAGTACTTGCCAATCATGTAAATATTTCAGGAAGTTCAACCCACCTTCCTAATATTTTAAGTTCTGTCCAATCCTTGTCCACTATGCAAATATTTCAGAAAGCCCCACCCAGTCCCTCATCCTTCTAACATTTCAGGAAGCCCCACCGGAAGCCCAACCCAAGCCCCCTCCCAAGCCTCTAGAATTTCTAGAAGGTTCCTGTGTCCGGCCAGCCTACTCATTTCAGGAAATTTCCTACAGTACTTTTTTCCATCCTCAAATGTTTGAGGAAATCCATTCTGTCCCTGTCCAACCTCTGAACTATTCGGTTAGTCCTACCCCGTCCTCGCCTAATTTCAAAATCCGTTCAGAGGACAAGAAATCACAAGTGAAAAATCAGCACCATTAAGACAAATCTCTCACAGACAAGGATTCACCTTCAATGGAACTCTTATTTGGTGGACAGGACACGAAGAGACACCAGAAAGCGGCAAGCCCGACGAGCTTCAAAGACTCAACTCTTCCCCAAAATGGCTACCACTACCAGTGAACGAAGCTCTAAAGTGACGCTGCCGGAAGTTCTGCCTAGCCCTCCGCTCTCCACTGACACATTTCCGGAAATCCAACCCACACCACCTACCTAGCAACTTTTTGAGTAAACTCCCCTGTCTACCTCTGAACCCTACCGACCTTCAAAGCATCCAGTTCAGGCTCTGCTTCTTCATCTGGAAAGGACACGCAGACTAGATATCTTCACTGGGTAAAATGGGCATGAGCAGAGGAAAGTTCAGAATTTTGATCTTCATTCCATTCCATCCAAATATTCCCATTGTCTCATTATTCGGTTTGCAACCCAACTGTTGTGGATGGTCTTTTTTCATGTATAGGATGAACTACATTGTAACAATGCCTCCCTCTATGAACTCGCGATATTTTTTTTCCCTTGAGTTGAGGTTGTATTTAACCATGCTTAAATTGCACTTTACTATTGAAGGGTTATCTCAAATACTCGAACCGATTGACCATATCCTCTGTAACACTTTATTTTGTACTTCTAGGCCTACAGTGTATCCTCGATAACACTTTATTTTGTACTTCTAGGCCTACAGTGACCACCCATTTATTCTTTTGTTAAAAAATCTGGTCCTTGTACAGTAGAGGCCCACTCATGGGAAATAAGGTTTTCATCTGCCTATGCAGCAGGGAACACCACAGGACAAAATAGTTCACATAGGCTTGTTAAGTTTGTGGTAGGTGAATGGGGTGCTACTTCCATTTTCAGCACAAAGTGGAGAATTTGATTACAAGGGATTGCCTGCATTCCCAATGATCAGAGTTAGCTTTCAGTGACATTGGGGATAGGAAGACTTCCTCGTGAAAATTGTCCTTGTCCTGAAACAGGCCACTCCTAATGTGGAAAAGCCAGATAGAGAGCCCTAAGTGGAGATCCCTTTTACATTGTTTCTGGGCACAAACAAGGCCAAAAAAAAACAGGTAAGCTTTTCAACCCCAAAAATAAATGTGTTCAGCATCAGAAACTTCACGGCCTAGAAACACACTTTGTGATGAGTGTGGTAAAACTGTCCCTCACAGAGATAAACCTAAGAACCCAGATATTTCGCAGGGAAGAAAGTTCTCCAGAATGTAAGAGTTGTTAAGAAAGTTTCAAGCACAAAACTTCACCACTTGTGTATGAGAAAAGACATAGTTTAGAAAACGTCAGTGAGTGTGATGGATATGGGAAGTTGTTAGGTCACTGATCCTACACAAGTGTATTCAAAGCACGAAGGCTCTATTTCTTATGTGTGTAGTGTGTATTGGGAGAATATATATCAGTAAGCTTTACCTCGCTCAGCCTATGACAGTTTATACCACAGCAAGGTATGTGCATGAAGTGAATGTAAAAAAGTCTTGGTGCCAACTCCATCCTGGTACACCAGAGATTTTACACAGAAGTAAGACTTTATGAACATAATCAGGTTCTTGTGTCACCCTGGGGAGAATTTCAACAACCCTTAATCGCATAGCACTGAAGTTGTGCACTTGGGAACCTAGAATATATTGTGTCAATATTTTTGAAATTTAAAAATGAAGGATCATAACTCCTTTTATTTCTCAGTTATATGTCATTGAGTTGACATACTTGCAATATTTTATAAAGCATTATTTGTAGATGGCAATTTGGATTGTTTTCAGGTTTTCTATTAAAAATAAATCTTCCTAGAAAAATTAATATCTGTTGATGTGACATAGGGAAATGCCTTGACAAAGATGCTCCTCAAGAACAATCCCACCACTCACTGCCCCCACCTTGCCTTAAGAGTCAGGTTCTAGAATCATACCAGAGAGAATCTCAACATCCTACACTTACAGCACTAGTTCCAGTGTAATTGCAAACTCCTGCTAATTCGGGCAATTGGGGAACCTGAATGTATTATGTTAATGTTTGTGAAATTTGATGCAGCAAGGGAAATGTAGCATAAATTTAAACCACCTGAAACTGACCTGCAACTGTGTCTATAGGTCTGTTGCTTTTAACTATCACAAAATACTTGAGATAACTAGCGTGAAGGTTTTATTTTTCTATTTTTCTTTTTACATTTTTATTTATTTAATTTTATTGTGAAGGTGATTATAGAGGGGTAACAGTTACATACATCGGGTAGTGAGTACATTTCTTGTCAAACTTGTTACCCCCTCCCTCATCTTTCTCCCACTTTCCCTCCCCTCAATCTCACCCTCCAATTTGTACAGTTTATTTTCAACATATTGTCTTGTGAGTATCACTGTTGAATTGGTTCACCCTTTGTCCTTTTCTCACCATTTTTCTGTCCCCCTTCCTTCCCTAATTCAGATTAACATATATACAATACCCAGGGTACCAAATCAAATACAGTGACAACAAGGGATAAACAATAGGAAAAAATGCAAAAGAAAAAGGAAATCACATAGTACATTAAAAACAACAACAAAAAGAAAACCTCTTGTTTCCATATCTTGGAGTTCATTTTCCTTACCATCATATTAAATGGTCATATGTATACGGCTATTGAACTATTCTGATCAAAGCCATCTAAAGCTACCAACACAACTATGCTTATTGCAGCATTATTCACCATATCTGAGATATGGAACCAACCCAAATGCCCCTCAGTAGGTGAATGGACCTAGAAAATGTGGTATATATACACAATGGAATTCTATGCTTCCATAAGAAAGAATGATATCACCACATTTGTAAGGAAATGGAAAGATTCTGAAAAAATCATATTAAGTGAAGTAAACCAGTCCCAAAAAAACATATATCACATGGTTCTCTCATTTATAATAATTAGTATACGTCTAGGATAGTCCTAGCAGATGGCTTAAAGTTTTCTAGTCTGATTGTGTATCCCAATTGTTTTTGCCCTCTGATGAGGTAGTGCTTTAAGGTAGGAGCCCATGAAACAATAAACTTCTCACCTCACCTCAGAAGAAGCAAAGAGGAAGGGAGAAGAATAGGAGTCCTACACTTAGATGATTTACTATCTCTTTTTGTGTGTTGCTGCTTGGAACCAGGTTTTTGTTCCAGTCTGTAGTCCAGACAAGCCTTGAGTTTTTTGCTCAGAATTTCCCTTCAGTGATTTTTCAGTATCTCCTAAGGATGACTCCTACAGAAACATATATATATATATATATATATATATATATATATATATATATATATATATATATATATATATGCTCTTGTTGTCAGTTGTGGGGCTTGAACTCTGGGCCTGGGCACTGTCCCTGAGATCTTCAGCTCAAGGCGAGCACTCTACCACTTAAGTCACAGCACCACTTCTGGTTTTCTGGTGGTTTATTGGAGATAAGAGTCTCATGGATGTTCCTGCCTGGGCTGGCTTTGAACCGTAATCCCTAGATCTCATCCTCCTGAGTAGCTAGGATTACAGGCATGAGCCACCAGCACCCACCAACATGTCTATATTTTTTGGGGGGGCGTCCAATCATGGGGCCTGAACTCTGGCCTGAGCACTGTCCCTCAGCTCTTCAGCTCAAGGCTAGTGCTCTACCACTTGAGCCACAGCACCACTCCTGGCTTTTTTCTTTTTGCTTATGTGGTGCTGAGGAATCAAACCCAGGGCCTCATGCATGCAAGGCAAGCGCTCTACCACTGAACCACCTTCCCAGCCCAACATGTCTATATTTTTGTCCTCTCAGCCAATGTATAGCTCCTAGGTAATGGAAGAAATCTATATACTGTATCCTTCATTTACCAAGTGTTCTTCATATCTGGATACCAGGACTACATTTTAAGTGGTGTTGATATATCCACATCTTTATCCTTCTCCCTGGTCAGCTAATTATCCTAATTCTTCTAGTCATAAAAAATACAAAAGGTAAATTTTACATCTGTATTGGCATAATTTTGTGAAATGAAACCACACCATTTGCAATTGTGTTTGGAAAGAGTTTCATTGAATAACAAATGTTATTTCATCACAAAATAGTGTACTTCTTCCTTTTTTCTTTTCTAATGCTAGGTTACTGTGATGTGGACTTAGTAGTTTGAGGATTCCCAGTTTTCTAACTTCTCTATTATTTTGCCATATTTGATTTAATTTGTCTAATTTGGTCAAAATTTATTTTTGACAGAATTGAAAATAATTACTCCTGAGAACTGGTACTCAGAAGTAGGAAAGGGGTACCTTTTAAAATAAGGCATAATACAATATTTTAATATACATACATATGTATATATGTGTGTATCTGTATATATATCTATATCCATATTTATTTACACACTAGAGGAATATGAACTCATGTAATAAAAACTAATTTTTTTAGAATCAAGAAAATATTTAACTTTCATGCAACTGTAGTAAATTGGAGACGTAAAATTGGGAATCTTCTCAAATGAAAATGTTTCTTTTATCAATAAAACATTTTTATATTAATCAGAAAAGCATGAAAGGAAATGGAATAAAATGTAAGCAAAGAAAATGTGAATTACCTGAAAACAATGAAAAATAATTTAGGCCAAAACAATACCTTCAGTACTGGCCAATTGCATTAGCAACTATGAATTCATCCTATCCACAAGGTTCTGCTATACTGCTGCAGCTAACTTTAGTAGAGTCTAGAGTAGTGGGGAAAGAAGAATATTGAGTTGTTCACACTTATAGTTTTGTAAGTGACTACTGTGTTTGGGGAATCAGCAGACTGTAAGAATAAACAACACAATTATGGTTGCAGTGGTATGACTATTTAAGATAGTAGGTCTTTGCATTGCAGTAATGAAGAATGTGAATTTCGGAAACAAAACAGTCAACATTGACAAATCCCAGAAAAGTCATAAATTTGCATAGATGAAAGACTAGTCTTAAGAACAAGAAGATAGTGTGAAAACAGAGTGCCTGATACATCAACCAGTGGTATACTGAACCCAGCTAAATTTACAGTTAAGTGGTATTAAACACAAGAAACTAGTGAGTCTAGTGAATCATTAGAAGAAATAGCGCAACAGAATGACCTTTTATGCCATGAGCCATGGCACATGTCTTACTCTAGACATTCTTAAAACTTAATTCTTGCATAAAATACATCCATATATATTTTTCATGCTATATTCATGGGCATTTTTCTTTGTTGCCATATTCATGTAGCAGCTATGTAGTATCCCATATTATTTAAGTTCCATTATTTCCTAAAATTTGTGAGCCATTTTCTTTTTTTTTCAAATTTTATTTTATTGTAAAGATGCTGTACAGAGGGGTTACAGTTACATGAGTACAGCAATGAGAACATTTCTTGTCAAGCATTGCTACCCCTTCCCTTGTGATTCTCCCACTATCCTTTCCCTCCCCCACCTCCCTCACTCCTCCCTACCCCTGAAGTTGTAAAGTTCATTTCCAATATATTGTCTTGTGGGTATCATTGTTGAAATGGGTCATCCTGTGTCCTTGTTTCAGTGTTTTGTTATTCTCCTTTCCCTCCACAAATTAGACAAATGTATATACAAAATGCAAGGTACCAAAACCAAGTACAGTGATAACAGAGGATATACCATGGGGGAAGAATATACAAAGGAAACAAAAAAAAATCACATAGTACATTTAAAACAACAACAAAGAAAGACCTCTTGTGCCCAAATCTTGGGGTTCAATTCATTTAGTATCATCTTATATGGCCACATGTACAAAGCTTTTGAGCTTTTCTGCTCATCTGATCAAATTAATCTAGACGTATATTAATTATTGCAAATGAGGTAAACCATGGGACCTATAATCCTTTGGGTCTGGCGTACTTCACTTAATATGATTTTTTTCCAAGTCTTTCTATTTCCTAACATATGGGGTAGTGTCATTCTTTCTGATGGAAGCATAAAATTCATATACATATATATATATATATATATATCAACATTTTCTTGATACATTCATCTACTGAGTGGCATCTGGTTTGGTTCCATATCTTAGCTATGATGAATAATGCTGCGATAAACATAGTTGTGCTGGTAGCTTTAATATGGCCTTGTTTGTGATCCTTTGGGTAAATGCCCAAAAGTGGGATTGCTGGGTCATAGGGGAGCTCTATGTGTAGTCTTCTGAGGAACCTCCATAATGATTTCCAGAGTGGTTGGACAAGTTTACACTCCCACCAACACTGTAGTAGGATTCCCTTTTGGCCAGATCACCTCCAGCATCTGTTATTAGATTTCTTGATGATAGCCATTCTAACTGGGGTGAGGTAGAATCTCAATGTTGTTTTGATTTGCATTTCTTTTATGGCCAGAGAATGTGAGCATTTCTTCATATGCCTATTAGCCATGCTTATTTCTTCTTCAGAGATGTATCTCTTTAAGTTTTAGCCCATTTATTAATGGAGTGGTTGTTTCATTGAGGATTTGTTTTTGGAGGCCCTTGTCTGTTGTATAGCTAATGAAGATTTTCTCCTGGTTCATGGGCCGTCTATTAATTGTACTAGCTATGTCCTTTGCCACACAGAAGTTGTGAGCGATTTTCTTATTACTGAATTTTTACAGAAACTCAAGAGGGTGAATGAAGCAGGAGGAATGCAAGTTCAAGGCCTGCCAGTGTATAAATGTATATGTAAATAAATATATTATACAGAAATATATTAATAAATAAATTAATATTTAATAAAATAATATGCTAATAATAATGAATATATGCATATCTATATAAATATATAGGTATGTGCACATGTAAACAAAAGCTTTTAATTATATATAAATTGGTTATATATAAGCTAGTTATATATAAGTAAATATATACAAGCTGGTTATTTTAAAGGAAAAAGTTAGGCATTTCAACACATGGGACTAGAAAGAGAAATGGGATCCAAATTTCCAGTGCTATTTTATTCTGTTTCTCTGTTCAGAACTTTGGGCTTCTCTTGAAACAAGGATTGTACAATCCATAGGACTTCACTTTAAAAGAGATGCAAGTCCTACTGGAGCATTTCTGCCACACATATCATTCTCCAAAGGCAACTGTGCTATAAAGCTCCAACACATTCCCAAAACTGAGTTCCTAACAGTGGAGTCACAACTAGGGACTAAACTTCAGTTCAACTAAAACTTAAGGTTCATTGTGTGTTGTTGTTCCAGGGTGATATACTACTTACCTAGGTTTGCCCTATGTGTTTTATATATGCATTTGTATTTTTTAACCTAAATGAATGTCTTAGTCAGTTTAGCTATAAAAACTACAAGATACTAGGTTGGAAATGAACTTTACAATTTTGGAGATGGGGGGAGAGTGAGGGGAGGGATAGGGGGAGAAAAACGAAGGAGTGGGGAATAATGTTTGACCAGAAATGTACTCATTACTTTACTTATGTAATTGTAACCCCTCTGTACAGTACCTGTATAATAAAATTAAATTAAATTAAAAAAAACTTACCACAGAGTGGGATGTTGAAGTGACAGAATTTATTTCTCATCATTTTCAAGGCTGAGGGTAGCGTGCCCACATGGTGGAGTTTTGGAGAGAGCTCTTTTCATTGTATGCTCACCAGAGGATAAGAAGGAGTGAGTTCTCTACAATTGTGAGCACATTAATCTCATTCATGGAAACTGCACCTTCCTATCCTATTTACCTCCCAATCCCACCTCCTAACAGATTATGTTGGGGGTTAGGAATTCAGGATATGAATTTTGGAGGGCTAGAGGTGGAATACAATGAACTAAATGTATCCTTTAAAATTCATATTCTGCTTATATGCAAAATACATTAATTCTAACCACCCTGATAGTCTTAACTCATCTTAGGATTAAGTAAAATGCCCAAAGTTATATCTTGTATTTAAGTATCTAAATCAGATGTAGTTGAAACTTCAGGTATATAGAAATGTGTCACTATTTTTTATACTGATTCTGTCATCTGTCATATTAATGTACTCATCCATTTCTCTGTTGTTCATGTATTTAACATACTCTTTCTAGTAATTCATTCAACTTCTTAAAATATCAAACAGCAGATATGAAAATGCAACCACAAGTATGTGCCACCAGCATCTTATAGAGCGGTGGACATTATTCTGTTCACAAGACTTTCTTGCTTTCCATCCTCAGAGCTATGGCCTTGAGTTGAAGTGAATCTGATGCCACCAGCCCAGGCATACAGACCATGATATGATGGTGACAGGTAGGTAGACAGTAGGTATTTTTCACATAGATCTACAGTGAGAAATGTAAGAGAGAAAGACAGCATATAAGTTAAATTCTTTTGAAAAAAGATGCCATTGAGCCCAGCGCTGGTGGCTCATGCCTGTAATCCTAGCTACTCAGGAGGCTGAGATCTGAGGATCACAGTTCAAATCTAGCCTGGGCAGGAAAGTCCCTGAGACTCTTATCTCCAATAAGCCACCAGAAAACTGGAAGTAGCACTGTGGCTCAAGTGGTAGAGTGCTTTTCTTGAGTTGAAGAGCTAAGGGATAGAGCCCAGGCCCAGAGTTCAAGCCCCACGACTGACAAGAGAGACAGACAGACAGACAGAGAAATGCCGTTGGTTTAGTGTGATGAATAATTTAAAATGCCCATTCTCTTTTTGTTTTGTTGAACACAGAAATTTCTCATATCTACTTGGCAGTTTTATTAGCTACAATTGTTTCTTTTTCAAGAGGTCATCCTCCTGAATACTTTCATCATTCTGGTAATTATGTTTTCATGGTTATATTTGCATGAATGTGCTTAAAGCTTTTGTGCCTATAATAGATGTCTCAATGTAGTTTTAAAAAGATAAAGTATTGACTCTAAAAGAAATGAGTACTTTAGGTGCTTATGCAATTATGATCTTAATTAAAAGACCAATTCAGAGGAAAAATTTTAGGTGTAAATTACATTTTTACTTAATGATTCCTTTTTTAAAAATGGAGAAAGTACTTATTTTTTTCTTTAAGCTGTCTTTAGCAAAACATTTGTTTTAAATTCACTCTTATTAAAATGAAAATTTTCCTAGGGCCCTTGACACATGACCTTATGCACTTAAAATTCTGTTCAAGGCCTAAGGCTGGTGGTCCAACTCTGTAACTTTAGCTACTGAAGAGCTGAGATCACAAGGATCATGGTTTGAGATCAGCCTGAACAAAAAAGTTCATGAGCCCCTATTCTCTAATAACCAACAAAAAACATGACTGGAGGTATGGTTAAAATGGTAGTGTACCAGTCGAGCAAACTCCACAAAAGTCTTCCTAAAAAATACCAGTACAGTCATTCTGCCAAACTTATTCATATTTGAAAATGTAAAGTCTTTGTGGGGCTGGGGGTTTAGCCCAGTGGAAGGGTGCCCGCCCAGCTCGTGCAAGGCCCTGGGTTCGGTCCTCAGCCCTGGAAAAAAAGAAAATGTAAAGTCTTTGTGAGCAGGGATCTTGTCTAGTATAAGTAAGTTTTCTATTTGTACTGTAGTCGTACATGCAATGATCATTCTTATCCTGGACGTGTGTGTGTGTGTGTGTGTGTGTGTGTGTGTGTGTGTTCCTCCCCAGATACCCTAGGTAACTTTGTTCTTCACACTCTACTTCCTTCTGTGATTCTATTTTTAATTTTACCTTTGACATTTGAATCCACTAATCATATACAATAAATAGTTTAACAGCATCACTGCAAAAGTATTGTGACAGTACTGGGGTGATAACTTTTCACTAAAGGTCACTATTTGTGTGGAAGATAACTGGAATGATAAAATTATGTACATAGTGCTCATTATCTATGGATTTACAAAATATGTGGCATGAAATTACCAGTAGTAAAGGGCTGGGACTTTATTTTTCTCCTCTTTTTCTCCTGTCTAAAGAATCTGCTTAGGGAAGCTGGGAAGGTGGCTCAGTGGTAAAGCGTTTGCCTTGCATGCCTGAGACCCTGGGTTCGATTCCTCAGCACCACATAAGCAAAAAGAAAAGGGCCAGAAGTGGTGCTGTGGCTCAAGTGGTAGAGCGCTAGCCTTGAGCTGAAGAGCTGAGGAACAGTGCCCAAGCCCAGAGTTCGGGCCCCACGACCGGACCCAAAAACAAAAAACAAAACAAACAAAAAAAAAAAAAGAATCTGCTTAGACTTGTCTATCACTTAGTTTTAAAAGTCTGCCATCTCTTCTGGATTTCAATTTTGTGAAATCAGACTGTGTCTTAATCATTCACTCAGTTGGTTCCCTGATAAAGTTGAGATTACCTGCCAAATAATAGGTACCCACTGAATGTTTGCTAACCTAATCCTCCTTATTTAAGGAGGAACTGAGGCACTGGAAAGTTGAAGTGATTTACAGTGTTTGTTAAAGCTGTTCAGCCAGGAAACAGGGCTAAAGCCTGAGCAACTCCCAGTAAGAATCTTCTGTCATTTGCTTACAACTTTAGGTTTGAATCTTTCCTCAGTTACATTGACTTGTCCATCAGGACACAAAACATGTATTGACATTTCAGAACATTATCTTAGTTTTTCTCTGTCCCCAAACTAAATCTTAATTCTTGGCTCAAGGATAATGCCAAATGAGATCTTTTGAAAAGCATGTAGACAATTTTGTTTTAAAAATTGTGTTGCTGCCAGACTGATGGCTCATGGCTATAATCCTAGCTACTCAGAAGGCTGACGTCTAAGGATTGCAGTTTCACGTCAGCTCAGGCAGGAAAGTCCATGAGGCTCTTTTCTCCAATTAAACACTGAAAAGCTGGAAGTGGAGCTAAGGCTTACGTGGTATAGTGCTAGCATTGAGCAGAAAATACTCTGAGATAGTGCCCAGACACTACGTTCAAGTCCCAGGACCAGCACCAAAAAGAACTGTGTTGTTAAAACTGCTATATGAAAAAGATATCATATGGTTATTACCAACTGCTATATATTAAATTATATGCCGACCACTTTTTCTTGCCCCAAATCTCTTAGATTTCTATAAATTGCAAGACTATGTAGAGAATACAGGGTAAGAATTTCAGTGTACTATTTGGTAGTTTATCCAAATGATGACCTCAGTTCTTGGAAGCTGTATAAGACAAAACTTTAACAACAAATGTCACCATGCAACACCTTCTACTACCCTAAAAGTTAAAAAAGAACACCAATATGAGCCACCTGAGACTAAGAAACCAAGTGAACAACATAGATCTGCTAAACTTGATATAATGAAAGGGAAAATCATCCATTCTCTTTATCTTGCATAACAACTTCAAGAATAGCATTACTCTAAAAGCTCATTCTCACTCAATGTCCTCAAACCTTGCTGTAATTCTCTGCAGGGACAAATCTTTCTGACTGTGGGCAGTAGTTTAGTCACCAGTAAGCAAGAGCATAAAACTGATAAATCTGAGTCCCACAGCCATTTAACCAAGAAAACAAGAATTAGCTTCAACTGACATGTATTTAACTGGCTGCTCAACAAGGGCTGGGAGCTCCCATGCAGGACTTCATGCTGTCCCCATTGGATGAATCAGACAGAAGGAAGAGAAAATCAAGATAAAACTATGCAAACCTCTCCAAATTCAGCAGAGGCTTAGTACACAATAATTTTACCATTCTGTCCAGGTAAGACACTAGTAAATTTCCTGTGTTGGAAGTCTGCTTAGGTGTAGCCAACAATTGTATACATGTGTCGAAAGAAAAGATTTAGTTGCAAGGGCTAGGGAGGCATAGAATATAAAGGCACACATTCTATGGGCAGCCCTCCATGTTTTGCTTGCTAGGGTATCGAATGTAGAATTTGCTTCCTGCTTATGAAACTTCCAAAAATCTCATGTGCCTCATTCAAATTCTTTAAAATTTATGTTAAAACATTATACCATGGTGGTCTAATAAATCAGCACTTCGTAGTAACAAATTATCAAAATGTGCCATATATTTAATAGTAAAGAGGGAAGGTGTTTTCAAATCTTACAGCCAAAACAGTAACTAATGGGAACATTTGAAATATGACAATGATTTATACCAGGCCTCTAGGCTATGGTGCATAAATCCAGCGGAAGATTTTATATCTTATCAACTGGGACTTTGGGTCTGTTGTTTATAAATCAAGAAGTTAATTAAGAGTCAGAGGCCCATAAATCCAGGTAGTATATTAAAAATCATAGCATTTGATTTATAAATAGGTAGTTTTAAGAACTGCATTTATAAGCCAACACTGGTAGTTCACTCAGGAGGTTGAGATCTGAGGATAGCTGTTCAAAGCCATCCTGGGTAGGGAAGTCTGTAAGACTCTTATTTTCAATTAACCACCAAAGAAGCCAAAAGTGGAGTTATGGCTCAAGTTGTAGAGCCCTAGCCTGAGCACAAAAACCTCTCAGAGATAGTGATCAGGCCCTGGGTTCAAGCCCCAGAATTGGCACACACATAAAGAATTATATAGAGATATAACTAAACAGTATAAGAAATTATACTTAAAATCAGGTGAAAACCAGCATTTATGAATCATAATTTAAATAATAAATTTAAATATAATAATATTGAATGTTTTACCACTAATCAACATGACAATTCTAAGTGTCTGCATTCAGAGGTGTATAAAACAGAATACAAGATCTTGGCAACCTCAGTTTTGATTCTGCTAATTTTAATAGGGCACAACTGATTTAAAATGCAGTTTATGTTACACTATTTTTACTGTACCATAAAAAGACTAAGATGTGATTCTATGCAAATACTTTTATAAACATATTTTTTGTTGTGAAAATGCCTTACAGAGGGGTTACAATTACATGAGCAAGGTTATGAGTACATTTCTTATCAAGCATTGTTGCCTCCTCCTTTGTTTCCCCTTCCCATCCCTTCGCATCCTTCCCCCCACCCTTTCCCACCAAAGTTGTAAAGTTCGTTTTTCGACATAATGACTTGTACATCTCATTGTTACAATGGGTCCTCCTGTATCCCTGTTTTAATGATTTGTTTTTTCCCTTCCCCTCCACATATACCAACATCATATATAGTGAAAGCAGGGGTTATACCGTGGGGGAGGGACATACAAAGCAACAAAGACATAACCTTACAAATATGTTAGAAACAATCGCATGAAAGATCTCTCTCTCTTTTTTTTTTTTTTGTCAGTTGTGGGACTTGAACTCTAGGCCTGGGAGCTGTCCCTGAGCAATTCAGTTCAAGGCTCATTCTCTACCACTTGAGCCATAGCACCACTTCTAGTTTTCTTTATTGTGATTAAGTGATTACATAATTTCCCAAATTTCACAGTATTGTGGGATAGTGATGCTCATTTAAAGTCACAAACTCATCCTAACTTTCCTGGAGCAAATTGTCTATCATGGTCTATAACCTATAACGGTGTACACATATACACCATACATGTGATCAGCAGCATGGGGTTATTTAGTAGTGGTTCGACCAGATGAGTGGAAGTTCTTTCTTTCCTAAGTCCTGTTAATTTTGTTGTATCATCTAACATTTTGGATTTAACATCCACTTATCAGGGAAACCATGTACTGTTTGTCTCTTTGCTCTTGGCTTACCTCGCTCAACATGATTTCTTCTAGCTCCATCCATTTCCTTGCAAATGTCATTAATTTGTCATTTCTAATGGCTGCATAATATTCCATTGTGTATAGATACCACAATTTTTGGATCCATTCATCTGTGGTGGGACATCTGGGTTGTTTCCATATCCTAGCTATTGTGAACAGTGCTCTATGCAAATCTTTATCTAGAAAAATGCCCTCTACTTATAGGCACAAAGTTCAAAAACCTTCCTCCCCTTTAGGATGCAGCTAGAATTGTTTAGGTAAAGATAACTTTCTTATGCTTCACTTTGTTTCATCATTTCTCCACACAGTGGAACCCATGGAGATCACATGCTATTTCACATTGTGACATTGAAGCAGGTGCGCACGAGGAACTCTTGCATGACCTCGTGCTTGTTAATGCCAAAATATCCTGTCAGTGGACAGAGAAGTCTCTCATCACCAAAGTACTCAAGTGCAACAGAAGCAAAGGAAGGTAAAAGGCTGAGGAATCCCACCAGGTAATTGACTTAGCGATGAGAGTCAGTGTGCTTTGCCTGCCTTCGGCTGGCCCTGCCTCAGAGAGACATGGCTGCTGGAATGCCTCCTTATGAGCCAGCCACCATGAACAAGCTAGGCCCAAATGAGCTCTGGGGAAACTCATCTTGTCAAAGCTACTATCTCATTCTTATCATTGCACCCCACCCAACCCTTGAAAGCTAAGCACCCTTGTTCTCCTCCTGCCTCTCCAATGCAGCTGCATTTTCCCACCGTGTGCTCTCTCTCCATAAATAGTTTACTTAGTGTGTCAGCTCTAATAAAGCCCTCTATGCTCCAGATATGAGCAGATGGCTACTCACCTGTGACCCCTTGGGGGCTAACATATTTACAGATTCATGGGGACCTTCAAGTACTCTTCCTTAAGGACTTTGTATGGGAGGTAGGAGGCTATCTGAGGTGACGTTAGGTTGGAGTAATGTTTGTGGAAGTTTATTGGAACAGTGACATTGGTCCTGGACAAACTTGATGGCCACTGCGCTAGAGTGAGTTAAATAAGAACTCATCTATGAGCCCATTATTATCATTAAGGGTAGAAATGTCCACCTCCCTCCTGTTTTCAATGACTATTTACTAACATTTATTAGTACCTTGGACTCCTCCTATCTGCCTCTTAAAAAAGATTTGAATTCATAGCATCTCTAAGTAGACACAATCTACTGTGCAGAATGAGAAACAGAAATCATTCTGATTTTCAATGTGTGTGTGCCAGTACTAGGGCTTGAACACTAGGCCTTGTGCCCTTACTCAGCTTTTTCCACTCACACCTGGTGCTCTATAATTTGAACCACACTTTCAGCCTTTCAGATTTGTCTGCTTAGGCTGGCTTCAAATCGTGATCCTCACACCTCAGTTTCCTGAGCAGCTAGGCGTGAAGCCCCTGTGCCTAGCTCTTCTGACTCATTCTTTATGGTGACTGCATGACCTATCTCTTGTTTCCCCTCATTGCACATAGGCCTGCTATACAGCTTCCTCATATTCATGTTTATAGACCACATACTGGTGTTGATTCCCTATCTTTCTGTGTGACACTTGTGCCAAACAAAATCACATGAAAATCTAAATGTCAACTATGTTCTCATCTCCAACTACAGGCAGAACTACTTATTCTGTTTTACCAGGCAGGTCTCTTGGGAGAGCTTGCACATAGGAACTTCCTAATGCTGTTTGTGTTTTTTTTAATACCAGCTTAAAGTCACTGCATTTCAAAGGCTTAACAAAATGCATTGTTATAGTGATATGGCACATGTGTATTTCAAAACGTAATTGGATTAAATTAAAAAACACAGATCCTAAAGCCCTGAGTCTATAGGCTCTATTTTTTATCCACTCATTATTACTATCAAGTGGATTTCAGAACACCTAAAATGATGTCTGATGTGTGCTCACAGACAAATTATATACTTCACATGCTGCTCAGAATTTTAGAGACCTGGGCATAAGGCTGGAGGTATGATTCAAGTGATAGAGCTCTCTGCTCATGACCCAAGGTTACTGGGTTAGTAACAAAGTAGAAAATCAGAATGAGTAGTCCCACAAGGAAAGCATGAAAATCTTCCCTTGCATAGCTGAAGCAGCTCCATTATATCCAATGTAAGCAAATAAAACTGTGAGATTCTACTACATGATATGTGACTTCATGGACATTTGATTAGCTTTTGTCTACGTTTTAGAAGAAAGAGGAAACCATTATTCAGGAGACAGAGAAGCATATCTTTGTATAATCTTCCACCAAAATAAAAATATATTGACTATCATAAAGAATGAAATCAATAGTCTCTGCTCGTGCTTTCATATTTCTTTGCAAATTTCAGTAAAACAATGCTACTTGTAAAGTTCCAAACACTTAAATATTTCTCTTGTTATACATTCATCAGCCTTAAATAAGTACTAAAAAAGTTATAATCTTCCTAATATCATATACTTTAAAAGAACTAACAAAGCTATGTTACTGATTTAATTTTAGTATCTCCAAAACAATAGCTCTATAATCTCCAGATCAGAGTTTATAAAGTCCAACTAGCCACCAAAGAGAGTAATTTGAAATAAACTTCCCTATCAGTGAATTTCCAGGGAGCATTTGTGAACAGAGGTGAAAAAAATGTCTTTAAGAGGAAGGGCTATAAAAAATGAAGAGAGAGTAAGAATGAAGAAATGCAACTTCTCCAGCCATAAAAGAAATGCAAATCAAAACAACATTGAGATTCTACCTAACCCCAGTTAGAATGGCTATCATCAAGAAATCTAATAACAGATACTGGAAGGGATATGGCCAAAAAGGAACCCTACTGCATTGTTGGTGGGAGTGTAAACTTGTTCAGCCACTTTGTAAAGCAGTATGGAGGATCATCAAAAGACTCCACATAGAGCTCCCCTATGACCCAGCAGTCCCACTTTTGGGCATTTACTCAAAGGATCACAAACAAGACCACCAGCACAACTACGTTTATCACAGAATTATTCACCATAGCTAAGATATGGAACTAACCTATATGCCCCTCAGTAGATGAATGGAGCAAGAAATGGTACATATATACAATGGAATTCTATGCTTCCATCAGAAAGAACAACACTACCCAATTTGTTAGGAAATGGAAAGAGTTGGAAAAATTATATGAAGTGAAGTAAGCCAGGCTCAAAGAAACATAGGTCCCATGGTTTCCCTTAATTTCAATAACTAGTATAAGCCTAGGACAAGCAGAAAAGGTCAAAAGCTATGTACATATGACCATATAAGATGACGTTAAGTGAAATGACCCCCAAGATAGGAACACAAGTGGTTTTTTTCTTTCTTGCTATTGATTTCAATGTACTGTGTGGTTTTTTTTGTTTCTCTTGTATGTTCTTCCCCCATGGTATAACCCCTGTTGTCACTCTATTTGATTCCAGTGTCTTGCATCTTGTATATACATTTTCTAATTTGGGGAGGAAAAGAGAAATAATAAAATGCTTAAATAAGGATACAGGTTGACCCACTGTAACAATGAGATGTACAAGACACTATGTTGAAAACAAACTTTACAACTTCAGGGGTGAGGAGGGAGGAGTTGGGGAGGTGGGGAGGGAAGGGATATTAGGGGAAAAACAAAGGAGGAGGTAACTATGCTCCATAGGAAATGTACTCATTACCTTATACATTTAACTGTAACCCCCCTGTACAATATTTTTACAATAAAAACATATAAAAACAAAAAAAGAAAAATGAAGAGAGGAAGGAGGAATGCAATCATAAAATTTAAAGCATATGCTATAGAATTAAGAAAGGGGAGGGTTAGCGTTGGGAGGGATGGAGCAGAATGATGAAAGGGGTGATACTGATCAAGACATATTGTATTCATAAACTGTTTTGTTTAGTGGTAACTATATTGTACAACTACTTAAAGATAATAAAATACAGTGTTTTTAGTGCACTCCGGGAGCTTGAACTCAGGGCCTGGGCGTTGTCACTGCGCTTTTTTTGGTCAAAGCTAGTGCTCTACCACTTGAGCCACAGTTCCATTTGCAGCTTCTTTGGTGCTCAATTGGATATAAGAGTCTAATGGACTTTCTTGCCCCAGCTGGTTTTGAACCATGATCCTTAGATCTCAGCCTTCTGAGTAGCTAGGATTACAAGTATGAGCCATTGGGCACCCAACTAAAATATATTTGTAAAGTTTTTTGATGAGTAAATAATTAAAACAACAGCTAGAACCTATCACTTTGCAAAACAAACAACCAAGTCATGATTCCAGATCTGGGGCCTATATGTCACCTGCCCCTCATTCCCTGACAACCCTGCTCTGCTTATCTGTCTGCCTGGAAAGCTCAGGTTGTGCTTAGCAAATATGGGGTGTCTGCAGAAGCTTGTAGGACATGAGGAAAGAGATATCATCATGTGACATTTATTCCTCTCACTTCTTCCTGGTTTGAACTGGTTTGGTAGTAGCCATGCCCTTCCACTGTTAAAGCTTCTGCTAGAGATGCCTCCTACAAGTCTCCTGCTCTCTACCAGCTGCTCAATTATGTCTCCTTTCCAGACACGCTGAAGGGTTATGTTGCTGAGTACTTTGACATCCCTCTATGGGCTCCCTTAACCCCATCCACATTTCTCTGAATATCACTGTACCTGTAGAAGCCATTCAAGGGATCATCTTGTAATTACTCTCTTTGTCAGCCATTGAATAGCTTCTTCAAAACATGTGCTAGTATTTAAATGTCCCAAGCTTGGCAAACCCCAACCATATCTTTTGCCTTATTATTTCCGAGGTTCTCAGGTAGAAGCTGCTGTAGCTATGCTCCATGGGTGCAGAAAGATAGAATTTCTCACAAAAAAAGGCACTCATGCAGAGTTCATGATTCCTCCCACCAGAGTTAATGCAAATTCCTCTTTCTTTCTGAAGCATTCCTGGAACTGAACCCAACACACAAAATTAGAGTCCCACAAAATGTGTTGTTGCTAACAAAACTGTGAAAATCAAATTACATACGGAATGCTTTGTAGAGAGTGATAGACTATGTATTAATGAAAACCTCAGTGAAAGATGAGACTACTTCCTCCAAGATGTATGACATCTGGTTTGACATGAAAGAAAACATGGAGAAGATGTTGTTATCTTAAGGCTTTGGAGTTAGTCTTCTTCTGACATCTGTATGGCTGCAAAATGGAGAGATCCCAATTTTGTGAGTGGCCATAGTGGTGATAGACCCTGGGGTTACACAGACAGTCTCTACCCAGAAGGAACAGAAGGAAGTCCCCCAATATTATATCTTTGTGGGGTGTGTGTGTGTGTGTGTGTGTGTGTGTGTGTGTGTGTGTGTGTGTGTACCTGGATTTGCTTATCCAAATGAGTATCTCCTGGCCAGGAGACCTAATTGTAAGCAAATGCTAGAGGTAGTGATCAAATGAATGATAGCAGTATTGTCATTAGCCAAAACAAAACAAAATGTATAGTTAGAGGTTATCATATTAAGTGAAATAAGGCAAACACAAGAAAGAATAATATATATATAGGTTTTTTCATATAGTCAGTGACTACCTCTCTGAAAATTAAAAAAAAATACTGACATGCAAAATCAGGAGTATTTAGGAGAGGAGAAAACAATTCAGGAGGCAAGGAGGAAAGAATAGGCATTGCATGTTTAAATATAATCAAAGTATAATATGTGCATATATGGAAATTAATCATTTTTAAAGTTAGAAAACATAATGGAATTTTGGTGTAGATGGGAAAGCTAAACGAGAAGACAGGAAGGTAGCATTGATTCTAATGCTAGGAGCTTTCTAGCAAGGAAGAGTTCTTCACAACTAGGATTTTCAAAGTGCTGTTGAAGAGGGGACCTTTCCCAAATTTTATTCACAATATATCATTTTGGATGATTAGCTATTCTGTGTCTTACTGTGTGTCTGATATGTCCTGGAAACAATGACAATACACACCAAAAAACAGCATAGGAAGGGCTGATATCAAACACTTTTAGAAATAATAGCCTCTGACAGTCACTACAGCTCCAGTACTCACAAGTCACTGTGCCAGAACATCACATGGAGAATGAATGTTCCAGCAGCAGTATTAGACTGGCCTGTCAGACTTGCTTCACAGATGGCGATCTCAAGGCTTGCAGTGTGGGAATCTCCCTAGATCAGTGTCTAGTAAGGGATAGGGCTTGAAGGAGACTTCATCAGGGGCTAATGATGTTCCCATTTCTCCCTGCCACTTCTGACTCCTGCTCCATTTTTCTTCTCAGCACTATTTAACAGATTTGTGGTGTTATAAAGGATCTAGGAAGAGGCCAACTTACTAAAAGTAAACCTGAAGACGAGGGCCCCTACAGATTATAGTTTGGTGATTGTCTGCAGCTGACTCTGCCTACATTCAGGCCTTTCTACTCAGTCCTAGCACTTTTCTGTATTACCACATGGGTCCTCCCCATTTTTGCTCACCCCTCCAACTCTACAAACTCACATGATGGCCCACTCACCCCTTCTACTTCCTCTGGAAGCTAAAATTGAATCACCTGCCCTCTCTGTGACACGGAGCCTTACTACTAACTGCAGAAGCCCACAGTTCTCTCACAATTCAACTTCATTTCCATCTAATGCTCATGTGTCTTATCAAATTTCAAGTTCAGGCCTGCCTGAACATTTAGACACATAGCCATAGATATCTAAGACCCAACATATTGTTTGTATCCTCAAGGGGCTGTGACTAGATCTGGATTTGTCTGACAACCAGCTGCTACTTGAGCTACAACACTGAAGTCAAAAGGAGGACTTTTGAGGGTCTTCAGACACTTGCTGTACAACTTTAATGTGCTTCACATATGAATCTGAGAATTAGACACATAAACAGATGAATGTGATTCTTTAGGTGAGGAGAAACAGGAGCCCCCTTTTAAGTAGATAATAACCAGAAACCATTTACTGAAACTGAATTCCTAAAGACCATGGGATCCTCTGAAGTGCCAGAAATGTTTCTTTGGTGATCATATCAGTTAAAACTTCAAGAGAAAACTGAATTCACTTTCTTTCCATTGCCTTGTACCTGGCACTCATTCCACAGGGAAATACTGGGTTTCAGTGTGAATGATGCTCCTTCTACAGGTACTCAGGTGAAGATGACCTTGAGAACCAAAACAGAGACTCACAGGTAATGATTTTACCTTTGTATCAAGTGGAAGGAGAAAAATCCCCAACCTACCAACAGGATAGAAAGTATTAAAAATAGAAAGCAGAAAGTGCCTGCTGAATGGCAAAGGGTACCTCACCTGCTAGCTTTTCCATGATCCTTTTCAACTGAGATGGTATCTTTGAGATGGGATGGGTCTGGACTTCTTGACACAGAGGGTAAGTGAAGTAAGCCATGTTCCCCAGATAGTGTCCCAGAATAACTCAGCTCCAGAAACCATGACAAAATATTAAAGCTCCACAGTCATGGTCAGCTGTGTACCTGAGCTCCTCAGGGGAACATTAATACCTACCCCTCTCCATCACTTTCTTCTGCCACAGGGGAACCTGGGAATCACAGCTTTTATCTGAGGTCTTGTTGGGGAAGTGTCCCTGTTCTCTCAGGGAAGCCTGTTCCACCATGAAAATGATTCACACGTATCCAGCTGTACCCTATTGCTGGTCAAGGAGGTTGACTATGGTCAAAATACTTTATGTACCTTTGTGTAAATGAAGCAATGGAACTTATTGAAATGAAACTTGGGAAGTGGGCCACTGGAGAATAACAGAGAATGATAGAAGGGATGGTTTTAATCACGATACTTTGTATGTAAGAACATGTGAAAATGAAATCCTTTCATATAAATAATTGATGCTAATAAAAATAAACAATACATAAGAAAGTTGAGTGCTGGTGGCTCAAGTCTGTAATCTTAGCTATTCAGGAGACTGAGATCTGAAGATTGCAGTTCAAAGCCAGTGCAAGCAGAAAAGTCCTGGTAAGACTCATCTCCAATTAACCACTAAAAATCTGCAAGTGGCGCTGTGGCTCAAAGCAGTAGAGTGCTAGCCTTGAGCAACAGAGCTCAGGGACAATGCCCTAAGTTCAAGCCCCACAACTGCCAAACAAATAGAAAAGAAAAGAAAGGAAAGGAAAAGAAAAGAAGAAAGTATTAGTCTTAGTGGGAAAACAGCCTGGAGAGAGAGAAGGAGCTGCTTCCACAATACCATTTGCTATCATCCTTCTGGTGTTTCCAATCAATCAGTGCCCCCAAAACAATGGACCCTTAGAGTCTATACTTGGTCTGAGGTTCTTGGAGAGGAGAAACTCAGACAATAAGGGCAAGCTAAGTGTGGAATCTCCATCTCCTTTTTGATGTAGAGATTTATAATAAGCAAACTGCAATCATCTTATCAGTTCTATTTCCCTCATCAGATACTTGGCACAGTATAGTTGCCTCAAAGAACCCTGGGGATCAGGATTGAGAGTGAGCATGCCCCAGCTCTGCATGTGGTAGATGTGATACCCTGAAGGTGGATAAAGAAAGACTATAACCCCAAAATACAGAGTGACTAGAAAAAAAGTCCAACTTTACTTCTATGCTTAACTCTGTTCTCTTGGGGCATCTCTAGTAAGGCTATTGCCCTAGCTACTTTCACAACTCTCTTTCAAACTCAAGGGGAACTATGAGTCACAATATTGGTTTGGATACTATGAGTCCAGGCACTGTGAGGGGTCCAGTTTGAAGGAGAAGGGTAATGGAAAAAACTACACACCCAGTGGACACGTCAAAGTCAAATAAAACATCTGCAATCCTGTGTTCAGCCCTGCACCACGGAGTTTCTGGCCAGGTGAATACCCAACCTCTGTCAACCCCCTCCTTCTGGCAAAAAAAAAACCCATGGGAACCATGGCCTTGCTTTAAGGTCTTTAAAAGGGAGAGGCCATAGCATGGTAAAGGTTCAAGGCAAGAGCATAGTCTGGAGAGAGTAGCAACCTTACTTTGATTGAAGGATCAATCTATTGTCAGGTCTACAAAAGCAAGCCTCTTGGTCAAGAGAGTAGCCCCTTGAGCTCCAGGGAAGCCTGGAAGTAAGAGCCTTTTTTCTCATGTCTGAAATGAAGAGAACTGAGAGTGGTGGAGGTGAAACTATGAGCTTCTATAGAAGACTCGAGTGCCCATATGTTCTAGCAAAAGTAATTTTAGGTAAAAAGAACACTGCTAGAAATATCACAATACCAGACTTCAAGTTATATGTCAGAGCCATAGCAACAAAAATAGGTTGGCACTAGCAAAAATACAGTTCTGAAGACCAATGAGACAATATAGGAGACCCAGGAATAAAACCACACAGATATAGTCAACTAATTTTTGTTAAAGATCTTGGTTCATTTGGTTTCTCCTACAGGTGAGAAATGATAGCCTCTTCAATAAATGTTGCTGTGAAAACTCACTGTCCACCTGCAGGAGATGAAACTTGGACCTCTAGCTCTCAATCTCTACAAAAATTAAATCCAATTTGATCAGATATAAAACTCTGGAAGAGGAAGTGGCACTGTGGCTCAAGTGGTAGAGCACTCGCCTTGAGCTGAGGAGCTGAGGGACAGAGCCCAGGCCCAGAGTTCAGGCCCCACGACCAACCAAAAAAAAAAAAAAACTCTGGAAGATAGGCACATGTAATTTTTTTCCTGAGTAGGACTCCAGATGGCCAGGGGATGGAAAAAAAACAATTAACAAATGAAACTACAACAAAAGGAACAATAACATCCAGAATTAATATTCAAAATTAATACCTAGAATACACACAAACAACTCAAAGAATTAAACAGCAAGGAAACCAATAATCCAATTACTAAATAGGCAAGCAAACTGGGTAGTTCTTACAAGGATAAATACAAATGACTAATAGTTGAAGAAATGTTCAACATCCTTAACCTCAAAGATAATGCAAATCAAAACCACACTGAAATTCTGTGTCATCCCAGTCAGAATGATAATCATAAGAAAAAACAGCAAATAATGCTAGCAAGGATGCAAGTGAAAAGGAATCTTCACACACTATTGGTGAGAATGTAAACTAGTAAAACCACTATACTAATCATTTTAGGATCGGGGAATGGGAAGAAGACACTGATAAAGGTAGTGGAACTGATTAGAATATACTGTAAACATGTGCGGAAATGTGAACTCACCTTTTGTATAACTAATGTAAACTAAGTTTTAAAGGAGTGGAACTGATTAGAATGTACTATAAACATGTGTGGAAATGTGAAATCATCTTTTGTATAACCAATGTAAGCTAAATTTTAAAAGCCTCCCAGTAGGCCCTACGTTTTAATGGTTCCACTACTTCCCAATAACATTGACCTGAGTACCAAATCTTTAACCCATGGACCTTTGGTGGGCTTTGAACATACAAAGTACAACCTACAGCCCCTTCATTTGATTTCTTCTTCCCTGGGAATAAACAGGGAAGAAAATGTCTGGCCATTTCATATCTGGAGTGATCTGAGTTCCCAAAGAACTTTTCTGGATCTGTGAGAAGGCCAGCTTAAAGAAGCTCCATTCAGTGGTACTGTGCCTGATGAAAAGAGCCTAGACTATACTGATGGAGGTCTACATTCAGAAAAAGTGGCCCACATTAAAAAATCCTAGAGTTAATAGTGCTCAGCTTATTCTGCACTATAATCTAGCTCCACCCTTGTTATTAGTCCTGTACAATTGGGCATCCCGTCAGAAGAGCACCTCCTTCTGCACCTGAGAATCCTGGGAGTAACACATGTTTTCTGAAGTCTTCAGGTCTGGAAAATAAAGAGGATAGGGATCTGTAAAAGGTGTAAGTGAAATTCTGGGGGCTGAAAGAGGGAGTACTAGAGGGTCCTCAAATATTACATTTGTACTTCTGCAGTTATCTGTGCAATTAGTAGGCATATTTTGTTCAGAGGTAAACTCTAAGCCCTCCCTACTCCTCCTTGTAACTCAAAGAACACTGGAATTGTCAGACTTGGAGAGCTCTTTGGTGTGCAAAGACCAGGGTTCTATATGGGGCAAGATAGCAGCAGAATGTGAATTGAGAAAACCCCAACGAATGGGAAGGTCCCCCAGATAAGCTGTCTGCAGCACTGTTTCAGCCTTGTGCCATGGTATGTCAAATCAGATGAAGAATAAATCTCTCCTCCATGCATTCATGCCACTGAGGGCTCTTGGAGACATTAACCTTGGTGGCAAGAGGGTAAGGCTCTCTACGGGGCTAGGTGAGAGCTTAGGGTGGAAAGAAAGGCCATCTCCCATTCATTATAGGGAGCCGCAATTGCTGCATGCCAACTGTTTCAGCCACATCACACGGGCTTCCATTCAAAAGGGTGTCGTCTTCTATCAAGTCCTAGTCTTCTGACGACGTGTCTGAAAGATGGAGAAGTCTGGAATCTAAAAAGTGATAGAGGTGAGAATCTGGGGTGGGCAAAAGCTTCCTTCCAAGACATTGCATCCCACAATATTCCAGGTACACCCTGCAGCCCCTCACCTCCCTGGTTCATATACTACTAGCATGTGCCCCCATCTTTTCTTCTAATGGATAGAACTTTTAACAGAAAACAAACAAACAAAAACCGGTGGCATTCCATTCTACTTCTGAGATACTTGAATGGACGGACCCAGACTCTGAGTGATCTGGGATAAAGCAGAGGGTGAGGAGAACGAGGGAAATGAGTCCTGTAGACAGTCAATGAACAGTAAATCTATACTAGTCTCCGTGTTCAGCTTCTGGCTAACACAATGCCCGCTTCTGCCTCATGAAAGAGTCAGAGACATCTTCTCATATCTGCTTTTCTGTTATCTACAGGTGCCAGAAGTGAAGAAGTCAGAACGCTGTGATTGGTGGAGGCAAGGCTGTGAGATTGGACAGAAAAAGCAATTCCCCTTCTGCAAAAATTACAAAATTTTGCTTCTGACCTACGGATCCATCATGTAGGCTAAGACCAGCATCTCCTGACCACCATCCCAACCCTGACCCAGAGGTGGCATCTCTTCTCTACAGTGTTACCTGGAATGACCCTGACCTCATGAGATGGGGAAGTTCCCCATGTCTTGCATTGGGCCTTCCTTGGTCTTCGCTAAGGTCTCTACAGAGCAAAGGCTATGTTCCACAGACATTGCAAGACCCCCTCCTCCATGAAACTGGCTCCAGAGGTAGAAGTAAAAGTGGCTTGAGTTTGTAAACTATGCACTGGATCTCCCAGGGCAGATGGAAATATCCTAGATTCTTTGGTGAACTGGTACCAAGGATGAGGATTTCTCTGCTCACTACTCCCACCAGGGACTCTTGCACAGTCATGGGATCTCCCAGCCAGGAAACAGACCAAGACTGTTGTTTCAAGTTTCAAGTCTGCTTATTTAGAAGAAGGGGTGTGGATGCTCATGAATGTAAATATAGCTTCCTAGAGGCGGAGATAAGGAAGTTCAAGATTTAAGGCCAGCACATTCAGAAACTTAGTGATAGTGGACCTATTAGAGCACCTGGTTTGTACTGCATTCAGTAAGCATAATTTGAAGAAAAGAAAGAGAAGAGACAATGTTTGAAAATGAACAAAAGTGGAAAAAACAGGACTGGGTAAATACCTAAAGTGATAGAATAGCTGGCTAGAAACCACTAAGGCTCTGGGTTTAAACATCAGAAAGAAAAAAATGTATAGCATGTGTGGAAAGATGGTGAGCAACTGCCTTACTAGATGCCTGGATGTCTTTGGGCAAGGGGTATGATTCCTGGAAACATCATAAGCTCACTGTCACCGCACCCCCTCCTTCTGTCTCAAAGTGCACTGTAGTCCTTGAAGAGTTGAGTCCTAGGTACTAAAGGTACTTGAGGTTGGTTCTTTTATCTGAGGACTAACTTATTCTTTTTGCTAAGTTCTTACCTAACCTCTCTGTAATAGAGCCAAAACCAAGCCTCTCCAAAGACCTCAGATCAATGCTATGGCTCCAAAGGACAGTATGGCAGAAGACGGAGCTGGGAAATGCTGAACATAATCACTTGCACCTGTTCTAAAAGGCACAAGGTGTTTTATCAGGATGTAGATGAGTTATTTATAGGGTCTCTCCTCTGAGGACTTGGATTCCTCTGATCACCCTCTGTTCTTAACTGAACCTCTCTCAGAGTCCCAGCCCCCAAACTTGCACGTATTTCAAAACAAAAATAAGACCTCCCCCTAAAAGGCCCTAGTTATAAAGAAAGACATGCAAATGGGAGGGATACCCATTTGAGATAGACCTCTGAGTGAAGATCTGAAAGCATCTGCCCTGGGAGGTCCAGTGTGCATAGTTTACAAATTCAAGCCACTTTTACTTCTACCTCTGGAGCCAGTTTCATGGAGGGGGGGGGTCTTGCAATGTCTGTGGAACATAGCCTTTGCTCTGTAGAGACCTTAGCGAAGACAAAAGAAGGCCCAATGCAAGACATGGGGAACTTCCTCATCTCATGAGGTCAGGGTCATTCCAGGTAACACTGTAGAGAAGAGATGCCACCTCTGGCTCAGGGTTGGGGATGGTGGTCTAGAAATGCTGGTCTTGGGCTGGGAAGGTGGCTCAGTGGTAGAGCGCTTGTCTTGCATGCCTGAGGCCCTGGGTTCGATTCCTCAGCACCATATAAGCAAAAAGAAAAAAGCCGGAAGTGGCGCTGTGGCTCAAGTGGTAGAGCGCTAGCCTTGAGCTGAAGGGCTCAGGGACAGCGTCCAGGCCCAGAGTTCAGGCCCCACGACCAGACCCAAAAAAAAAAAAAAGAAATGCTGGTCTTAGCCTACATGATGGATCAGTAGGTCAAAAGATGGTAAGAGAACAGACCTTATGAGGAAAAAATATGAATATCTGGAGGACACTCCACACAAAGTAGGCCCCCTGAATCCATCTTCTGTTAGCTTTATCAAGTCATTCCAGAGGTGTCTACATAAGCTACATCCTCACTTTTGTCTTCCAGGTATCAGGAAGGTGAGGACTTGCAGTGAGAGGATCATCAGAAGTGCTCAACAGAGGGAATTATCCAGGATCTTCCAGGAGACAAGGAGAGAAAAGATAGAACCCAAATGCATGGAACACCAACCTCAACATTACCTTCCTTCCTATATGAGAAAACCTAGGAACCACAGGAGGATTGGCCTCCCTCACTTTTTCTAGTGTTGCATAGAAATAAGACTTTGGCTCTGGCTTAATGAATATGGTCTTTATTCATTAAGGAAAAAAATTTCCACCCTTTCATTTTAACAAAGTAAGGACCTAGTCAGACCTCCATCCACATGGAACATAAGGAATTTGGTCACCTGTTGCGTCACCCCTGGTTATGTATAGTCATATGTCACTATATTTTATTCCATCACATGGACCTGAATACCTGGCAGGAAATTACAACAGCATTAACCCCCTTCCTGCTCCTCAAGTATTGGAAGAAGGAGTTGGTCACTAAAGCATAAATGCTCAATTACATCATCAAAGGTCACCAGCATTATTTTCCTGTGATCCTAGACAGAATTAGTGTCAATATGAGGCTGCCCTTTGGTATTAATATGAAAGAAGTGGACTCCACCTTCCACTCCTATGAGCTTGCCACTGCAGCAGGGATCACATATGATGGGCTTATGAGTGATGTCCAGGATATGCCCAAGATGGTCCGCCTGATAATAGTTTTATGTATCATCTTCATGAAGGAAGGGCAATCATACCAAGGAAGAGGTCATATGGCAGGCACTTAGGGTAATGGGGGTGTATCCTGAGAGTGAGCACTACATTTATGGGAATCCCAGGAGGCTGGTTATGGAAGATTTTGTGCTAGAGCAATACCTAAAATACAAGTCACCCTACAATGATCCCTCCAGCTATCTTCTCACATGGGGACCAAGGGCCTATGCTAAAACCAGCAAGATGAAACTTCTAGAACACTGGGCCCAGTTCTGTGGACTTGATCCCAGGTCCTTCCCATCCTGTGTGAACAGGCTTTGAAAGATGAGGAAGCATTGTCCTTGTACTTGAGCTGTAATTGTTCTACTAATTAGGAAATCCAGGTTCCTCTATGACCTGAAACAGGATAACATGACATCAGAACAGGCATTTCCTTAGAAATGGGAAAGTACTTAGCAGTAAAATAAATTATAGCACAGAGAAATCAACAGTTAATACTTATCTTTCTTTGTTCTTTTTCCTTCCTTGAAACATTAAAATATGTACACTGGTTTAGATTTGCTTGGCCATTTGAGTATATTGATGAAATTACAGCTTATAAATATGTACCTGAACTCACTATCTGATTTGTTCTTCCAGCCTTCATTGGAGCATTATTCTTGGGAAAAGCTTTGATTAATGTTGGAAATAGTAATAAACTAAGACAGACTGGCTTATGACACAGTATGGTAACATCTTGAACAGCAGCCTTTTCAGGGACATATCAACGTTTTCGCCAAAAGAAGTGAAGGAAAGGTAAGGAATTGGGGCTCCAAGGGAAGAGCAGCCCAGTCAGTATCAATGCTCTGAGCCAAGGCAATTTAGGACTCAGTGAAGTTTCTTCCTTGGGAGTTGTCACCAAGCTACAATGTGACCAGGATCATCCTGGGATGGTAAGACTCAGGGCTGAGAGAATGGTAAACTGCTCCGAAAAGTTCCTTTAGATGCCGAATAAGGCACGAGAAGAATGTCCTATATGAACAGATATGGGAAGATCTAGGTGATCTATCTTCACTCTATGCAAGCATTTCCTGAGAGATATGGGTAAATGTGTTGCAAAGTGATGTCTAGAAGACTCGGGTGTGGTATTCTTCTCCTTGGCTGGAAGAAGCAAAGCTGAGTATTAAAATCACATTTTATTTTGGTTATAGCCGGTGGCAACTTGCAAACAAACATGAGATTTTTGAGTGGTAATGAAAATAGCTATTTGGCCATGAAGTGTAATTCAGCCATGTAAAAGAAAATATTATGACAGCAGAAAACGAGATGGAACTTTATTTCTCATGTGGGGTGAAATAAGTCAGGCTCAGAAAGACCAAATTTACAAGTTTACTAACTTTTAATTAGTCATGGGACTTGAACTCAGGGCCTGGGCACTGTCCCTGAACTCCTTTTGCTCAGGGATAGTGTTCCACCATTTTGAGCCACAGCTCCAGTTCTAGTTTTTGAGTGGTTAAGTGTAGATAAGAGTCTCATGGAGACTTTCTGCCTAGGCTGGTTTGAACTGTGATCCTCAGCTCTCAGCCTCTTGAGTAGCTAGGATTACAGGTGTGAGCCACCAGTATCGGTCACATGTTTCCTCTTATAATCACTAATGCACAAGATGATCTAATGTAAAATCTGACATAGTTAGGGGGACAGATCCGGTGAGGTGAGTTTGGAAACAAGGAGAAAACATCATGGTTAAATGTAATATAGGCATGTATGAAAGTAGAATAATGAAACTCATTTTTAAAAAGACATTTAAAGCCAGGTACTTGTGGCTCATGCCAGTAATCTTAGCTACTTGTGAGCAGAAGTGGAGCTGTGGCTCAAGTGGTAGAGGACCAGCCTTGAGCAAAAAATCAAAGGGACAGTGCCCAGGCCCTGAGGTAAAGCACCAAGACCAGCTTATACACACAAAAAGACATTTTTAAAAAAGGAATTGGAGCCAAGTGCCAGTGGCTCATGCCTGTAATCCTAGCTACTCAGAAGGCTGATATCTGAAGATCACAGTTCAAAGCCAGCTCAGGGAAGGAAAGTCTGTGAGACTCTTATCTCCAATAAACCACCAGAAAACAGAAGTGGCACTGTGAGTCAAGTAATAGAGTGCTAGCCTTGAGCTGAAGAGCTGAGGAACAGCACCCAGGCCCAGAGTTTAAGCCCTACAACTGACAGAAAAAAAAGGAATTGGCAATTTGGATGGGAAAGAAGCTGAGGAAGAAGGGAAAAGCTGGTCATGGACTTAACTTCTAGAAACTTCCCAACAAGATTTTTTCACAACCAGCAAAGTTGGGGTATAGCAAACATTTTCCCCCACACTAATCTCAAACTATTATCCCCATATCTCTGTCCCATAAGCAAAAAGAATTAGAGAAGAATTGAAATGAGTCAGTGATTTTGTCTGGTTCCTCATAGGTTTCTTTATAAGACTTGATCTGAAATGAAACAACAACCTGAAAGAACACTGAGACTCATTTAAAGGGACAGAAGGCCCCTACACAAGAACAGGTGATTTGAATACATGGTTAGCAAAATCACATTTAGATATCATCTCCCACATGTTAGAATGGATATTACTAAATAATCAAAACAGAAATTGTTAGGATGTGGGGAAGAAGAACCTTAATATGTGTGTGTGTGTACATATATATATATATATATATATATATATTGTTGGTTAGAACATAAATTGGTACATATGTTTCATAACAGAATGTTGAGTTTCTTTAAAACAGAGAAATTAGATCTCCTATATGATCTATGAATCCCACTACGGAGTGTATACCCAAAGGAAATGAAATCACTATCTTCAGAGAGATATTAGTATTGTCTATATTCATTACAGCACTATTCATAATAGCTAAGATAGGGAATTAACCAAGAGTACCATTGATGGACAAATAGATTATTTTAATGTGGTACTGAAACACAGCAGAATATTAGCCACAGGGGGAAATAAGATAAAATCGTGCCATTTGCCAAAATGTGAGTAGAACTCGAGGTCATAAAGTTAATAGGGAAAAGCTAGGCACAGAAAGACAACCACGGTAAACTTGCCCTCATTTGTAGAAGCCTAAAAGAGCTGTTTACATAGAAGCAGAGAATAGTAGAGAGATTACTAGAGGACAGGAAGGGTAGGAGGTGGGGGGATGAAGAGGGGGACAGTTAGGGGTATCAAAACACAACGGGGTAGAAGTAGTTTCAGTATTATAATGGAGCTAGGCTAAAAATAAACTAAACAATTAATTATTCATAATAACTAGAGTAGAGTATGAAGGTTCCCAACACATGAGATGATAATATTTGAGGAAATGGAAATGGTAATTACCTTAAAATTATACACTATAAAAGGAACCCCACATGACAGAACAAGTAAGGTAGCATTGGGGTAGGAGCTCGCAGTTTCAATGAATTACTTTCCACTGTGGTAGGGGGTTTGGGGCTCCTACTAGGCTGTGTGATGATAACGAGGCAGGATAGATCAAGAAAAATGATACATAGGAAACAGCATCCAGGAATTTAGACATGAATACTGCATTAATAAATAACTTGACTAAAAAGCACACAGGTAGGCCAGGAGCAGTGGATCATGCCTAGGTGAAGATAAGGAATATCACAGTTTGAGCTCAGCTCAGGTAAAAGATTGCTAGACCTCCTTTCAACTAGTGTGGTGGCATGTGTTTTTCATTCCAGCTATGTGAGGAGCAAAATAGGAGGATTTCCATTCAGGGCAATCCAGACAAATTGCAAAAGTCTACTTGCTTAAATACATAAAGCACAAAAAGACATCAGGTGCCATTCAAGGAACAAAGTGCCAGCCTAGTGAATATGAATCCCTGAGTTAAAATCCCCAGTAGTCAGAAAAAGAAAACTATTTCTTAACCATAAACTACAGTTCTCCAATAAGCAGAAACATTTAGTAAAATCATCAAAATCAAAATGGATAAAAAGTAGCTCTCTCCATCTAATCTTGCTGTCTTGCCCAAATACTTAGTGCAGTGTGGGAATTGATCAAGTATATCTTAAGAAAAGATACTTTTCCTCGTGTTGGTGAGGGCATGTTTGAGATAATTTCCCCTGTGAACATACTTTTTTTTTCCAAAGAAAACTATGTCAAAATAGACACCTGTCTTGAACAAAACATCTAGTAGAGCCTATCCTATGTTCATCTATGCCATAGTGACCTGAAATTAATCTGTTCGAAAATTACTTTTAATGACATCTCCTACTCAGTACTCAAAGGCCAGCTAGAAGCCTCCTCCCTTTTATTCAATTTTTGACATCTCTGGGCCCAATTGATAAAAGTGTTAACAACAAAACTATGTTATAGGCGTCAAATATTGGAGAGCACTTATCCTAAGGTGAATTTGTGAACAACCTCCAACCCATATTTTCACCATAAATACTCCACTCGCTGCATGTGTTTTTAGGTGCTCCCACACTCATCTCTGGGTTGTATAGTAAATTCTCTTTGCTTTAGTAATAAACTTTTGTTCATCTCTACCTCCATGTATCCTAAAATTAGTTTTAACGATCTCACCAACTCAGTACTCAGGGACCAGGAAAAAGCCACTTCCCTTGTATTTACTTTTTAATTTTGTGTTTGTGACACTACTAGGGCTTGAACCCAGGGTCTGGGCTTGAACTTAGGATCAAGGCTGGCACTCTATATCATTTAAGTCACACCTCCAGTCTGGCTCTTCAGTGGTTTAGTTGGAGATAAGAGACTCACAGACTTTCCTGAGTGGGTTGGTTTTGAATAGTGATCCTCAGATGTCAGCCTCCTGAATAGGTAGAATTAGAGACCAGATACACTCTACCGGCATCTCCTATTTTAGAGACCACCTTCCTGGAACCTCTCCCATTTTGGTGGTTTGAGTCTCTGCTTCTGGGAGCCCAGGGGAATAAGAGGAGGGCAGTAGGCACCTGCAGAGTGCAGCCACAAGGCTGTGGGGCCCACTCACCTTAGCGGCTCGGCAGGAGGCGCTAGAGCGGACACCAGTCCCGCGCTTAGCGGTTCGGCTGGTGGAGAGGTCGGGCTCCGGGCTCTCCGGTCCCGCCTGGCGACCTCGCCTGGGGTCCTCGCCTGGGTTGGGGCGGGCGGCAGTGGCGCCCCGGCATGGCCTCGGCGGGCAGCGGCATGGAGGAGGTGCGCGTGTCGGTGCTGACCCCGCTGAAGCTGGTCGGGCTGGTGTGCATCTTCCTAGGCTGTGTCTGGACCTGGGAGCCGTGCTGAGCCCGGCCTGGGTCACGGCCGACCACCAGTACTACCTGTCCTTGTGGGAGTCCTGCCGGAAGCCCGCCAGCCTGGACATCTGGCACTGCGAGTCCACGCTCAGCAGCGGTGAGGGCTTCGTGCGCCGCGACCCCTCTGCCCCGCGCCCCTGCGCCCGGACGGCGCCTCCTCCCCGCGGCCACTGCGGCCCCTGGGGCTGCAGCCTCGCCATCGCGTGCGCTTCTCTGGTCCCCTGCCTTCCCGGTTTCGGATCCTCAGCAAACCCAAAGCCACAGCCCCTGCCCTCGCCCGGGCCCCCGGCCATTCCTCCCGCACTGGAGTAACGCGCAGGCTACTTGGGGAAATTGTTATCTTTTCAGGCGAGAACCACGTGGCCGAGTAAAATAATGCAACGCCTTCCACTCCCCCGTGGAAAGAAGAAAACGGCAGAACCGCCCCAACTCCACGCAGATGTGTGGGGTCTCCGCTGCCCTTTCAAAGAGGAATTTGCCTGCGGTTACCTCTTAGGGCCCACGTTTCTGCCCGCTTTACTCCACCGTATCTCGGTTTTCCCCAACGAATTTCCATTAGGACTAGGATTTTATTTCCTTATTTTTTGGGGGAGAGGGGGTGTATGGAGATCTGGGAGAGAGATTGTTTCCCTTTTCTTGTTCTTTGTCTTTTTTTTCCGTGACATCATCCTTGGTTCTGAGTATACCCTTCTTCCTCTCCCACAATAAGAAACTCGGCCTTGCCATCGTTCTCTTCCCTAGCCCTAGCTAGCTACCCACAGTCCTTTTGCCAGCACTGAAAGCTGCCAATGGTTCTACACTGTGTGATTTGGAGATGGGGGGAGGAGGGTGGGTCACAGTTGATACCTGCATTTTAGATCCTTGAGTAGAAACAAAATCCTATCAAGTGCAATACTGAAGGATTGTCCAGATTGAACAGGGACCAGATAGGATTATAGAATTAAATGATATTGTATTATGAAGTTAGCTGATTGGGGGGGGGGAGACCAGTCGTGGGGCCTGAACTCTGGGCCTGGGCACTGTCCCTCAGCTCTTCAGCTCAAGGCTAGCGCTCTACCCCTTGAGCCACAGCGCCACTTCCAGCTTTTTTTCTTTTTGCTTATGTGGTTCTGAGGAATTGAATCCAAGGCCTCATGCATGCAAGGCAAGCACTCTACCACTGAGCCACCTTCCCAACCCTGAAGTTAGCTGATTTTGATCATAGATAATAGTTAACAAAAAGAATACCTCCTTTCAGTCAATACACACTGAAGTACATGGGAAGAAAGAAAAATGATCATAAATATGACACAATGTAGTTAGGGTGGATATGGATAAAAAAAAACTTGTTGAGCTTTTTGGTGCTATTCTTGTAACTTTTCTGTGTGTTTTAAATAAAATCTTAATTTAAAATTTACTGGTATAAATTGTTTTAGCACAATGCACTCAAACAAAGAGTTGTCTTTCTTGTAAAGGAGAAATGAAATAGAATGAAAGTGATTTGCTTTGTAAAAATCACTAATTTTCTAAAATTTATATTTCTCTAAAAGTACACCATGAAAAACCAGAGTTAATGTTTTAAATACATTAACCATACTGTATTCTATACATTCTACAATATTTAGTACAAGTGGTTAAGGCTCTAAATAACAGGTAAAATTAACAAATACTTTTTTAATCTACTTAGAATACATAATAGCTTGATTATCTTAGGAATATGGCTATTTAACACAAAGTCACTTATGTTAAACAAACCTGTACATTCACCCAGATATTAACATAATACCAGGAGAATCAATTTACAATGAGACACAAGCTATATCTGATTATATATCTGTTGTCACTCATTTTAGCACCTGATGTTATTTTTGTGGTGCCCAGGACTGGATCTTTATACAATGGCTACCTTTGGTACAATTTCCAACTGGGCTGGAACTTTAAGAGTACCACTTCTAGCTTTTTGCTGGTTAGTTGGAGATGAGTCTCATGTACCTTTTCTACTCAAGCTGGCTTCAAACCATGATCCTCAGATCTCAGCCTCCTGAATACATAAGATTACAGGCCTGAGCCATCAGGGCCTAGTACAAAAGTAAATTTTAACTGATAGCAATGCACACACTTTGGGAATGCCTGCTTTAGATATATACCCAAAAGGTAGGCAAACCTGTGAAAATGTTTTCACATGCCAGTATATTTTTTCTTTATTTTGAAATAACGGAAAATTAATTCAAGCCAGTTTCTCTGGCTTCTTCAAAGGTATAAACTATCTTTTTACACTGTGTTCAATATTGCCCTGTATGATTTTTTCCAAAAAATAAAACCATTGGTAACATTTTAATACTAAATTGCCTTTTCCCCCATAAGGAAAACTAAAAAGAGATATAATAATAAACATAACATGTATTAAAAATCACATTGGGAAGTTAATATACAAGAAGAAAGCTGCTAAATGCTCATCAGAAAACACAACTTTCTAAACCTTTTGTCAGTTAAGTCAGCAGTGAAGCAACACTTAGCTCCAAACAGGGCATCTGCCAGCTTACTCATCATGTCACCATGTCCTCTCAGTCAAAGTTGCCCTGGGCAGAGGCAGGCAGTGACATACTTAAAAGCCACCACCATCTCCTCTCCCTCTCTCCCTCCCCTCCTCCCCCTCCTTCCACTCTTTGTTTGCCCCTTCCTCCCCTCTTTCTCCTCCTTTCCCTTTCCCCCTCCTCCTCCCCCTCTTCCCCATTTTCTTCCTCCCTTCCTCCCTACTCCCTCCTCTACCTCCTCCCCCTTCTCCTTGCCTCCTCCCCTCCTCCTCTTCCTCCCCCCTCCTCCTCCTCCTCTTCCTCCTCCTCCTTTTTACTGTGTGTGGTGCTAGAAATCAAAACCATCTGTCATTGTGTTCTGACCTAACAATGTTCTTATAAAAGAGCTCTCTTTCTCCCTCTTTTTTCTCTCCCTCTCCCCCTCCCTCTCCTTCCTATCCTACCTCTGTATATATAGAAAATCTCCAGTATATGGCTGGATAAAATAATGAGCTACAAGATAATGGGATTTGAATGTGAGAAGACTCCTGGATACTCATACTTTAAAGGTGAGAATAAGTCAAGAACACACTGATTTTGTTCATAATCAAATATCTTTACCAAATAGACAAGTCAAACAGGAAAATAATAGTAAATGTGATATAAAGGCTCTGTTATTGACTGTCCAGGTGGCTCAGGGTAAATCTTGGTGGTCTTGGAGACAGTCTCTGGTTACTTCTCTTTCTTCCTGAGGGACAGCTGGCTGAAGAGGTATTGAACTAGGGTGTCTCCAAGAGCCCACATGTTGTGCAGATTAGTCAGGATACTGTCTTAATTCCTCGAGGGTGTCCAGCTGCTGTTGAAGGCAATGATGCTTCAAGAATTCACTAAGTTCTGTATCTCCTTTAATGGCAGCCAGATGATATAGCTCCATGAGGCTCTGTGTGATGGTCATTTCTAGATTAAAGGCATATTCCATCACCTGGAAGCTACCATGCCAGTTGTGATATCCAGACATGTCAATTTGGTTCAGCGAGATGTGGCTGCCACGCTGGTTCTGTATCCACAAGAGTTTCTCGGCATGCTGGGTCCACTTGTGCGACTGCCACAAGAAGAACCATGAAAAGTGGCCCAAAGCCACCTCCTCTCGATCACAGTAAAATGCCATAGAGAGGTACATGTAGGCTGCATACAGTTGTAAGTGAATCTGGTTGTTGATTGCAGCTTCACATTCTTGGCAGTAGTTGTTCTGAACCTGAGAAGCGTCACCATGGCCATTGGGGGTGGGAATGGAATAGCCAATGATATCGGCAACATAGAAAAGGTAAGTGATCTGCAGAGCAGGCAGTGGTGGCGCTGATGGCACCTGGGCCCTCTTGGGAAGCCCATGGTTAGTGAGTAAAGGACCATGGAGTCGAACAGTGTGCTCCTGGCAAAGAGGTTTGAGTTATTGAAGTAGAGGTGGTAACCTAGCAACAATTCCATTGAGGAAGGGGTCAGGAATATAATTAGTTCCAGAAATTTACTAGGTCACAATCTTGACTGACCTATGGGGGGTTTCTTACTTTTGGGGGAGTGAATTGATGATCATGGTTGTTTTTAGTGCTGGTCTTGTGGTTTGAACCTGGGTGCTGTCCCTGAGCTTTTTTGCTGAAGGTTAGTTAGTGCTTTATCACTTGAGCTACAGCTCTACTTCCAACTTTTTGGTCTTTAATTGGAGATAAAGAGTTTCGTGTATTTTTTTTTAACTCAAACTGAATTAGAACAGTGATCCTCAGGGCTCAGAGTCCTGAGTGCCTAGGATTCAAGCTGTGGGCCATCAGCTCGCAGTCCCTATATAATATTTTTAAAATTCATTTATGAATAAATACTAACTTTTTGAGTTTGTCACCTGTTTCTTTAAGGAATTTGTTTGAATATTTCCCAAATATGATTTCACTAAAGGCAGTGCCTATTTGCGATGTTTCATGCAGCTTTATTTGAATGTCAGCTCTTTCTAGTGAGTTCATCTACATTACTAGCCCTACTGAGGGAGGGGTCAGAGGTCACAATGCGAGTGCTGAATTTCATCAACAACCCAAGCCACTCCACACTGCTCTCTTGATTTTTTTATTGTAAAAATACTGTACAGAGGGGTTACAATTACATAGGCAAGATAATGAGTACATTTCTTATCAAGCATTGTAGCCTCCTCCTTTGTTTCCCCTTCCCATCCCTTCCCATCCTCCCCCTGCCCCCCCACCCAATCCTCCTCTCCCCCCCACCAAAGTTGTAAAGTTTGTTTTTCCACGTAACGGCTTGTACATCTCATTGTTGCAATGGATCCACCTGTATCCCTATTTAAATGATTTTTTCCCTTCCCCTCTACAAATTATACCAACCTCAAATACAGTGAAAGCAGGGGTTATACCATGGGGGATCTCTTGATTTTTATATTTTTAAAGTTATATGTGAATACAAACATCAGCTTCCTTCTGTAAACGATTTCTGACAGAAACATGCTTTAGCTACATTCCTAAGGAAGGTACTATTGACCATATGAATGTATACTTCAACTTCCTCAGTAATTTCACAGTAATCCTTATTTCTATTTTTATTCTTTAATTACATTTCATTCTATGAGCCTTATCAGTAGTAATATACACAATCCTTAATCAGTTTTGTAAATATATACATATGTGTATTTATTGATTAATATGAAAATTAGGCTAATACAGCACTTAGCTCATTGACTAACAATAATATATAATAACTATTTGTAAAAGATTGTCCTTAACAAGCTTATCTACTCATATGAAAGCTTATTTTAGCTTTTTTAAGTTTAGACTTACACAATAGTTCTAAATATACTAGATAGTTCTAGAATATACTATAAATTTTATTCCCTGCCTTTTCATATTTAGCTGACTCCTGATATCTCTTCTTATTCAATTTCTGGTGAACGTATTAGTTAAGGTAGCTCTAAAATAGGAATATCGGGGCTGGGAAGGTGGCTCAGTGGTAGAGCACTTGCCTTGCATGCATGAGGCCCTGGGTTCGATTCCTCAGCACCACATAAGCAAAAAGAAAAAAGCCAGAAGTAGCGCTGTGGCTCAAGTGGTAGAGTGCTAGCCTTGAGCTGAAGAGCTGAGGGACAGTGCTCAGGCCCAGAGTTCAGGCCCCATGACTGGACCCCCCCAAAAAAAATAAAATAAAATAGGAATATCATTTTTTTTGCCAGTTCTGGAGTTTGAACTCTGGGCCTGAGCACTGTCTCACTTAAGTCACACTGCAACTTCCAGCTTGTTCTGAATAGTTTATTGGAAATAACAGTCTCATGGACTTTCTTGCCCAGGCTAGCTTCAAACCATGATCTTCAGATCTCAGCCTCCTGAGTTGCTAGGATTACAGATGTGAGCCCCAGGCACCCAGCAAAAATATGAATATCTATAAAAATCAATACTTCATCCAGGAGCAGGTGGTTCATGCCTGTAATCCTAGCTAGTCAGCAGACTGAGATCTGAGGATCTCAGTTCAAAGCTGACCTAGCAGGGAAATCTGTGAGTCTCATCTCCAATTAACCACCAAAAACAATAAAAGCCAAATGGAGCTGTGGCTCAAACGGTAAAGCTGTAGCCTTGAGTACAAAAAGCTCAGGGATAGTACCCAGGCCGTGAGTTCAAGCCCTAGGGCCGGCACACAAAGAAGGAACCAGTAAGCCTAAGATTCATCCACAAAAGGGACTAAACTTCAAAAAGTAGCTTAACAAAGATTTATATAGATATTTATTATATTATTTCCCTGAATCATTACATGATTTCAAATATGTTTGTACCTTCTCTCTTAAAAAAATCAAATTCAGGTTCCTAAGTTATGTCTACTTGTTGTATTTCAGGTCTTTCTTTCTTCCTTCCTTCTTCCTTCCTTCCTTTCTTTCTTTCTTTCTTTCTTTCTTTCTTTCTTTCTTTCTTTCTTTCTTTCTTTCTTTCTTTCTTTTCTTTTCTTTCTTTCTCTTTCTCTTTCTTTCTGTCTTTCCTTCTTCCTTCCTTTCTTTCTTTTTGTTGGTCGTGGGGCTTGAACTCTGGGTCTGGGTGCTGTCCCTCAGTTCTTCAGCTCAAGGCTAGTGCTCTATCACTTTATTCACAACACCATTTCGTTTTCTGTTGATTTATTGGAGATAAGAGTCTCCTGGACTTTCCTGTCTTGGCTAGATTTCAACTACGAGCCTCAGATCTCAGCCTCCTGAGTAACTAGGATTACAGATGTAAGCTACCAGCACCCAAGTCATTTCTTTTTTTTTTCTTTTTTTTTCCCATTGTAGAGTTTGAACTCTGGGCTTAGGTGCTGTCCCTGAGTTGTTAATTAGAGATAAGATTCTCAAGGACTTTCTTGTTTGGGCTGGCTTCAAACTACTATCTTCAGATCTCAGCCTCCCGAATAGCTACAATTACTTGACTTTATTTTTCTAAAATGCATGAATTTGATGCCAGTTATTTAAGAAGATATCTTTTGTTAAGACAATCTCAATAGATCAAATATTACTCCTTTTGTGTGTGTGTGTGTGTGTGTGTGTGTGTGTGTGTGTGTGTGTGTGTGTGTGTATGTGCATGGGTTAACACATAATTTCTCAAAAGGTAACATATTTTAAGTGGATTAGTTTTTGCCCCTAAACAAAAAATGTCTTTTTTTCCTTTCTATTCAGTTGTTTTCTGATTTCTTTCTTTTTTCTCTCTCTATTCCTTCCTTCCTTACTTTTTCTTTCTTTCTAACCTGGTCTCACTATGTAGGCTATGTTTAAATTTGCAATCCTCCTGACTCCTAAATGCTAAGAATATAGGCATGTGCCAGCACTCATCCGTCTGCAGCTCTCATTTGTCAAATACATTTTTTCATAAGTAACAGCTAAAATTGATTGTGATACAGTTGGAGACTATCACATTGTACTAATGTCATCAAAAGCTTTTCTCCACTTGGTTTCTTTCCTTTCTACCTTTGTAATAACATTCTTCCTGCTCTCCCTTTCTCTCCCTTAGCTTTTTAACAATGACTGAAAGTGTTTAAAAGAGAAAAGATGTCTTTGATTCACAATTTCAGAGTTTCAGCCCATGATCAGCTTGGTGGGGCAGAACGTCAAGCTGGTGCAATGCTGCTCATCTCATGGCAGCTGGAAAGCAGAAAATGAGACAAAAGAGTTAGGGAAAAGTTACTGCTCCCAAGGAGATATCCCCATTGACCTGCTTCCTCTATAAACCTCTACCAACTAAAGTTTCCAGCCCCTCCCAAAACAGCACCCCTAGCTGGGGACCGAGAACAAAGTCATCCTTTAATTCTTACCAATATGTGTTTATGTTTGATCATACAGTTTCCATTGTATAGATGAGAAGACAAACTCCATGAAATGCAATGTTGCATAACCCAAAAGTGGAAAAGCATTTCTGACTCCATATATGCTAACGTCCCTGTGAAAGGTACGTGTTAATTAATGAACTATTGCAATGAGGAAAGTATAGTTTATATGTTCTACTTTTCGTGAGACAGGATACTTAAATCTGTTACTCGATTCCAGTGAATTACTACTGTTTGATTTACTTGATTTTAAAAAAAAGATAAATTCATTAATATATGCACTGAAATAAAATTTGAGTGCCTATTTTTCTTTAAATGAGCTATTTTTTATTAAGATGCAACAATATAAGCAGAGTATTAGCAGACACAATAGCACATATATTGTTGAAAGTAAATGAAACATTGTTCCTTTGGGATGTGGTTACAGTAAAAAAGATGAGAAAAGTATATGTGAATAGTTAACCCTATCAGCCTGGCACAAATAGGAATATTGATATCCCCGCAAAGGGAAAAGGAGAGGATGTTCACCACCAAGGACCATTGGAGTTTTCACACCAATGCTGACCCATGCTAGTAGAGCTGCTCTGAGTTCATGTTGCTAAGAGATGGTATTGGCATTCTATCACCTTCACCCCAGATTCATTACATACCCCATCAAAACTAGTTCCATTACTGTCACCAACATACCCAGACCCCAGATCTTAGTGCTGTCAATGTTCTATTTATTCCTCTACCCTAGAAACCAATCCTTGCCATAAGTGTGCATGATTAGAAACTAAAAACTCCTTCTGCCTATGCCTATTCCACAGACACCAGCATAAGTCCTATGTCCACTCACTCCTTGTGGCCCAGACCCAGAGGAATCCCTTAGATCTTTTCTTGTGGACTCCAGAAGGGCTTCTGCTATTAGAAACACACAATAGCGCTGGACAACAAAGTCTTTAGCACTTTGGACTGACGTTCTCTGATGACAGACTTTCTTGGAGCCCTCAATACTACTCACACTAAGATTTCAAAAATGGAGTTGATCAAGAAGTAAAATGCAGAACATCTGAAGTTATGCAAAGCGTTATAAAAATAACAAAGAAAGAAAATCAGTGACAAAACCCAGATTTATAAGCCACTATTAAATGGATTATTATATACCTTCCTGGAGTCATAGAAAAGAGAAAAAAATATAAAAAGCTTATTTCTTTTAAGAAATAATGCCAAAAAATTTCAGCAAGTTTAAGAGATAAACCATCTTCCAAATTATCAATTTAGCAACTTCAAAAATACCAAACCACAATCTAACTAAAAGAATAGACCAAAAATTGGGGAGAGCCATTGCCAGTGGCTCATGCCTATAATTCTAGCTACTCAGGAGGCTGAGAAGCCAGCTCAGGCAGGAAAGTTATAAGACTTTTAACTCAAACTATCAAAAAAATCTAGAAGTGGAACTTTGACTCAAATGGTAGCCTGCTAGCCTTGAGCATAGAGGCCCAGGGACAGAGCCTAGGCCTTGAGTTCAAGCCCCAGGACCAACATAACAAATGGTGGGAGATAACCTTTCCCCAAAAAATATTTTTAAACTCACAAACACAGACCTAGATTGCATGAAATTCTCAAGGGATTTTGTCACATTGAAATAAACATTCCAGGAAGTGGCACTGTGGCTCAAGCGGTAGGGCGCTCACCTTGAGCTGAGACAAGCACCCAAGCCCAGAGTTCAAGCCCCACAACCGACCAAAAAGAAAAAAGAAAGAAAACATTCCAAATAGCAACATAAAACATGCCACTAGCAAAAGCAAGTATAAAGACAAACAGATGAATGTAATACTTAAATGATGATGAGTTACTCAGTGTTAACTATAGCATAAATTTGAAAAGATAAAAATTTTAATAATTTTGCCAGACACCAATGGCTCATGCCTGTAATCCTAGCTACTCTGGAGGATGAGATCTGAGGATCACGGTTCAAAGCCAACTGGGACAGGAAAGTACATGAGACTTTTCAATTAATCACCAGAAAACTGGAAGTGGCGCTGTGGCTCAAGCTGTAGAACACTAGCCTTGAGCTGAAGAGCTCAGGAATAGTAACCAGGCCCAGAGTTCAAGCCCACAGCAGACAAAAAATATAATTTTTACACAATAGGGAAAGAAGCAAGCTCTGGGGTACAAGGACACAAGTAGTAGTGGGAGTTACAAAACTGATATTTAGTTTAAGTAGTTATTTAAAATAGATACTTGTGCTTATGACATGTCCCTAATTTCTTTCTGAATGTTCAGCACTCTAACCAACCCACTGTGGTGACCTACTCTGACCTTGTAGCACCGCTCATTGTGTCTCAATGATAAGCAGTGACCTCTTTCAGACACTGGGCATTGTCTATAGTGAACACAAACTGTCCGATTTGGGGTTCATATGTGTTTGGTTTGGCTGGCAGGGGTTTTAAGATTCAGCAGATATTTTAATTGGGAGATTTAACATTTTAAAAATGAATATTTCCTTTGAAAACCAGAAGATTGAGCAATCCTTGGCTTGCATTCCCACATGATAGTGATTGGCTGGAGGTAAGTCATAGCTTTCCCCTATAGATGCTTTCCATCTTCGTGGCTTGCCTTATTCATTTTTATTACCTCCTTAGTCCCTGGGTAGATTTGACTTTGCAGTTTGTACTCAAAGATTAGGACAACTTCTGGGATGGTGTTTTAACTGATTGCTTTGGACACCCCCACTTCAATTTATTGAGGTATAATTGATAAGTAAAATATGTATCTATAAAATGTGCAACTTTAGAATGACAGTAAACCAAAAATAAGAATAGCCATAAAATTCTACCATTGGAGACATACTATAATATTCTGAATTTGGTATTTCTGTATATTGTTGAAAGTTCTTTTAAATGTCCAGTTCTTCATCATACTTAACTGTGTATTTTTATTTTCTTGGTAAACTATATAAGTTGATGCTCCACCAGAAAAAATTACATTGCATATATATATGGTCGTGCAGTTGTACTGTAGCATTAGTGTGGCCTTGTTTGTGGTCTATTGGATAAATGCCCAGGAGTAGAATTTCTGGGTCATAAGGGAGCTCTGGGTTTAGTCTTTTGAGGACCCTCTATACTGCTTTCCAGAGTGGTTGAACAAGTTCACATTCCCACCAACAGTGTAGTGGAGTTCTGTTTTGGTTATATCCCCACCAGCATCTGTTATTGTTAGCTTTCTTGATAATAGCCATTCTAAATGAGATAAAGTGAAATCTCAGTGTTGTTTTGATTTGTGTTTCTTTTATGGCCAGAGATGTCCAACATCTCTTCATGTGTCTATTATCCATTCTTTCTTCTTCTTTGAAGTCTCTAAATCTGTTCCAAGCTTCAGGGAATTTAATCGTAAAGGTATAAATGTGCATTCCCTACCCATTCCTAACTTTGTGGGATCTCTAAATTGTAATTCCAGAGTGAAAATACCTTGAAATAGGAGAGAACTTGGCTTTAGGGTTATCTGTTTTAAACTCAGTGCTTTAAAAGATATTCCTTTTCAGATATATATTGTTATTTTCACTTTGATTTCCCCCTACTTCAGCTTTACTATTGCATTATTAAAAGGTTTGTGTCTGCTTAGGAATATTAGAAATCTGTGGCATACAAAGTGTTGTTTTTTATGTTACTATAAAAGAATTAAATTAAAAATAAAATCCAGGAATATTCTCTAAACAAAGTATTCACTTTAATTTAAAGACATATACACTGCTTATCAAAGGGATAGGGAAAGATATTGCATGCAAATGATAACTGGAAGGTATCTGTTAAGGATGGCTATCCATAAAGCGAACAAAGTAGATTTTTAACTCTAAAACTGTCTCTAGAGACAGTCAAGGTCATTAGATATGAGTTAATTCAATAGCACAATTATCAATATATACACACTTAACATTAAAGCACCTAAACACATACATATTGACAGATTGAAGATAGAAACTGACAATAAAACCAGTCAGAGACTTCCAATATTCTACTTATAATAATGGAAAGAAATCCAAAGAGATAATAAAGGAAAAGGTGACTTGAACCATACTGCTAGTTAAGCAGGCACAACAGACATATAGAATTTTTGCAAAACAGCAAGATAATACAAATTATCTAGTGCATACAGGGCATTCTCCATATTAGGTCATAGAATAAGGCTTCATCAATTTAAGAAGTTGAAAATCACTAGAAATATCTTTGCTGAGTACAGTGAAATGAAACTTGAAATCAATATGGACATGAAGAATAGAAATTTATGGATATTAGAAGCTAAGCAACACACTTGAATAATTCTTGAATAAGAGTAAACCAAAAGGAGATTTGAAAAGTACTTCAAGGCAAGCAAAAAGTGAAAATAAAATATAAAAAATAAATACAACAAAAATAGTAATAAGAGAAAAGTTTAATAATTGCTCATTCATGTTTAAAAGCATTGGGTATTGAATTATAGATATTGTCCACCAAAAATGTATACTTATGGTAGGAATCTCATCGTATATCCAGATAACCATTTAAAGTGAGAGCTGGAACTTGTCATCGTGACTAGAACACCATCTAGTCATCATCGTCATCATCGTCGTCGTCATCATCGTCATCCGCATATTTCAGTTCATGAGCTCTTACTGCTCTCGGGATAGGAGTATTAACATCATGGTAATCCCATCCTTTCCTGAAGAAAAACTTCTCAAGGATAGCTGGCATACTGTAGCCTTTGCTCATTATGAAATCCTTGAATGCAATTGTTCCATAAAGTTCATCAATGATATCTGGGGGATAAGGTTTCTCAACGAAGGCCTTGGGGTCAATCAGAGGCTCATCATTTACTAGCTTTTTCCACAATTCAGGCCTCAGGTACCAAGCTCCATACCTTATCTTCACCCAGCGGGATTTATACGGATCAGGTGGCTTCCGGCGTCTCCTATCAAAGCTTGTTTCCTGGAGGGAGAATCTTATCTGCTTCACTCTGCTTAGTTTCCTGCAGTACCTGAGCTCTACAGGAATCAGGTTTACTTTCTTGATGCAGGAATCCGTATAGGTTGGTTTGCACTCAAACTCCACACCAAATTGATCTGTTACCATGTTTTCATTAATGTCCAAGTCTCCAAGACTCTGAACCCATTTGCAGAAATCATAGACTCCTTTGGGTATGTATCTCCGCATAGCAGCTTCAACCAACTCCTTTGAGATTCGCCTTTTCCTCATAGGCAAAAGATCTGGATGGCCACCAGGAACCCTGGGAGGTTCCAGGAGCATTTTCATATCTTTAGAGAGTTTTGGTGACTTAAAGGATTTCTCTATTTCCATTCTTTTCTTGCCGTTCTCACAATAATCCCACGTACTCTCCAGTTTCCTTTCAGGGTCCAGCAATTCCAGCACCTCCAGTAAGAGCTCTTCAGATATGTTATCTTCCAAATTTGGGTAGAGAGCCAAGGGATGCTTCTGGCTTATTTGGGCTTCGATGGCTTTCACGAATGCCCTGCGTGCTTGCTGGGCTTGAGAGAGTGACGAATACAACGTTGCACTCTTGGGCATCTTCGTGGGATCCCTGGGCTGGTATATGCGACTAATCATTGGGAGAAAGGCCTCCTTGGATCCTGGAATTATCAGATCTTTACAGGATGGACAGCCTCTCCTGAAGTCATCTTGCCCTTTCTTCAGAAATAGCCATCTTCGGCCTTCCAGGGAAGAGGGAGCCCTGAGAATCTCCTCGTGGGCTATGACAATACATTTGGAAGATGGCTTGTCAGTGGGCCAACGCTTGTGGACTGTGCTTGGGGGCATTGGCCTTAGTACCCATGGCTGCAAGGAACATCTCCGAGTGTGTTCTGCCATACTGGCTTTCCATTAACTCGGTGGTTTGTTTCCCTGAAGCCACTGGGGTCGCTAGGAAACCCGTCCCGGGTCCTAACTGTCAGGAATTCTCTCCTGCTCCCTCTCCTGTATAGGCAGGTACTTGGAGAGCCCCTCCCCCACCTTCCATGTTCATCCTGTAGATACAACATATGCTTTATTTGGACTATTGCTTTTTTTGATAAACGTTTGGGTTGTTTCCTGGTTTGGCCTGTTACAGATAAATTTTCTATTAGCAGCTGTGTTCACATCTGTATGTGCATATATACTCATTTCTCTTGGGTAAACTTCAGCTAGGAGGGGTCAGGAGAGGCATGTTGAACATTTTTTAAACTACCATCAAACTTTTCATCACCAAAAATTCTCTAGTGCACAAATGCCAAAGTAAATGTCATTCCCCAACCATAGCCTGACATGTCTTTTAAAGCCTGGTGCTGGAGGCTCACACCTGTAATCATAGTCATTGAAGAGGCTGAGATTTGAGGATCATGATTCAAAGCTAGATCAGGCAGAAAAGTCCCTCAGACTCTCATCTCCAATAAACTACCAGAAAACCAGATGTGGTGCTGTTGTTCAAGGTGATAGACTGCTAGCCTAGAGCACAAGAGCTCAAGGATAGCACCCAGGCCCTGAGGTCAAGCTCCAAGGTCAGAAAAAAAAAGTCGGGTGCAGGTGGCTCAGGCCTATAATTCTAGGTACTCAGGAGGCTGAGAGCTGGGGATTGTAGTTCAAAGCCATCCTATGCAGGAAAGTTCCTGAGACTCTTATCGCCAATTAATCACTAAAAATGCCAGAAGTGGATGTGGCTCAAATAGTAGAGCACTAGCCTGAAGCAAAATAGCTCAGGGACACTGCCCTGAACTCTAGGACTGGAATAAATTTTTTTATCCATCTCATATTTTTAGGTTCCTACTTTGTGCCTGTCCTCTGTTTTCAAATTACAATTACAATTTAAATTATCATGTTTTTCTTAAAATGAAAATTATAGATTTTTTTTGCCTTTTTTGAACACTAGGGCTTGAACTCAGGGCCCTGGGCTTTCCCTAGTCTTTCTTATTCACCACTGGGCACTCTACCATTTGAACCAATTTCTCACCCAACTTTTTGCTAGTTCATTAGAGATGGAACCTCTCAGACTTTTTTTTCAGGGTGGATTAAAACCATGACTCTCATTCTTAGCTTCCTAAGTATTAAGATTATAGGCATGGGCTACATCTGACTGGCCAAAAATAAAACAACAACAACAAACAAACAAACAAAAAATTTTAAAGCAAGAGGGAAGATCTAATATCTAAAGGTCATGCATTTATAATTTCTTTTTTTGTCAGTCGTGGGGCCTAAACTCTGAGCCGGGGCGCTGTCTCTCAGCTTTTCAGCTCAAGGCTAGTGCCCTACCTCTTGAGCCACAGTGCCACTTCCAGCTTTTTCTGCTTATGTGGCCTTGAGGAATCAAACCCAAGTCCTCATGCCTGCAAGGCAAGCACTCTACCACTGAGCTACCTTCCCAGCCCTATAATTATATTTCTAAGTTCCTGACCCCCAAGGCAAAGCAAATACACGTATGTGGGAAGGAAACAAATGCATAAGCTTTGATTTTGGTGTGTTTTTCCCCAGAGACCCTGAATATATGTTAACCCAGCATTGTTGCTAAAGTTTGGATCAGGACACCCCATCCCCCATCCACCTTGGCAATTCTGCCCAGATTGTGATTTCTTTATGCAGTGATAAAAGGAAAAACTAGAGTGAATCTTGCAGATCCTGCATAAACCATCAGGTAAATATGCTTTCTGGTTTTGTCATTAGTATGCAGAGTGCATACAGTTTCACACATAGGCAAGTGCCAGGAATCCTCACTTAGAATCTTTATATATCTCGTTGCTAAAGTAATCTATATTGACATTTATAGATTTATTTTTAAATCTGAAAGAAGACAACAAATGCAAAAGTATAATTGAGAATTTATATATGAAATTTATATATGAAAAAGAATCAGTGCTGAAGTCACTAATTTTATTTCTGAGAATATAATTCAAAAAATACATGTTATTTAATCTTATTGCTATAGGAATTACACATGAGTTTACCCATTTGCACTGTGCATCTGAAAGCATTTTAAAAAGTAATTTCATTGGCTTGGTAGTTTAGGGAAGCAAATTAGTAACAATTCCAATTGCCAACTATGGCCTTCATAAGATACTCACATAAAAATAGTATATAGTATAGAGGAGGAAAAAGGATAAAGAAAATTCCCCAGGACTGAAGAGAAATAAAGATGTAAAAATCTAGGGTATTATGTGGTGTTAGGTTAAATCAAAATACTGCTCTTACTTTAGTACATTTATTGCATTTATTATATCTTAGCTCTCATGGTCAAGAAAGTCTTTGCACATAATAGCTTATAACTAACAGTGTTCCTTCTCTAGAGAGAAGTTAACAAGAAAGCCTTAAAAGTAAGCATTGCTTGACTTTGCAAGTACTTTCATCTCCTAAGTCTAGTCCAGTGCTCTTAATCTGATACCTTACCTCAAGGAGTATATAATCATAAAATGAAAAAAATCATTTGCTTTCTATTACCATAACCTACCTTCTAGTTTTTAATACTTATAACCCCTAACCATTATTATTTATCTGGTTGGCTTCTCTTTTAGTCAATTGTTTCATAACATATCTGTGACAAATACCTAAGAAAACAACTTTAAAAAAGAAAGATACATTTACCTCACAGTTAGAGGGGTCTCAGGCCATGATTGCCTCGTTCCGTTATTTGTGGGCCTGTGGTAAGGAAGAGCACCATAGTGAAGAGGGTATTGTGGAGTAAAGCTGCTCATCTCATAGTGGCTAGGGAGGAGAGAGCGAAGGGGAGAGAAAATGGAAGGAAGGGTGAGAGTGGGAGATGGAGGAGACGGAGAGAGAAAGGGAGAGAGAAGGAGAGAGAGAGGGAGAGGGGGGCAGGATGGGTCTATGTCCAATGTATACCTTCAAAGGTCTGCCTTGCCCTCAGCAAACCAATTCCTCCAGCTTGGTCTCACCTTCCACAGTGGCAGTTCTACCACTTCCTAATAATCTATTCACATTTTGAATCTATCAGTAGCTTAACCTGCTGATTAAGCTGGAGCCATTATGATCTAATTGACTCTAGAAACACCCTGACAGATACTCCCAGGGGAGTGCTTTTCTAATCTACTCTTGATACAATCCTGTTGGCAATCAAGATTAAAAAGCACAGCTTCCTTTTAGCCTTTCTCAAATCTCTCCAACAGATCCTTCATAATGACTTTATTGTGTATCTGTGCAGAACCAAGACCCTTCATGTTATGCTCCCTTTACTGGATTTCTGCATATGAAGAAAAAATAAAACCAAGTTCTCAACTAGTTATTTCAAACACTTGCCAATTTACTCTTGACTTGCTTTTTAAAATTCTCTTTTTAATCCCTATGATTTAACCTTGTTAATGAAACTAATTATTTATTTTAAAAAATCATTAGCTGGGCACTGGTGGCTCATGCCTATAATCCTAGCTACTCAAGAAGCTGAGATCTGAGGATTGTGGTTCGAACCTAGCAGTGGCAGCAGTCCAGGGGGCTCTTATCTCTAATTAATCACCAGAAAAATCGGAGTGTAGCTGTGGCTCAGGGACGGTGCCCAGGCCCTGTATTCAAGCCCTATGACAGATAAAAATAATTATCTGTTAGCAGTTGTACTAGGGAGGTACCATTTCATTTAACAAAGCAGTTTATGAATACAAAATATCTTTATCATTGTCACCCCCTTCACCATTCTCACTTCATTTCCACCCACTCCTTGGAAGTTAGTTATTTCTGAAGACATTCTCTTGCCATATACTTTCTGGATCAAAGTCAAAATTGTTTCTAAACTTAGCTGCTAACTCCCCAATCCTTCACTGTCATATCTGACAAAGGGGTTTCCTTCTCCCTCCCTAACTTGCTCAATCATGCAGAATCTACTTAGATCCCTGAAGTTGAAAGTTATTTCTACCTTTTCCCTATAACCCCATAATGCTTTGAATCTTTCTCACACAGCTCTTTGACTGTTCCTCTTCTTATTGTTTATTACCATTATCTGTAGATAATGTGTGCCTCTGGGGAAAAAGAACTGTGTCTCATCTATTCTCATGACCCTATGGTATCTAGCATAATGTAAAAACCTAAAATAAGAATACAGCAAAGATGCCACACAAGTAAAATTCAGAAGGAGGTATTTAACATTTTATTAGTTTTATATCAGCACTTACTTGTAAGACTCCATATGGAAATGGAAAACATGGTGGATAAAGCATATTTACTTTGGTGAGTATAATCATTAATATCAATATATGTCACTTAAAGTAACTTCTCCTAGTATTGTATAATACATTCTTTAGTTTACTGGCCAAACATTCAGTTCTGTTTATTTTTAGAATACTTTCTATACCAAGGAATATGGGTCATAGAGAGTTTGCAAAGAATGCTGGTAGCACTCACATGAGAAAGGCATTTATCCATTAATAAGGATTCTGGTGCATGACCCAAACATCTTCCACTATTCTCCACCTCCCCACACTACTTCATTGGAGGATTAAATTTCCAACTCATGCACTCATACCATACCAAGAAGTAAGTTTCAGATAATTAAGGAAATTTCCAAAGGCCACACAGCATTGAGAAACTATGCTTTTAGATCCATTCATTATGTTATCTTGAATATGCTGGGACAGTTATCTTACAATCTGAAGAATTGAAACAGAAAGAAAAATTCAAATGACCACATAAAACTGGCTCCAAAATCAAGTTTCTGGATCAAAGCCAGAAGCCACCTATATTTAGAATTTTGGTAACAAGAGGGAAAAAAATCACATCTTTGGTTAAACTGCTATGAGACAGGTTTTATATTACTTGAAGCATGGACTCTTTCCTGTGAAAACTAGTCTTTCTTTTGGTACACATATGGACAGGACTTTGGAACTCTGGTTTTGCATCAGAGATCCAGCAAAGAAATTCTACTTCACATGGTCATTGGGAATCTAGATTATTCTTTATGTATGTTCAAGCAAGGAGGGAGGAAGGAAAGGATAGGGAGATTGTAGAATAAAGTTGTGGGCTTAGCTCTAAAGACCATAAGACTTGTATTTCCCAACTTTATTCTCGTATCTTTGTAACACTAGAATTATAGAGCACTTAGTGACCAGAGAAACCTTGCGGAGCATGAAGTAAAAGGTGTGAGTGAAGTAACTGTTAATGGGATGCAAAATTTACCCAGAGGAGAGGAATCTACTTTCAAATTGAGTAGCTTCACTGGTGTGGGTGACAACCTGGTTTGAAACTATGAAGAACAATGTCATGACATATAGCTCAGCAACGATGACAGGTGCTGTGCATCAGAACAAGCAAGTTTCCTATGAGACCTTCTTGATGGTTTGCATGTGTGAGATGTACCTATGTGCCCATACGCAGTACATTGAGAAATGCCTGCATCCAAACTTACAGTCTCAAAGTTGCCTGACACTCCAGAAGAGATGCAGACTCTCTTCAGATTTGGTTGGTGTGAAGGACTCTGCAAGACAAGTGAACAGTCATTTTAGCCACAGGGAAAGCTGAGAGATCATCAAAGCTCAGGTGTAGAGCCAGTACCAGTAACAGACAGTTGTAGCTGTTTGATGTGCATGAGTTTTGGGGCCCCTTACTGTTATTATATTTGTACCTCATAATCGTAGGTTTTATGTCTACAGAATAGTAAATATGTTACTAGGTACTGGTTGTGATTGTTCCTGACTTCAGTTTTAATGTGGTATTGGGTGTGTAAAGGCTCCTCCTCAATCTCTTTGGTTAATAGAAAGCTGTCTGTGTTGTTTGGGCAGAGCCCATGTGGTAAGAGAGATCTAGAAGTATCAAGTGATACTGAGAGATCTTGCAGGTTTCTGCTTTGCTGATGTCTAAATGTTATGATGTTAATGTGAGTGAGGAATAGCAATTTGTTTGACTGTAATGTATGTAGTTCCTGTATCCAATTCCATCTGACTAAGACCAACTGACTAGGACCCCTAGTCAGTGTTTCTCAAAAGGCCTCTTAAAAAGGTAGGCCAGCTGATGGTTGTAGGAAGCTTTAGTGGCATGCTAAGATTGTCAGCACACCATGTCAGAGCAAATAATGCCCATGAGGGGGAGCGATGAAGGAAATCAGTCATTTACAGAAGAAGGTAGATTGAAAATGCAGTCATTTGGAAAATCATTTAATTTCAACTGCTTCCTACTGTCAGATAAGAAGCACATATACGCTTATCTAAGACAGGAACATTGCTTAATAGTTGGCGTTATTTTTTTTAGGTGTTTAAACACAGTCACTAATTAGTGCTTCCTACTTTGTATATTTATAAGAAAACAAATGAAAAAATACTGGGATATTGTCCAGGAACTGGTGGCTCACACCTCTGATCCCCATAACTCATCTCCAATTAACCACCTAGCTGATAGAGCACTAACCTTGAACAAAAAAAAGCTCAGGGATGGTTTCTAGACCTTGAGTTCAAGCCTTATGACCAACAACAACAAATACTGGAATATTAGGAGGTATTGTGTTATAAGGGATTTTACATATTTTAATATCTTAATTAAATTACTTCACTTTAAATTTTAAATATGCTCAATTGAAATAATAGGTTTGTGGTTATTTTTATTGATAGATAAATTACTAAAATACTGAGACAAACATAATTTTCACAATGAATTTTTTATCTCATTAATTAAATGCTTTCCATGTTACAGTAGGAGAATAAAGGTAGAAACTAATTTAGGAGATTTTTGGCATAAGCAACTCCATAGCTAGAGACATAGCTAGTGATGGGAGATTATTTGCTAAAAAAAAAAAGAAGGAAGGAAGGGGGAAAGAAGGGAGGAAAAGAAAGAAATAACTGCCATAATTTTTCCTTCTTTCCTTTCTATGACCTTGGGTATTCCCCTCCCATATTTTCAATGTGCTTAAACATCTGACTTGCTTTGTTAATGGGAATACCAAATGTGACCTGAACAAACTAGAAAGGCATTTATGAGTAGAGGCTTGTCCTTTTATACCTTTCTTGGGAATTCTATAACCACCACTGCTAAATGAACCCAAACTACCTGTTGGAGAAGACTCAGGGCCAAGTAATACCCTGCCTTAGCAATAGACCATGAACTAGATTTGTGAATGAGGCCATACAAAATTAATGGAGAAACCTCCAGTGGAACTCCATCCCTTACTATGCACCGGGCCAATACCAACTAACCTATGTGGCATTATCTGGATTGGTTTTGCAAATGGTAAGGAAGGGGCTGGGAAGGTTGCTCAGTGGTAGAGCACTTGCCTTGCATGGTAAGGAAGGAAAAGTATTAGAGAGGAAGGAAGCCAAACTAGAAGGCATGGAATGAATTTAAATTTTAAATTTCTCATTTCATTCATGTCATAAATATATTTTCTAAATTTTTACTTAAGAATCCCTTTTTTCATTGGATTATTTTGAAGTATGGTATTATTTAATTTTTAAGGAATTTGGGGCTGGGAAGGTGGCTCAGTGGTAGAGCGCTTGCCTTGCATGCCTGAGGCCTTGGGTTCGATTCCTCAGCACCACATAAGCAAAAAGAAAAAAGCCGGAAGTGGCACTGTGGCTCAAGTGGTAGAGCACTAGCCTTGAGCTGAAGAGCTGAGGGACAGCGCTCAGGCCCAGAGTTCAGGCCCCACAACTGGACCCAAAAAAAATTTTTTAAGGAATTTATGGAGATATTTCCACTAACTTCTGTTACTGATTCCTATTTTAATTCCATTATTGAAGTCAGAGATTTTAATTCCTCTAGATTTAAGGTTTTATTTATGATCCAAAAATGTGGTCTATCTTAGTGAATATTTCTTGTGTGCTAAACACAAGGATAGTATTTATAGCTGCCAGTCACATCCTCCTATTTGAATTTCTGTTTTAGTTGTTCTGTCAAGTATTGAAAGAAGGTTGCTCAATTTCTCAACTGTAATTTTTTTCCTTTACATTAGTTTTTGTTTCATGTATTTGGCAGTTATGTTGTTTGGTATATATATGTTTAGGAATGTTACGCCTTCTTGGTAGATTGACCTTTTTAATCAATCTATGATATCTGTTTTCATCAGTGGTGATTTTCTTTCTTCTGAAGTCTATGTTATCTGATTTATATTATCGCTTGTACTTTCTTTCCATCAGTATTGCATGGTACATTGTTTTTCAACCTTCTCTTTTAACCTATCTGTGTCATTATATTGGAAATTAATTTCTTGCATGGAGTTGAATTTGGGGAAGCTTTTGATTATTTCACTCTTCTCACACTTCCTGCTCAAAATCTTTTCTGTTTTTCCAATGTAATATATATGTACATATACATATGAAAACGTTATATGACACACATACATATGTATATATATATCATCCCACTTTGTCTTGTGTATATATTTAGATATGACGGTAAATGTAGACTCTTGAATTACTGAAGCCCTCATATTGGAGATAGGCAATATTTGAATATGGAATTTAGTGCAATATTGCTTTTAAATGAATGGTGTCCTTTTATCTTTTAATTGTATACTTCAAGTTTAGATTACACTAAAGATCAGAGATTTTATACTTTGAATAAATCTCATCCTTTGTTTGCTTAAATAGTGAGGATCTATATTTTATTGCTATACAGAGTATTGCTTATGTAATAGTATAAAAACTTTACCCTAATTCTGTCAAAAGGAATCATTTTGGAGATCAGAAAACTAGAAAATTAAATAGGTTTATACCTGTAATTTTCACTAATAAGGAGACTGAGACCTGAGGATTGTGGTTTGAAGCTAGCCTGGGCAGAAAAGTCCAGGGAGACTCTTATCTCAAAATAACCAGCAAAAACAAAATCAGAAGTGGAGGTATGGCTCAAGTGGTAGAATGCTAGCCTTGAGTACCCACAAATCAAGCAAAGGTATGAAGCCCTAAGTTCAATTCCTAGGGCCTGTACAAAAAAGAAAAGAACTCTGCATGCAAGAAGAAAAAAGTATTTGCAATATAGATTCATTAATATTATTTATATGAAGTTACATCCTAACACAGGTGACAGTGGCACATACCAGTAATCCTAACTATTCAGGAGGCTGAGGTCTGAAGATCATAGTTCAAAGGCAGCCTGGGCAGAAAAGTCTGTGAGAGTCCTATCATCAATTAACCATCAAAAAGCCCTAAGTGGGCTGGGATGTAGCTTAGTGCAAATCACTTGCCTAGCAGGCCTGCGTTTGATCCCCAGTACCAAAAAAAGAAAAGATAAAAGGTACAATTTTTTTTTTGTGAAAATACTGTACCGAGGGGTTACAATTACATGGGCTAGATAATGAGTACATTTCATATCAAGCATTGTAGCCTCCTCTGTTTCCCCTTCCCATCCCTTCCCATCCTCCCCCTCCCCCCTCCCCCACCCAATCCTCCCAGCCCCCTCTTCCCCCTCCCTGCACCAAAGTTGTAAAGTTCATTTTCTACATACGACTTGTACATCTCATTGTTGCAATGGGTCCACCTGTATTCTTATTTAAACGATTTGTTTTTCCACTTCCCCTCCACAAATTATACTGACATCAAATACAGTGAAAGCAGGGGTTATACTGTGGGGGAGGGACATACATAGCAACAAAGATAAAAGCTACAATTTAAAACCCCAAATAACAAAAAGCCCAAAGTGGAGCTGTGGCTCAAGTGGTAGCATGCCTGCCTTGAGCAGAAAAGTTGAGTCAACACCCAGGCCCTGAGTTCAAGCTCTAGTATGGGCAAACACACACAAAAAGTTCCATGCTAATTTTGCTTTTCACATCTTGTCACAACCGGTGGCAAGACACTAATGGATACCAGGCCATGGAATTGAGGTTTGAGGCACCTGGAGCCTGAAGTCTTTTCCCCAGCTTCAGGTGCCCTGGGTCTATTTTACAAGATATTTATTGAGTAGAGTACAGGGGTGTATGTGCAGAAAGTGAGGTCACAATATCTTTGAAGTCACAAGCATGAATAATGTGGTATAATCTTAATTGATTTCTTTGCAGTCACAAGTACAAATCATGTGGTATAACCTTACTCATGATAATGTCTTTATCTTAAGAAGCTGGTGTAAGCAGTAAATGCCTTACAATTAGCATAGATTTTTGTCTATCCCCAAGTTCCCAGAAAGTTTGGTGGGGAATTATCCTACACCTAAGATAGAAACCTGAATTCCTGTCAAGCCAGGACTGATTGACCCTTTTGGGAAACTCAGCATTCTGAGAGTTCATTAATCCTTTTGGGCGTCACAGCTCAGCTTTTGATGGCTCTCCCATCTTTCCTTTTCCTTGCTTTTTTCTTCCTTTGAAGGACTAGGGCATGAACTCAGGGCTTTGTACTTTCTAGGCAGGTGTTCAACTACTTGACACATGCCCCAGCACCCCTTTTTGCCCTTAGTTATTTTGGATGGTAAAGACTTGTGTTTTTTTGTTTTGTTTTGTTTTGCCTGGGGCCAGCTCTCAAATTGTAATCCTCCTATCTATTCCTCCTGCCTAGTTGGGAATAAAAGCCTGAACCACCATACCTGGCTCTTTGTTGAAATGAGTGTGTGACTCTTGACTAGTTGGGATTACAGGTGTGAGCCACTATATCCAAGTGCTCCACACATCTGGATAATAACAAAACATAAGGATTCCTGTTGTCTCACAAACAAAATAATAACCTCTTTGATCACAATTAATATTTATCAAAATGTGTTAGCAACATGTAGCTTATATCAGAGAACATTTTTTTGGGGGGGTCCGGTTGTGGGGCCTGAACTTGGCCTGGGCGCTGTCCCTCAGCTCTTCAGTTCAAGGATAGTGCCCTACCACTTGAGCCACAGCACCACTTCCAGGTTTTTTCTTTTTGCTTATGTGGTGATGCCTCAGGCATGCAAGGCAAACGCTCTACCACTGAGTCACCTTCCCAGCCCAGAGAACATTTTCTTTAAGGCCAAGGGTTATAAAATCAAATGGACTGGGTGGTAATATAGTGGAATAGTGCACACTGTGTCCCACATAAAGGCCTCCACATTAAAATATTTTAAAATACGGGCTGGGAAGGTGGCTCAGTGGTAGAGTGCTTGCCTTGCATGCAGGAGGCCCTGGGTTCGATTCCTCAGCACCACATAAGCAAAAAGAAAAAACCCGGAAGTGGTGCTGTGGCTCAAGTGGTAGAGCGCTAGCCTTGAGCTGAAGAGCTGAGGGACAGTGCCCAGGCCCAGAGTTCAGGCCCACGACCGGACCCAAAAAAAAAAAAAAAATATTTTAAAATACAAAAAACAAACAAAATATGTTTCCTGGTAAAGCTCCCAATTTTATTAATAAATTTCAATTCAAATAAGATCTAGCAAACCTTCTGTTTCTACCATCTCTCAACTTGTTAGCAGTTGCTGCTATGTTATTCTTTTTTTCCTCATATTTGGCTTTGTCTTCCTACACTGACTATGTCTGTGCTGTTAAAGAAAAATATAGGGGCTGGGAAGGTGGCTCAGTGGTAGAGTGCTTGCCTTGCAGGCATGAGGCCTTGGGTTTGACTCCTCAGCACCACGTAAGCAGAAAAAGCCGGAAATGGTGCTGTGGTTCAAATGGTAGAGCACTAGCCTTGAGCTGAAGAGCACAGGGACAGCGCCCAGGCCCACAGTTCAGGCCCCATGACCGACAAAAAAGAAAAAGAAAAGAAAAATGTGTTAGTCTGTTTTATCAGATTCAGGCTGTTTTATTAATATTAACTTCTTCATTTTATTTTTTAATTATTAAATTATCATTATTATTATAAATGGTGTACAGAGGGGTTACCATTTCCTAAATCAGGTAATAAGCACATTTCTTTTTGGGCAATGGAAGTTCTTCATTTTAAACTCATTAGACTCTACATACCCATTTGTCAAATGGATACAGATTGTAATAATCAGTGACTCTAAGACATTTTTATATGCCTTACAAAATCTTTCATGTCTGCAAGTTTAAAATCCATTTGCAGAGAAAAAAAATGCTTACAAAAGGCTAGATAAATAGCTGTATTTTTTGTGTTAAAACTATTCTTAAGCTACACAATCTTTTAATTTTACGAGGTCAAATTTTTTATTATTTAATACAATGAAAGAATGCAAGGCGTATCTTTCAGTGTCTGGTTTATTTACTTAACATAATATTTACTTGCTCCATCAAATTGCTATAAATGTTATTTTATGTTTGAATTATTCTACCGTGTAGATGTAGATGTCCCACAATTTACTCATGCAATGGATCACTTCATAGGCAGTTCAGTTATTTCCATTTCTTGGCTATTAAGAAATTTGCTGCAACAAAATTAGAGCCTCTGTGCTGTTCCTGAGCTTTTTAAATTTTTATCTTTTGCTAATGGTTGGTACTCTATCACTTGAGCTAGAGCTCCACTTCTGGTTTCTGATGGTTAACTGGAATTGAAAGAGGAAGAAAAATGAGGGAATGGATAACAAGTTAGAAAGGAAATGTAATTACTACCTTGCTTATGTAACTGTAGCCCCTCTGTAAATCACTTTTTTTTAACTTTATTTTATTTTATTTGTGAACATACTGTACAGAGGGGTTACAATTGCATGGGCAGGATAATGCGTACATTTCTTACCAAGCATTGCAGCCTCCTCCTTTGTTTACCCTTCCCATCCCTTCCCAGCCTCCTCCCTCACCCCATCCCAATCCTTCTCCTTCCCCCCTCCCCCCCACCCCCTTCCCCCCCACCCCCCCCACACCGACGTTGTAAGGCTCGTTTTGGACATGACAACTTGTACTTCTCATTGTTGCATCAGATCCACCTGTATCCTTAAACAACTGGTTTTTCCCCATCTCCTCCACAAGTTATACTGACAATATCTAGTATATGTATGAGTCAAGCAGAAAAGGTCAGATAATGTGATGTCAGGAAAATGAACCCTTAGATATGTATTTTAATGTTTTTTCTTTCATGCATGTGTTTCTAACGAATTTATAAGATTATCTCTTTGTTGCTTTGTATGTCCCTCCCCCACAGTATAACCCCTGCTTTCACTATAATCTTTTAATTTTAGAGCACTGTAAATGATTGCATATATATTTTACTGTAAATCAAAGTTTGGCAATATTTTTCTGTAAAAATTCAGATAATAAATATTTTAGGCTTTGCAGGCCATAGGATTTTCTCAAAATTACTAAATTCAGTTGTGCATGTTCTCTTTTTCAGCATGTTTGTGCTCCAATAAAACTTTACTTATGAAGCCGGAGCCAGTGGCTCATGTCAAGAGGCTGAGATCTGAGGATTGTGGTTCAAAGCCAGCCCAGGCAGGAAAGTTCATGAGTATTTTAATCTCCAAATAACCACCAAAACAAAATATGGATGTGGATCTGGGGCTCAATGGTAGAGCTCTAGCCTCAAGCAAAAATGTTCAGCACCCAAGCCCTGAGTTTAAGCACCAGGACATTCTCTCTCTCTCTCTTTGTCTCTCTCTCTCTCTCTCTCTCTCTCACACACACACACACACACACAGCACAGAACTTATGGGCACAAATGTTTGGCAATGTCATTGTTATATTTCCAAATAAAATATTTGAGTACTTAAATTTAAAAAGATAGATTATACCATTAATATTTTGGTGCCTAGTCAAAATTAATAAATCTAAAAAAAATCTTGTTTTAAAACTTTAAAGTGATCTCAATATACTATCAAACCCAACAGACTATTTTTGATTTGTTCATAACAAAAGATAGTATTTGGGTTCATGACCATTCCAGTTGTGTACAATAACCAGACAGTTCCCAGCTTCCCTCTGTAGGAAAACTTCCACCATTTTCCTATGTACAGTCATAATAAAAATGATCTTAACTTCTTATCATATTTATTTAAGTTGTGTACACTCAATGAGCTCTCACATTGTCTTTCTTCATTGCCTACATCAAGAGTTTGACAATCTTCTCTACCCCAACTTTAGAGTACAACTGAGGTCAGCTTAGCATGATAGAATTTGAAGGTACAGGGAAGCCTCAGACAATTATATCATAAAAATACCTAAAATTGTACCATTAATCCTAAAAATAATAGTGATTATGATAACTATAAGAGATGCCATTTATCAAATGTCTATCATATGCTAAAAATGGCCAGTTACGTGCTTAGTTCATGTTGTAGGGATAAGGAAGTCACATTTCAGAGAATCAATATAACTTGTCTAATGTCATATTTGAGGTATGAGATTGGGTGCAATGAGTATAGGATAGGGAAGGCTGGGTGGATAACTTCAGGGAAATGATTCTTAGATCAGCTAGAAAAGTCATGTTAAAAAGATGAAAGGATAAGAACTAAAGGAGATAATATTTCATAAGGCTTCCTGTGGCTCTGAATCCTTCCTACTTTAACCATTTGTTTATTGCTACAAGTTATGCAGCATAATTCCATATAACTCCAATTATTGTTTCCAGTTGCTCCTTCCAACTGTGGCCAGAGTTTTATGTGTTAGCTGAGCTGAAGGTTATTGTCCTGTTTGGGATGTATACTATTAGTAGAGAATGTGTACTAATATCAATTATTATGGCTTTCTTTCCTTTTTTTTCTTTTCTTTTTTTGTTAGGCATTGGGCTAGAACTTGGGGCCTGGGTGCTGCCTCTGAGCTTTTCCACTCAAGGCTAGTTCTCTACCACAGCTCAACTTCTATTTTTCTGGTAGTTAATTGAAGATAAGAGTCTCACAGAATTTCCTGCCCAGATTGGCTTCGAACCACAATCATCAGGTCTCAGTTTCCTGAGTATTTAGAATTACAGGTGTGAGCCACCAGCTCCCGGCTATGTCTTCTTTTTCATTTGTAAAATAATTCAGAAAGAAACCTAATTCTTTGGAAAGAATCTGAAATAATTACACAAGCCTTCTTCATAGCACTTCCATACAATATGTAAGAAGGCACTGAAACAGCTACAAATATCATAATGTGGTACCATAATTACCCTAGTTTACTTGTTAACTGAGATAATATTTTCTAATCTCAGAAATATACAACAGAATTTGAATATTGAAATGTTCTTATTGTGTAAGACATTAAAGTAGTTTGAGTTTCAGAAAGGTTTTGGCATGTAACTAGTTCTGGTCCTTATAAAGTAGAACATCCTGGGGCTGGGAAGGTGGCTCAGTGGTAGAGTGCTTGCCTTGCATGCCTGAGGCCCTGGATTCGATTCCTCAGCACCACATAAGCAGAAAAAGCTGGAAGTGGTGCTGTGGCTCAAGTGGTAGAGCACTAGCCTTGAGCTGAAGAGCTGAGGGACAGCACCCAGACCCAGAGTTCAGGCACCATGACTGGCAAAAATAAATAAATACATAATAAAGTAGGACATCCCAACACTCATTCCTCAAAGAATTATCAGTATGATCAAAGAAAACCAGTATCATGCAAAGAAAACCAGTTGATAGAGTAAGAAATGATCTTTTGGGAAAGAAAAATAAATTGACATGCTTTTATATAACTAAAGAACAGGACACTCAAACAATAGAATTACAAATGAAAGAAAAAACATAATTGATATTTCAGACTGTTACAAACAATTCTACAGCAACAGATTGAATAATCTAGAAAAATGAATACATTCCTAAGAATTTTCAAAAGAAATACAGAGTCTGAACAGGATTTAATTATTTTACTGGCAAATGCTACCAAACATTTAAAGAGGAACTAATGCCAATGCTTCTCAAAGTCTTCTGAAAAGTTGAAGAGAAGGGAGCACTTCAAACAAATTTTGTAAGGTTAGCATTATCCTGATACCAAAACCTGATAGAAAAACTGCATAGCTTTCTAGCAAACTATAAATAAACTGACCATTAGAGTGGAATGTTGAACTTTACACTGTACATTGGTGCCTTCAGCATCACCTGACAACATTGATATTAGTTTGAGACAAACCAGGTACATTCTGGCTGGTTAAAACCTCTCTAACATACAAGCCTCTTTCATCTGACCTGAAATGTGGATATTCACTGTTCTTGTTGCCATCTTTGACTTTGCTTATGTTTATATTTGCCCAATAAATAGCATTTTGTGCAATCCTTGACCTGTCTGCCTCTTTCTTCCTTCTTGCTTGACCCCATTAGTAATTTTACACTACACTTTCCTAAAATAAGCATAGATGTGAAAATTCTCAACAATTTAAACTCTGCAAAGTTACTCTAACTTTACAGTACACTGGAATCACATGGGAGACTTGAACAAACACTGATGGGTGGTAACCACCAGAAATTCTGATTTATTAAAATAAGCTTGGAGACAGGTGCCAGTGGCTCACGCCTGTAATCCTAGCTTCTCAGGAGGCTGAGATCTGAGGATCACCCTTCAAAGCCAGCCCCGGAAGGAAAGTCCATGAGACTGGTATCTCCAATAAACCAATAGAAAACCAGAAGTGGCACTGTGGCTTAAGAGGTAAAGTGATCGCCTTGAGCTGAAGAGCTGAGGGATAGCGCTCAAGCCCAGAGTTCAAGCCCCACGACCAACAAAAAATTAAATAAATAAAATTAAGTAAACTAAGCTTGGAGTGCTTAAGCTTAGCCTGAAAAGGGATTTTTTTAAATTTTTATGGAAAATTATGGATTTTTATGGAAAGGGATTCAGAAGACAGCACAGTTATTGATATTCTTTAATATATCAGTCAAGCTTACATGGCCTACATGAAAAAAATATACACACAAAGAAAAGTGTGGAAAACAATCACAGTACATTGTTACATAGCAATAACAGTTTTGCAAAGATGATACACACTTAGAATAGCTCCACATAAACACTTGGCAATAGTGTGAAAACACATGCAAGAAACAACACCAAAAGATTTTTGTTACCTCTTGGGAAGAAAGATGATTTGTAGAAGCCTACAAAAATGTCTTTATCACCCTAAAATATCGGATTTCTTTTTATGTATGGTGCTGATCATTGAAATGACTGCCTTCTAGATGAGCTAAAAAATATTCTACCACTGGATCAGACCCCTAGCCTTTGATGTGTGATCTCACTGTGTACCATATCTGGCCTTGAACTCTTGTTCCACTATGCCTAGCACCAAAAATGGTAAACATGGCAAAATGTTACCACTGAATATGTTTGAGTGGGATAGTTGTGTGATTTTTATATTATTCTCTATGTTTTTGTATAGTTGAAATAATCTGTGAAAAGAGGAATCACATTTTCTCTGCCCAGCAAATGTATCAGTTATGAACCCTGTTAGGGATGTTTACAATGCTGCAGCACTGTTCTGTACTGAGAATTCTTCAAAATATTTTACTGGAGGCCTTTTTTGCAAGAAGATTCTGCAGAGTAGGGGCTCCTAGAACACCAATGTAAAGGACTTTACATTTAATAGACAGGTAGAAACAATCACTGCATCATGTTTTATGATCACTGTTAAGCACTACACTAATGAAGACAGATTTAAGCTTATACAGTTGGAACTATCATAGTTGTCCTTGAACACCCTACTCCTTTACAGTTGAAGTGAGGCAACATAAAGCTCCAGATGTTCAAGTGAGGGTGAGTGGCTAGGGTCCTTAATACCATGCCACCCTTTAGAATTTTATCAAAATTATTAATGGAAAAAGATTCGTGAGACTCAACATGTACTTGTACTCAAGGCAGAGATTCATTAAATCCATGTGTACACATCCAAATCATAAAGAAAAAAAATACAAGTGGAACATGGAAGAATACTTGTGTAGGCCTTCTTATATGCTTTCCCAAGGAGAATCACACAGAACATTCTTTCCCCCAGCAGCACAAATGTAGCTACATGCTTGTACTCCAGGAAAGTCCTTTGAAATTCAGTTTAGGAATAAGAAATAGCATCCCCAAAAGATTTCCTTATTCTGTTTTCATAATTAGAAATAATCTATTTCAACAATATTCAGTCTTTTATCCACCTCCTTCCTGCTAGTACCCACATACCCACAAAATCTATATGTGATCCCTCCCATCCCCCATTGATTATCACATTTTGTTAAGATTCTCTGTGCTGCTTTCATATATACTGGCAATGTGTTATAGTTATTCACCTTCTTTCTTTTTCCATTCCCATCTCCCCTTTTCTTTCCTTCTCCAGTTTAGAGATTGTGTGTATGTGAGAGAGACAGAAAGAGAAAGAGAGAGAGACAGAGACAGAGAGGGAGGGAGGGAGGGAGAGGGGGGGAGAGAGAGAGAGAGAGAGAGAGAGAGAGAGAGAGAGAGAAGGAGGGAGAGAGAGAGAAGGAGAAAGCTGATCCTGAGACTTGAACTCAGGGCCTGGGTGCTGTCCCTGAACTTTTGTACTTGAGCTACAGCTCCACTTCTGTCTCTTTGGTGGTTAATTGGATATAAGAGTCTCGTGTACTATCCTGCCTGGGCTGACTATGAACTGCTAGTCAAATCTCAACCTCCTGAGAAGCTGTGATTAAAGGTGTGAACCACCAGCATCCAGTCAGTTTAGAGGTTTCAATGGAGCTGGTAGCACAGGCACTTTCTGCCCCTCATGTGCCAAAAGTCTAATATCTAAAAAGATAACAGACCATTACAGTCTATACAAACAGTCAGAGGACAATCAACACCCTTGTTAACTAGAGAATGTTGAAAAATAAACTCTCCATAAATTGAAGCTCCCAGACACTTGCCAAGATCCAAGCTTGTAAACAGTCTCAGACCTGCTCTATATTCACTGTGTTCTGCACAAGATCAGTAGCTGAGACCATGGAAAGTGGAACTAGAATTATTAAGGAACCTGGTAGGAGAGAATGATAAGGTGAATCTAACAAGGTGAGGCCTATTAAGGAAAAGCAAGAGCCTTGCATTAAAGTCCAAAAGATTGATTACTAATACTGGATGTAGAAGACCTAGCTTGACAGCAATTAATGTGAAAAATACCCCAGGGATTTGTTGCTCAATATCAATTAACAGTGTTAACTGAGCCATCTGAAAACTAATGGAATCTTATTCTAAATTAATGGGAGTGTCAGGCTTAGATCAATGAAGTTAGAACTCCCACAGTATGCTGAAATGGTCCAACATCTTTGGGCAAATAAGTATGTCTAAGGCCCTTATTATGATACAGATACAAATAAATAAGGGAAGTGTAGTGGGCAGTGTGAATTGTTAGGCTGATGTTGACATGTAAACTGTGTTAACATTTTAAATAGAGTTTTCATGATTTGTAAATGAACCATGGCTATTTTTATTTGCTTCATTGGAAAGATTTAAGACCAATGTCAGCAGCATAAGAAAGACAAGTATAGAGTGACTATATAAAAAAAACTAAACAAAAGGACAGTTCATTATAGAGGAAAGTGTTTCTCAATACGGGATATATTCACACTACTGGGTAAATATTTATCTTTAGATTGGCTGAGATATTGACCCTAGATATCTATAGATTCTCTTTGTACTCTAAAACTCCTGACCTTATGCTTTTTATTAATTTGGACATTACACCTGTGTCTTAGAATTTCCTGAATGAACAGCCAAAGTAAAAGAGTGATGATGTTGGCTTCCTACCTCTGGCTTTTATTCTGGGTGTTGCCTCCAATACCTTATGAATACTCACAAACTCTGTGGTCTCATTCATTTGTATGAGGAAGTTTCTTTATACAAATGAGTCCTAACTTTAGAGACAATTAAAAAAACTCTTTTCAAGAATGATAGTCACTCTTGAAATTTCCAGCTCCCGAATTTTTCAGGCTTATTGGATAAACATCAATACCTGAATGGAGGTCTTTGTTTAATTTTAGATAAAATTTCAGAGGACACCTTAAAGTTTCTTAATTCAAATTGGCCAAATCAAACCTCCTCAGATTAAATAATAAAAAATCCATCCCTATGTATTTCAGAAATATGTTCACTTTCAGGGAACCTTATAAAGAACAAATATCTGCAGGAAGCAATACTTTGACATTATGTAAATCTAGGATTGCTAAACTTCATGTGTCAGGTTTCCTATTAGTAAAAAGTACTTGAAGTTGTACCCTCAACCTGTATATATGCATTTCTTTACATATGTTCTCAGCTTCCCTGAGTTATTTTCACTCGAACATACTTCCTTAAAACAACTACAATTCTGTCTACTTTTCAGCTGTTCCACCTACTGCATTTAACTGGGAAAGTCCATAACCATGCTGATAGGTCTCTCTTTAAATTCATGTTGTAAACCTCAAATAGCCCCCATCCCTGCTTCCAGCTACTGTCCTACTTCCTATTGCACTGAGAAAGCCTTAGTAATCTAAAAGGGACTCCACATATACTAACACTTTATCCACATAACAGGCAGCATCAGAATTCACATATTCTGCTTCTAACCTGTTAGTAAACATTGAAACATAACTTTCCTAAAAGAGACTTCTGATAGTGTCACCAAAATCTCATACCATGTTCCATGCACCTCTGTCAGGCAATGAAAAACAAATCTCCTATGTTCTCCTTCATACATGAAATCTAGACTGAAGAATTATACAAGTATAAAATATGGGGGGACTGATTGGGGTGGAGACCAGCAGAAAGAGGGAAAGTGAAAGATGATGAAAAGGGTGAAGTTGGGTGCCAGTGGCTCATATCCATAATCCTAGCTACTTAGGATGCTGAAATCTGAGAATCTGGATTTGGAGGCAGGCAAGGATAAGACCCTTATCTCCAATTAACCACCAAAATACTAGAAATGGAGCTGTGCCTCGAATGATATGAGTGCCATCTTTGAGGGGGAAAGCTAAAGAACAGTGCCCAGGCCCTAAGTTCAAGCCATAGTGCTGGCACAAAATAGGGGAGGTGGCTGGGTGCTGGTGTTTCATGTCTGTAATCCTAGCTACTGGTAAGGTTGAGATGTGAGGACAAGGTTCAATGCCAGAGCAGGCAAAAAAAAGTCTGTGAGACTCTTATCTCCAATTAACCACCAGAAAAGCAGAAATGGAGCTGTGGTTCAAAGTGGTAGAGCATTAGACTTGAGCGAAAGAGATCAATACTCAAGCCCAGAGTTCAAGCCCCAGGACTAACAAAAAAAGTAGAGGAGGTATGAAAATGACTGCATGAAATTCATGTGTGAAAATACAATAATGAAACCTGTTAAAAATTGCTTTAGAAAGAGCATAAAGAAGGAAAGAAAGAGTTATAGGATGAAATTGACCAAAATACATTATAGACATATATGGAAATACCACAACAAAACAATATACACACTAAAATTTTTAAATAATCTCATGTGAAAATTTTAGACACACCAACAATCTGTCTGCTTTGAAAGTATCTTCCTCGCTACCAATTTATTTAACATATTTTACTATGCCCAGTTATTCTGCCTGTGAAAAAAGCAACATTTCTATCAAAGTAGATTGCTCCCTTTCTGTCAATCATGTGAAAATTCTTTTTCTGAAAAGTGCCTGCTTTCACCAAGTGCCTTTTACCCTTTTGATTACATTTTAGTTACATCTTTTTATGTTGCACTATTAATTAAGACATCCTGTTAGAAGTTCCTTGAATTTGGTTCCATCTTGTTAATTAAGACACATCCTACAAACCTACAGCCAGCATTATACTTAATGGTGAAAAACTAAAGCCGTTTCCTCTTAACTCAGGAATGAGACAAGGATGTCCATTCTCTCCACTTCTCTTCAATTTAGTATTAGAATGCCTAGCTACAGCAATAAGACAAGATGAAAACATAAAAGGGATCCAAATAGGGAAAGGTGAAGTGAAACTCTCCCTCTTTGCAGATGACATGATCTTGTATTTAAAGAATCCCACAGACTCTACTCCCAAATTACTCAAACTGATTCAAAACTTTGGCAAAGTAGCAGGGTAGAAAATTAACCCTCAAAACTCAATGGCTTTTCTGTATGCCAACAATGAGAAAAGCATGGCTGAAATCAGGAAAGCAACTCCATTCGTAAAAGCCCCACAAAAAATTAAATATCTAGGAATTAACTTAACCAAAGAAGTGAAGGACCTCTATGATGAAAACTTTAAAAACCTGAAAGAGGAAATCAAAACAGAACTTAGAAAGTGGCAAAACCTCCCATGCTCCTGGATTGGAAGGATCAACATCGCGAAAATGACAATACTTCTCAAGGCTATCTACAAATTCAGTGCGATACCTATCAAAATTCCAACCTTATTCTTCAAGGAAATAGAAGAGGCAATCCAGAAATTCATATGGAACAATAAAAAACCCCGAATAGCAAAAATGATCCTTAACAGAAAGAACAGTGCTGGAGGAATATCAATACCAAATTTCAAACTCTATTACAAAGCCATAGTAATCAAAACAGCTTGGGACTGTCACAAGAACAGACCTGAGGGCCAATGGAATAGGACTGAAAACCCAGAAATGAACCCACAGACCTATAGCCATCTAACCTTTGATAAGGGAGCCTCTTCAGTAAATGGTGTTAGCAAAATTGGTTAATCACTTGTAGAAAACTAAAGCTAGATCCTTATATATCACCCTGCACTAGAATCAACTCCAAATGGATCAAAGACCTCGGAGCCAAAGCAGACACCCTGAAAACATTAGAGGAAGGAATAAGAGAAACCTTAGGTCTCCATAGCACAGGCTGAAATTTTTTTAATAGAGACCCAGAAACAAAACAAATCAAAGAAAGGTTGGACAAATGGGATTGCATGAAATTGCAGGGCTTCTGCATGGCAAAGGACATAGCTAGCAAGATCAATAGAAAGCCCATGGATTGGGAGAAGATCTTCACTAGCCATACAATGGACAAGGGTCTCGTAAAAAAACTAAAATATATCTGGAACTCAAAAAATTAAATCCCCCAACAACAAATCTTCAAATTAACAACTGCCCAATAAATAAGTGGGTAATGACTTAAAGAGAAACTTCTCTGAAAAGGAAAGAAGGATAGCCAATGAAGAAATGCTCGACCTCCCTAGCCATAAAAGAAATGCAAATCAGGGCTGGGAAGATGGCTCAGTGGTAGAGCGCTTGCCTTGCATGCCTGAGGCCCTGAGTTCGATTCCTCAGCACCACATAAGCAAAAAGAAAAAAAAAGCCAGAAGTGGTGCTGTGGCTCAAGTGTTAGAGCTCTAGCCTTGAGCTGAAGAGCTGAGGGACAGCGCCCAGGTCCAGAGTTCAGGCCCCACGATTGGACCCCCCCCAAAAAAAAATAATAAGAAAAAGAAATGCAAATCAAAACAACATTGAGATACCACCTCACCCCAGTTAGAATGGCTATAATCAAGAATTCTAATTAAACAACACATGCTGGAGGGGATGCGGACAGAAGGGAACCCTACTGCATTGTTTGTGGGAGTGTAAACTTGTTTAACCACTTTGGAAAGTAGTGTGGAGGTTTCTCAAAAGACCCCACACAGAGCTTCCCTATGACCCAGCAATCCCACTTTTGGGCATTTACCCGAATGATCACAAACATGACCATACTAAAGCTACCAGCACAACTATGTTTATTGCAGCATTATTTACCATAACTAAGATATGGAAGCAACCCAGATGCCCCTCAGTAGATGAATGGATCAAGAAAATGTGATAGATATATATGTATATACACACACACACACACACACACACACACACACACACACATATACACACACAATGGAATTCTATGCCTCCATCAGAAAGAATGACATTGCCCCATTTGTTAGGAAATGGAAAAACGTGGAAAAAAATTATATGAAGTGAAGTAAGCCAGGCCCAAAGAAACACAGGTCCCATGGTTTCCCTTATTTGCAATAACTAGTATATGTCTGAGACAAGCAGAAACGGTCAGATAAGTTGATGTTAGGCGAAATAAACCCCAAGATAAGGACTCAAATGGTTTTTCTTTCTTCCTATTGTTTCTAACACATTTATAAGATGACTTCTTTGTTGCTTTGTATGTCCCTCCCCCACGGTATAACCCCTGTTTTCACTGCCCTTAATGTTGGTATAGTTTGTGGAGGGGAAGGAAAAAAACGAATTGTTTAAATAGGGATACAGGTGGACCCATTGCAACAATGAGATGTATAAGACGTTATGTCGAAAAACGAAGTTTACAACTTTGGTGTGGGGGCAGTGGGGGCGTGGGGGGGATGACTGGAGAGATGGGAAGGGATGGTGGGGGAAAACAAAGGAGGAGGCAACAATGCTTGATAAGAAATGTACTGGGGGGGAGGATTGGGGGGTTGGGGGGAGGCTGGGAAGGGATGTGAAGGGTAAACAAAGGTGGAGGCTACAATGCTTGATAAGAAATGTACTCATTATCTTGCCCATGTAATTGTTACCCCTCTGTACAGTATGTTCACAATAAAAAATAAAAATAAAGAAATGTACTCATTACCTTGCTCATGTCATTGTAACCCCTCTGTACAGTATTTTCACAATAATAAAAATAAGTAAGTCAAAAAAACACATCATTTCATGACGTGTGAACCTGAGCTCAGCAAATCTGAGCAGAGGAGGCAGGGCCTGCTGGGTTAGGGGAAAAAAAGGGAGCAGTCTGAAGTGGGAGGGAAGGGATAATAGGGGAAAAACAAAGGAGGAGGCAACAATGCTTGATAAGAAATGTACTCATTGCTTTGCACAATATGTACTCATTGCTTTACACAATTTTTTCACAATAAAAATCTTATTTTAAAAAAGTCTGTCTGCTCTGTGTGCTCACTTGCCAGATTTTTGACTGATTTTGTAGAAGTAAATTTTGCCTTGCCAAGTTCCTTTGGAGTTGTCCTTATTCTTACATGACACCCTAATATCCTGAGACATTTCTAAAGTGTCTAATGGAACTTTAGGCAACCTTTTCCTATGTTTTTTAGAACAAAAGAAAATGCAAGCTTATCTTCTATTGGGTTTCTTTCCTTTACTCTTTGAAAACATTTCCTTTGTTGTCATCTTGCACAGAACTGATTTTCAATCAACCCTTCAGTAATGAATATTTATTTCACTATTATCAGATCTATACTGACTGTTTTGACTCTTGACATTCTGTTACATCTTAACTTTTCATTCCAATATCAAATCATTATATAATCTGGGAACACACCATAAAAACCAATTAAGAGACATATGTAGTGTGGATAATACACAGATCTCAATTAAAAGGATGAAAATACTGTACCTGAATAACTTCCTTTCTGTCTAGACAAAAAGGACCTGTGTTTAAATAGCCACCCGACAGACAACTATTGCAGGATTTTATTAAGATTATCTCAATGTGATATGTGGAAAATTTGTATCTGGGAATATATAAAACTCACTAAGTTTCATCATGTCACTTGAGACAATAAACTTTCCAAAAGATTCCTATTGCACTTGTCAGATTCCTTTCCATGTCTCATAAGTCAGATGCTATGAACAGCCATGACTCGACCTCCAAAAATTATGTCATTGTCCCATAAGGAATTGTCATTTATATTTCCAAGGAGTCTTTGGAATGTAGCCACGGGCATATGTTTAGATTGGATTTCTGTGATGTGTTTTTTATTTCAGAGAACTGAATAGAAAAAATGATAATCTCTGGCTTTTACAGAATAATGAATGGCTTCCAGGAAATTTCCTCTTACCTACCAGCATTCATCTGCAAACAGAACATGTGGATATAAAATTATAAAGTCTTTGATGATAAGAACATATGCTATGGTTTTACACCTGAAAATATGTGGGTAAAGGAAGACAAGCAGTCCTTGAAAAATATGACATCAGAAGCTAGACATCAAGAATATCTAACTAACTAATCACTAGACATATAAAATATAAACAAATAGAATGCTTCCCATCAATGCTTGTCTAAATAGACATTCTCTCCATCATGATGATATACAAATGTCCATTTAAATGCTGAATTATATTTTAGGACTTTAGATGTTCATGATACTTGGCATAGGTACAGAGTATAATTTGGTCAAATTGTTTTTGTTCGTCTATCTAAATATTCAAATTTGTACCTAATTTTGTATTTATGCATTTTAGTTCCTTAAAAAAAACCTGAACTTTAAAACTGGGGATTTATAAACCTAGCTAGTCCCTGCTTTGACATCTATATCATAGCGCCTGCTCCCCTTGATTCCAGTGCTTTGTTTCCCCAACCTGGTTCTTTTGTCTCAGAAAATCTCAACATGCCCAACCTATATTTCTGTAGCCTTCATCCCCAGACATCCTCATAGCTTGCTTCCTACCTTTGAGAAAGATGTGGGGGGTTTTTGTTTTTTTTTAAATAAGCTTTTTATTGTGAAAAAAACTGTACACAGGGGTTACAATTACATGAGCAAGGTAATGAGTACATTTCTTATAAAGCATTGTTGCCTCCTCCTTTGTTTTTCCTCTACCCTCCTTTTCCTCCCTGTTTTCACTGCATTTGATGTTGGTATAATTTGGGGAGGGGAAGGGGGAAAAATTGTTTAAATAGGGATACAGGTTGAGCCATTGTAACAATGAGATGTACAAGACGCTATGTTGAAAAACAAACTACAATTTAGGCCGGGGGGGAGAGGGGAAGTGTAGTTGCAAAAGATTTTTTTTTCAAAATTCATCTCTCTCACTAAAGGCCCTTCCTGTTATTCCTTTTAAACACACAGCTTATTTCTATTCTTTATTAACCTCTACCTGAAGAAGATCATTTTCAGGGACTAGCTCCTATGTTAACACAACTTCAGGGGGTTCTCCTGTTCTTTTTGCAGGTAAGAGCAAAAATATTTTTTCTCCAAAACTTTTAGAGGAAAATGAATATGCCAAAGAGCATTTCTTTCTCACACTTTAACCTTTTGAGCAAGTACTCTATAACCTTGAGCTAATCATGTCCCAAAATGTGTCCTTCATCTTTCCTTCTTGAACTAGGCCCTTAAACTGAGTATGCTCAGGAATGTGCCTGCCCCTAAAGTGCTTTCCTGTATGAATATGTATAGGTTCCTCAAAGAATCCCCATGCTTTCTCTTATTTGAAGAACACATTGCTTTGGGCATAATTCCTGTGGTTTCCATAACCTGCTACATATGATAAATATTTTTTTCTTGGTCATACTCATTTTTGGCTTTGCACTCACTAAGATTCGAGTCCACTGAATTCAGTTACTTATGTACTCTTCAGTCTTCTTACTGGGCTTTAACTATATTCTAAGGTAGGTAGGTATGTAGATAAATGGATAGATAGATAGATAGATAATAGACAAATGGTGTCAATATATAGCCATGCTATTGTACTTAACTTTATTATCTGTCCATCCACTGGAATATATATGCTACATCTGTTAAATTAATAAAAATTCATATCAAATCCATGAATTAATTATGAAAATATCTGAATTGACATAATGTTCTGTTAAACCAAAAAGAAAACAATTTCCACTAGGTCCTAAGGAGAATAGTTTCCTATGCTCTGAAAAAATTGAAGCCAACATAATGGGACATAGGAATGTGAGAATGTGAAGAAAATAAATCTTCCCTTGAAAGGCCCCAGGGAAATAGTTTAGTGTTCCACTGTCATCACTGGTTGTAGATTAATACTATAAAGAATGGCAAGATACAGTTGAATGAGTGCATGACAAAAAGCAGAGCTTGCCTTTCAAATAAAGCTTCCCATAAGTATGGCTCTTAATTTAGGAAAGCCAGATATACCATCTTGACCATTATTTAGAATAATGAGGAAAATGAGTACAACAGAAAATGATGAATACCGTGAACATTAGACAAACTAGAGTAGCCATTTAAAATAGTTATTTATGAACTTCATTTTTGTCTGCATTTTGAACATTTTTTTTCCTGACTTGAGAAATAAGGATTATCTTTTCACATTTCCATGGCACAGTAACATCAAGGGCTTCTTTTTTTATCTTTTTGGGAGGTGATAGCAACAGGATTCTTACAGGAAATAACTTATGTTTCAGATGATGACATCTTAGGAAAAGTTTTTTTTCTGATAAGCAGCAAAAGAATTCAAAATTAATATTTATGTCTTTTGTTGTTTCCACTTGGCTGCCTATTATTCCAAACAACTTCTGTGCATGGGAAAGACTAGATAACAGGTCATGTTTCTTTTTGTTACAACAAAAGAAATATTTGGGTGTAACACTTTCAGCTTGGCTTAACAATATATTAGGTCACTTACTTATTTTGTGTGCAGCTCTGTGAAAATTTTAACTTTGAGAGCAAGTACAGAACTGTCCTCTCAACACTCTTAATCCTTCTGGAATATTTGACTTAAGATATCACACTCAACATAGAGCATTTCTATAACCTAGATGTATAAATGTTCCCTATACTAGCCATTTCTCCAATACTATCTGGGTATCTTACACTTTACTTCAATTCTGATCCCACAAATTAAGCGATCAGTCTCACAATTTTGCTTCCCATTTCAGATGCCAATCACAAGTGTTAATATAAAAATTATCCCAAATTTCTGTCCAATTAACCTATAAATTGGAGATTTCCACAACCTCCATCTCTGGTTTACTTGTTTGCTGGTTCAATTCACAGAACATGAAGAGGATAATTGCTTATATTGTTTACTGGTTTATTATAAAGAGCACAAAGGTTCTGGAAGGGAGATGTGGAAAGCATGTGCACATCAGCCTACCAGCACCTTCTTATGTTCAGAATTCTGACAGCTCATTGAAAGTGCTAGAGATTATTACAGATTTTTTTATTATGTAAGCAGTGTAAATTATTATGTCAATATTCCATCGTTTTCCCCATCCTGAAGGATGAGGGTGGTGACTCTGAAAGTTTCAAGCTGATAAACATGACTTGGTCTTTCTGTAAATCAGCATCCTACAAGATCCTACCAACCCTCATCTCCTTAGAACAAGGTTATACTCCAATAACCTTGAAAATTACATAGAAGCTCTATGGCAATAACCAGAATCAAAGAACAAATATCAGGACAAAATATGGACCGAGCATGTCTATGACTAAGGAAATTACAAGGATTTTAGGAGCTCTATGCTAGGAATTGTAGACACAAACCAAACAAATACTTGGTATCTCCGGATTTCACAATCCCTTTGCAAGGATCAATAATATAAAATGTAGGCAACTGCATGGTAAGCAATTTTGCTTTGCTTTACACCTCATTTTGGCCATTTGTAACTGTCAGAGCTCTAGCTGTTCATTCACAGCCTTATGAATTGGCAAGATGGGTGAAATCAGAACAAGGTTCACCTGATGGGTTGTGAGGGAAAAAGAAGGCCTTATATGTGCCTGTACCTGTGAGGCTGCTTCTGGGAAGCTTGCCCTTTCGTCCACTCAAGTGAACAGGATACTGTACCAATCTTCCTGCTTCCACTCTGGACTCCATTGTCTACTTTCAACGTAATAGCTGTAAAGATGTTCTAAAAATTAGAATCAGATCATTAGCACTGTAGAGAGTCATAACCTCCTTTATGTTCTTATTTCTGTCAAAGGCAAAGATTTCACAGTGGTCTGCATAACCCTCCACACACCAGGCATCCTGCTTCTTTGGTTCCTGTGATTTGTGCCTTGAATGTTGTTCACTCTTTTAATACAAAACCCTCCATTATCTCTTGTAATGTAGCCTATGTGGACATTTGTACTAGCTTGTCAAGACAGTTTAAATTGTGCTGTTTCTCCTGTGTGATAATTAGTAATATTCCCTAAACTGTGCAATGTGTTGGGTGATAAATTTATCGCCATCATATAAAAAAGAAATCTTTAATGAATACTTTTTTTTTCATTTGAGATACTTCCCTCTCAGTAACTGAACTTTCCCCTGTTTAGTTCAGGCAGAGTCAGTACTGAAAAAGAAACAGAATACTCACTCATGTGAAGAAGCTAAGGCTCAAAAATGGTAGTAGAATAGAAGAGATTTGCATCTGAAAGCATAATCTATGGACCATTAATCTCTGATATTGAGAAAAGGAGTTCTAATTCCCAACAGAGCATACAGTGGGATTGGCACTCCTGAAAGAAAACTTTGAAAATAGAAAGCTGACAGGAGAAGAGATTGATAGCATCCAAACAGAAACCCAATTTTATATTAACCAGGGCTAAAGAGAGCAGTAAAAAAAACTCAACTGAAAAAAAGGATTTTTGAACCCATAAATATTCCAAACCATCTATTTCTATTTTCATGTGTGTCTGTGCTGGGGCTCGAACTCAGGGTCTTGATGATGTCCCTGAGCTTTTTAGCTCAATGATAGCACTAACACTTGAGCCACAGGTCCATCTCCAGCTTTCTAGTGGTTAATTGGAGATAAGAGCCTAAAGAACTTACCCTGCACATGCTGTCTTCAAACCATGATCCTCAGATCACAGATTCCAGAGTAGCTAGGATGACAGCCATAAGCCACCAGTGACCAGCAAAACCATCTATTTCTTAATGAATACTGTGACTCTTCATGGAGTTCATGATGGGTTATCTCAAACTATGACACTTGCCATTTGAGGAAAGAACAAAATTCTCATTTTCCTTTTAATAAAACTTAAGTGACTTTTCCCTAAAAATAGGTCATGAAATTCATTCTATATAGTTCTACCATGAAATGTCACATAGGCATGCTAAGAATTTAAACAAATAGGCCTTGTAAGCTTCCACTCCTCACTCTTAGCTTATGACCATTTGATCATTACCCCATTTCATTATGGTTCTTCCAGCCATTCACTTATTAGACTTAGCATAAAATACATGTCATTTTCCTTTAGTCTTCAGGTGTTCATTTCTAAATACTTTCATGTCACATAAAACTTACATTAAATAGGAGCGAGGGTATGCCTTAATGATAGAGAATTTGCCTCATATGCATAAGTCCATCAGTTCAATTCCCAGCACTGCAAAGAAAGCACCAGTGGCTCACACCTATAATTCTAGCTCGGCAGGAGACTGAGATCAGAGGACTGTGGCTAGAAGCCAGGCTGGACTTCAAACGTAAGAGACCCTTTTCTCCAATAAACCAACAAAAAAACAAGAAGTGGAGTTGTGGCTAAAATGGTAGAGCACTAGTCTTGAGCACAAAAGTTCAGTGGCAGTGTTCAGGCCCTGAGTTCAAGCCTCAGGACCAGTTATTAAAAAAAAGTGAAAATACAAAATCAAGCAAATTAAATTAAATACTCTTCTTGTAGTAATATGTTTTTGTTTAGAAATCTGAGTCATGAATCTAGAAAAGTGCAAAGGAAGAAATCTTTTTTTTCTACTCTCACTTTCCTTCTATTTATTTTGTAAGTCTTTTCTCAAAAAGTATATATCTTTTTAAAATGTATTTCTACTGTGACAATCTCATCCCAATTCAAATTGTCTTCTGATAAATATAAGAAGTAAATGCCTGAGAACATACCACAGTAAAAGGAAGGAAAATACAGTTGGGACACCACCAAGAGCCAACATGTAAGAAAAAAAGTAAAGGATTGAAGGGAGGGAGGAGCTGGGGAGGTGGGGAGGGAAGGGATGGTAGGGGAAAAACAAAGAAAGAGATAACAACGCTTGATAGAAAATGTACTCATTACCTTACTCATGTAACTGTAACCCTTCTGTAAAGTATCTGTACAATAAAAAATATATACAAAAAAATAAAGAAAAACAGCCAGGAAAAAAAAGATGAATTCCATTCAAAAAATGACATGCTCAATTAAAACCCTTTATATAAAGGGGTTAATAATAACTTTCAAAAGTTAAATATAATTTCTCAAAATGTATCTGACTGAATATGCAACAATTTTGCAATGCTATTACATAGAAACATATTACAAAAAAAGCACACTAAAAACCCATTTTAGTAAAAACATTTGCTATTGAAAAAAACAAAAATAAAGAAAAAGAAAAGAATAGCAAGAAGCATCTGTACAATTTAAATCTTAAAAGTATCCTTGGGAGCCAAGATAAAAAAGAACACCGACAGAGCAGATAAGACTTTGGTACAGTTAAAGGCATTAAGTTATGGGAAAAAATACAAGACTAAGAAAGCAAACAGAGGAAGGATAAGAATAAAACTATGCCAATTGTAGGAAAGTGGATGGAACTAGATATAATCATGTTAAGTGAAATAAATCTGACGGAGAAAGACAAACGTCATGTTTTCTTTCTTAAGTGGAATCTAGAAATCCTATCACAAGATCATAATTGTGAAAATTGGTGCACCCAAGGAAAGCAAGCGACATTTTATAATGCCAAGACCCACTGGACATAAATTTTGTCTAGATGAATAAAGATAATAATGTCAAATCCACTGTAATAATTTCCACATGGAAGTGGGGAGTCAATGGCAGGAGTTTTCTAAGTGTGAACCCTGATCCCTGAGTACCAACATTGGAAACTAAGAAATGTCAGAAATATAAATTCTAGAGCTCTCTCGCATTCCTCTAAATCAAAAACCCTGAAGGAATGGTCACACTATGTCTTAAAATACTCTACAGAAGATTTTAATGCAGACAAGGGATTCTAAAAGCTAATCCAAAGTATTTTCCTCTCTAAATAAGGCTGCTCTCAGGTCAGCAAAGAAAAAGGCAACACAAATTTAATCTCTTTCAATCTGAAGGGTTTTGCTCAAATAATTCAGATATTCTTCAATTCAGGTTGCACAGTTGGATGGAATGCCCAAATTGAGATGCTCTCCTCAGTGGCTTTCACTAAAACAACAAAAGGGATGAAATTGATCAGAAATTCTCTGGAGGTAGCTTTCAAAATATAAATATTCTTGCTTCAATGCACCTAGTATTACCTAGAGTTGTTACCTAAAGATGTCCCCGAAAATTTTTGACAATAAAAACCTCTATTCTAGAGGAAATCTTCAAAGAGTTACATCTTCCATGCCCAGACCTCCTTAGAAAAAATTATTAACACGTTGTCATTATATAAAAATCTACTCTTGGGCGGGGAAGCTGGCTCAGTGGTAGAGTGCTTGCCTTGCATGCATGAAGCCCTGGGTTCAATTCCTCAGAACCACATAAGCAAAAAAAGCTGGAAGTGGTGCTGTGGCTCAAGTCTTAGAGCGCTAGCCTTGAGCTGAAGGGCTGAGGGACAGCGCCCAGGCCCAGAGTTCAGGCCCCATGACTGACAAAAAAGAAAAAAAAAGATTCCCTTCAGTTAGACCATGATATTATAGAACAAATCAAAAGAAATATATCTGTAGAAGGTAATAATTGAATGTCAAAACATCAGACCTTTTGAGTAGACTTTTTAGGGGGGGGGTCCGGTCGTGGGGTCTGAACTCTGGGCCTGGGCGCTGTCCCTCACCTCTTCAGCTCAAAGCTAGCGGTCTACCACTTGAGCCACAGCGCCACTTCCGGCTTTTTTCTTTTTGCTTATGTGGAATCGAACCCAGGGCCTCATGCATGCAAGGCAAGCGCTCTACCACTGAGCCACCTTCCCAGCCCTACTTTAAGTCCTGAGCACTGTCCCTGAGCCTTTTACCTCAAGGCTAGCACTCTACAACTTGAGCCAAAGCCCTACTTTTAGATGTTGCTGGTTAATTGGAGATAAGAGGCTTAGGAACTTTCCTTCCCAGGCTAGCTTTAAACTATAATCCTCAAATCTCAGCCTCCAGAATGAATGTTTTCAATGCTCTGCCTGATAACTTTTACTCATGGTAATTTTATGAAAAACCATGACAATATTCATTGAATAACAATGACCATATATATTACATGTATTCATTTAGAAATTACATTTTTAAAAGCTGGGTACTGGTGGCTCATGTCTGTATCCTAATTCAGAGGCTGATATCTGAGTATCAGGGTTCAAAACTAGCCTGGGCAAGAAAGTCCATGAGTCTCTTATCTTCAATTAACCATCAAATATACAGAGGTGGAGCTGTGGCTCAAGTGGCAGAGTGTCAGCTTCCAGGAAAAAAAGCTAAACAACAGTACCCAGGCCCAGAAATCAAGCCTCTTATACCAGCACACACTCATAAAAAAGAATTATTATTGTTATTTTTTTGTTTTTTCATTTTTTTATTATTGCTATTTTTTTAAGATAAGTTTTTGTTATAACTTGGCTCTTGGCTGAAACACCTGAGTCAACCAGTCCTGCTTCAATCTCCTGGGAAGAGAAATTTCAATTTTTGAAACAAACTCTCTTCAGAAATTTAGAATTATGCTTACCAGAACATGTTTCAGACCTGTTTTTGCTATTTGCTTTTGTATGCTATTCTTTTGTTTTTATTTTTTTTGGGGAGGGTCCAGTCGTGGGCCTGAACTCTGGGCCTGGGCGCTGTCCCTCACCTCTTCAGCTCAAGGCTAGCACTCTACCACTTGAGCCACAGCGCCACTTCCAGCTTTTTTCTTTCTGCTTATGTGGTGCTGAGGAATCGAACCCAGGGCCTCAGGCATGCAAGGCAAGTGCTCTACCACTGAGCCACCTTCCCAGCCCCACTTGTATGCTATTCTTTAAATCATTATTTAACTGACATAATATAATAATTATACATCTTATTTAATAAAATGTACTGTATCAATACATGTATAGATGTGCAATGATCCAACCTGGGCAATTTTTATCATATTTATTACCTCAAACATTTATCATTCTAGTAACTTAAATTATTTTCCTTTTAGTTTTAACTTTAATTTGCCTTGACATTGATAATTATAGTTTCAAATGTTGACTCAAAACTCCCTCAAAGACAATATCATAGGGTTCATTATTTTATGTCACATTCTAAAAATCCTAAGTACTTAAAGTATTGTTTCAAAATAATTATAATATTTGATACTAAATAATACAAAACCACAAAGTCTGAAATGAATGCTCTCAGCATATTCAGTTATTATTATGTATAATGCAAATTATTTAAATTAGACTTTTTCAGTTTTTATTATTTAATGATTAGTATAATTTTTGAACACCGTAATCACAATCAGAATGACCTAATTTTCCAGACATCTCAATATTTTCAGAGAGAACTGAATAAAAATATCAACCTTACTGTCTCATTCCCACTTTTAGGACATAGACAAGAAACCTTTTTGTCTGAATTGTTTGTATTATTTGTAATTCACACAAATGTAATTCCTAGTGAACATTTTCTGTAATATTTTTATTTCTAATGTTGTTTGTACCTATGTACATCATCTAAGAAGTATATTTTTGAGAAAGTCTATCAAGTTCTAAGTATGGAGTGTAGATTCTAAAATTAACATCAATAATATCAGCTACGCAGTACAAATGTGTTTAAAGCCAACTCTGAGCTATCCATGGTAATGGAAACATCATTACCAGAATAAGCATACCTAAAATTTGCTAACTAGGGACTGTCTTGTGTATATGCTTTATGAAATTTTAAATTTTAGTCCTTTCAGGGAAGGAAAAACTAGGAGAGAGTGAGGGAAGAAATGATATTGTCCCACTCCCCCCCAAAAAGAAATATACTCAGTACCTTATTTATGTAACTATAACCCCTCTGTACATCACCTTTATAGAAACAATTTTAACAAATTATAAAAAATTAGTTCTTTCAGTGCTCAGAAGTAGGAGCTATTATTTTCCTCATTACACACATTTGAAAATTGAAGATACATTAATAAACTTATCTAAGGTCACATATTCAGAAAGTGGCATAGAGAACACTTCAGTCTCAGTTTACCTGACATGAGAGTAAATGCACTTAACTACTGCTCTATGCTCAGTCTCCGAACAAGCCCCACAGAATAGGTCAGAAAATTCTGATTATCCAGCTGAATGTATCTACACAAAATCCCTAAAAACAATACTGAAGTGTTCATCTACAGCCAGACAAAATATATTCCAGTGACATAAGAATAAATATATCTTATCCTCTATCCAATAGCAGGATGAATCTGATACAATGATGTCTCTAAAAATGTAAGTAGGAAAAACTTCTTTTAAAAAAATATAAGTAAGAGATGGGAAGGAATAGTAGGAAAAAAAACAAAGGAGGGGGTAACAATGTCAACAAGAAATATACTCATCACCTTATTCATGTAACTGTAACCCCTCACTACAGCATCTTTACAGTAAAATAATATATATATGTATATAAGTAATGTGTGGTAGGTGTTAGAAAGAATGAAAAAAGCAGTTGTGCTAACATTTAGTAGAGTGAATGGACACAAAATAAAATCAGCAAATGGAAAAGGTTCACAGGGCAAAGTTCAAAGGAAACCAAGTGCCAGCTTCCCAGCGTCCTCTTCCCAGCGTCCTCTTGTACTGGGGTCACACTTGACACAATTCTTTCAGCAACAAGTTATGACAACTCATGAGAAGGGTTATCTAAAATTTGTGACTTGATATCCAGTTACTTTTGGAGTCTGGTCATATATATACCCTCTACCTGTTACATATTAAAGTTATAGACTATTAGAAGTAAACAAGTGTTTGCACAAAGCATACTGTTTGTGCCAACAGTTTAGGTATGGCAAGTCATTCTCATCATTTGGGGAAAGTTGCATATCAATGTAGGGAAACTAAGTTACAAGCCTTTCTAAGAAGTACAGTCTCAGGCCTGCTCTGTTAACCCTTTATCTGCTCAGATATATCTCTAGGTATAACTATGAAGGTAATTCTTCCTTTTTTCCTGTTGCATTTACAACCTTCTTATTTCTGGTGAATGAGAATTATTTATTACATTTGCTGGGTGCTGCTGGTTCACACCTCTAATCCTAGATACTCAATAGACTAAGATCTGAAGATTGTGGTTCAAAGCCAGCTCAGGCAGAAAAGCCCATAAGACTCTTATCTCCAATTAGCTACCAAAAAAACAGACATGGAGCTGTGGTTCAAATATTAGAGTGATGGTCTTGAAAAAAAAAATCTCAGGGACAGTGCTCAGGCCCTCAGTTCAAGCCCCAGGACTGGATCAAAAACAAAAAATACCACACCCACAAAAATGAATTATTTTTTAAAAGTGAAACTGATTGTAATACAGCATTGCAATGTGAATATATAAAAATGAAATCATCTCCCTCATAACTAATATAAGCCAATAAAAATCTGATTTAAAAGCTGGGCTTCAGTGTCTCATGTCTATAAGCTACTCAGGAGGCGAAGATCTGAGGATCACTGTTCTGAGCCAGCTAGTACATTTTAAGACCTTGTTTAAAAGTTCTTTAAGTACTATAAGTAAAATAATTATTCTTCTCAAATATTTTCATCTCTTCATTTAAATTATTTTACTACTTTTTATTTATTTTTTTGTCAGTTGTGGGGCTTGAACTCGGGACCTGGGCACTGTCCCTGAGCTCTTATGCTCAAGGCTAGCATTCTACCACTTTGAACCACAACTCCACTTCTGGTATTTTGGAAGTTAATTGGAGAGAAGAATCTCATGGGCTTTCTTGTGCTGGCTGGCTTTAAACCATGATACTCAGATTTCAGTAGCCAGAATTACAGGCAGTTGCCGGCTCCTGGCTAATTTTTTAATATATATATATATATATATTTTATTGTAAAGATACCGTATAGAGGGGTTACAGTTACATGAGTAAGGTAATGAGTACATTTCTTATGGAGCATTGTTACCCAATCTTTTGTTTTTCTCCTACCATCCCTTCTCTTCCCACCTCCCCAACTCCTCTCCCCTCACCACGAAGTTGTAAAGTTCATCTTCAACATAGTGTCTTGTACATCTCATTGCTACAATGGTCAACCTATATCCTTATTTCAGCATTTTGTTATTTCCCTTCCCCTCCCCAAATTAGAAAAATGTATATACAAGATGTAGGGCACTGGAATCAAATGAAAGCAGGAGTTATACCATGGGGGAAGAACATACAAAAGAAACAAAAAAATCACATAGTACAGTATAAGTATGTTAAAAACAACAGCAAGAAAGATAGAACTTTTTAACTACTTTTCAATAGTGCTAGAGTTTTAACTCAGGGCTTTATATGTGCTAGGCAGGCACTCCATGAGCCATATCCCAAGGTATTTGTTGTTTTGTTTTGTTTTGTTGCATTAGTAGGTTTTCAGAGAGGATTTCAGGTTTTCTCTTGGGGCCAGCCTGAAGCTACCACCCTTTAACCTACACCTTTTACCTACACCTTCTCAGGTGCATGCTACCATATTCATTTGTTGAGATAGAGGTCTTGGTAACTTTTACCTGGGGTGGCTTGATTCTTCCATCTTTACTTTCTGGGCACCTAGGGTTACAGGTGTGTACTACTACATCTGGCCTTTTAGCAGCTGAATTCTACTGTTTTCTTTTTTTGGTCTCAGATTGGGATTTCAACTCGATATCTGATGCTTTTGCCCATTGGCTGGTGCTCTATCAACTGAGCCAGGACTCCAACCCCAGCAGCTGAATTCTTAATGATAAAAATTAACTATAAAAATGGCAATACTTCCTAAGGCTATCTACAAATTCAACGCAATACCTATCAAAATTCCAATCTCATTCTTCAAGGAAATAGAAGAGGCAATCCAAAAATTCATATGGAACAATAAAAGACCCCGAATAGCAAAAACGCTCCTCAACGGAAAGAACACTGCTGGAGGAATATCAATACCAAATTTCAAACTCTACTATAAAGCCATAGTAATCAAAACAGCTGGGTACTGGCATAAGAACATACCCAAGGACCAATGGAATAGAATTGAAAACCCAGAAATGAACCTACAGACCTATAGCCACCTAATCTTCGATAAGGGAGCTAAAACAATAGAATGGAAGAAAGACAGCCTCTTCAGTAAATGGTGCTGGCAAAATTGGTTAACTACATGTAGAAAACTAAAGCTAGATCCTTATATATCACCCTGCAC
>NW_012267312.1:4592482-4721581 GCF_000151885.1 Dipodomys ordii
TGGTGGGGGGGGGAAGGGGGGAAGGAGAAAGATTGGGATTGGGGGGGAGGGGGAGGCTGGGAAGGGATGTGAAGGGTAAACAAAAGGAGGAGGTTGCAATGCTTGGTAAGAAATGTACGCATTATCCTGCCCATGTAATTGTAACCCCTCTGTACAGTATCTTCACAAATAAAATAAAAAAATTAACTATAAAAAGAATTAAGTTAGGTACCATGTGTATTAAAGGCTTCCTTACTAATAGTAGAGATGAGAGATGAGTAGTAAAGAATGTACAGTAGCTTCCACTCACCTATTAAAATGTGAAAATTAAAGCATGCTAAAAAAAACATATAGTAGCTAAAGTGTCAAAATAGGCTTTTTGTTTTCAGTAAGATCAGACAGGAATTACATTTTAACTTAGATTAATTCCACAGCTTGTTAATCAAATTCATTGAGAAGCTGGTTAATGAAACCATTGACAAAAATTGTAAGATCAATTGTTTTTATTGTGGATTTTCAGTTTATATTTCCTTTATAAGGAAAAGTTGATAAATTACATGGGAGGAATCTACATGTGTAAACAGAAAATAAATTGTTACAATAATAACTTTTCTGAGGTACATAGCCTACAATTGAATGAGAATTTATTTGCATGTAAATTGCTAGTGCACAAGAATTTTCCATTTGCAGTGGCTAGACTTGGTTAGCCATTGTGCAGAAAAAGAATTAAGATGCCATGCCTGAAAGTGCTATCCTACAGACAGTGTTTATTAAGATTAGTACTTGGCTAATATCTGGGAGCCTTCTAATCTCAGAACTTATAAAAGTCATTCAGTGTATTAAAACTGTTCATGCCAACCACGTAGCTAATGCTCAACTCTGGATTTTCTTTAGAAAGTCTGGTATGTTTGGTAGATGATTGGTAGAGACTATCCACATGATCAGACTACAATAAAAATCCAGAGTATTTAGTCTCCAGTGGACTTCCCTAAGGAAAAATATTATATGAACATTGTTGCATTTTTGTTTCTGGGAGAATTTACCCTTTTTGGCCCCTCATAGGAGGAAACAAGCATAAAAAGGCCTACATGTAGAATCTTCCATATTTCCCCCTTATGATATAGCTGTGATTATAGCATATAAATCGTTGTCATATGTACAATTATATTCTGAGTCCCACGAGTCTCTCTAGTGAATCTTCAAATGGAGAGGTGGTCCTGAAAACCCTTGATACAACCACTTTCCATAGGCATGCTGTATCATGGAATTTAAGTAGCAATGTGCTTCATCACAAACTTGTTGAATGATGTGGCATTGTTACCTGCATTGATAAGATAAATAAAACTCTAAGTCAATTTGTAATCTGTGATTCTAATATATCAATTTTCAACAAATATTTTACACACAGAAAGAAACTCTGTAAGGAAATCAGAAGATAGTGAATGCACAGAGTAGAAACAATAGTTCACTTTTAAATAAAAATAAGCACAAGTGCCATTGTTTCTTCAGCTTTGGGATACAATTATCCTTTGTACTGAGAATTGTAAGGGGAAAAATCTATGAAGCCATGCAAAAATGTCCCATGGATTTCCAAAAGTAACAGCTGAACACGAAAGTGGGCACAGACAGACAGGGATCCTTCTATTAACAGTGTCTTTCAAATTGCAAAAACATCACCTTCGTTGTAACATTGTTGTTTGTTCTTATCAGATTTTCTTTGTGACTTTTGATTGAATATTTGTGAACAAAGAAAAGTACTCACACCATATATTTTGAAATTAAATAAAAAACAAAAATTGTAATCAGTATTCACAGAGATTCATCAAATACAAGGGAAAAATGTTCTTGCCATCAAGCTGAATTAAAATTACCAGTCTGTATTAAATATGTCAAAAAGAACTACAATCTGTAATATAAAATGTTGGGAAGCAATAAGTACATGTACATCTTCTGAGCATCACTTTAATTTTTCCCCATCCACTAAAGCAATGTGAATTGTTTAGAATGTGTGAAATGCAATGTTATGACATTGTTGAACACATTATATGTAGTTTAACAGAGTGTTTCCAGAAAATGAGTAGTCAGTCATTTGAGAAAGATTTAATCTATTGAGAATATGGCTCCAAAGACTTCTTGTTCTCTAAGATTCCTGTGACATTTGTGTATCCTTTGTATCTGTTCCCATTGCCTTTACTCTTGCTATCTACTTATTTTTATCTTTACAAAGAGAAATTAAAAGACTGGCCTTACAGGCAATAGTTTTGAAATAAAATTATATGAAGACAGAAAGCAAATAAGCTAGGCAGTAAGACTGTTAGTTTGAGAACTATAGATTTTTATCACTGGCATAGTTATTCTAATTTAATAGTAAGTATGTCAGAAGGAGCTGACATTAAAATATAAGTCATGTGATAAATAACTGTGCCTAACAAATAAGGTTACCATTGTCATTTAAGTGATTACCCATAGTTTCACTTAATTTAGAATATATAAATCATGAAGACATGTTTTTCTGTTATTCTCTTCTGTTATTCTCTTCATAATAATAGTATATGGATTTGACTTCACTAAATTATATTTTTCCACATTGTTAGGGCATCCTTTAGTTATGCCAGTTGTTTTTTTTTTAACATATCTCTATATCTTGATTAGACTGACCTGCTTGGTCACTCTTCCTCATTCTCCTTTTCCACTTTCTCAAACTAAAATTTTTGGGCCTTTCCTAGGGCTTGAACTCAGGGCTTGGGCTCTGACCCTGACCTTCTTTTTACTCAAGGCTAGTGTTCTACTACCACTTGAGCCACAGCTCCATTTCCTCCCAAACAAATTTTAACAGGCTTCATTATTTCTAGGAGTTGGACTTAAATTCTTCTAAAGCGGTGAATTCATCACCACTCTTAAAATTTCCTCTCCACATTCTCAAATGATTCAGCTCAATGATTAGCCTATAATTGGAATTTGAAAGATACATTGGCAGAGAATCATATAGTAGATCTATTTTTAGTCTTTTAAGGGACATTCATACTAATTTCCAGAAATTAAAATTATTTCCTATGTCAGGGTTGAATGTTGTTGAGCTTCTCAGCTACACTAATAGCCAAACTCTACAACTCAATTGCATTTCTTATATTACAACTGTAAAATAAAATTTTCTATTGGTAGTTTCACTTGTAAAATGCTGTAATAAAATAATTTAAACAGGTTGGGAACCTGTGGCTCATGCCTATAATCTGTAATCCTAGTTACTAAGGAGCCCCAAATCAGAGTAGCCACGATGGAGAAATCCTCAAGACTCCATTTCCAATTAACAGCAAATTTCTATGCTGGAGACCTGGCATAAGTGAGTGAACACTGCCCATGAACAAGCAAACCACCCTGGTACTAGCACACACACACACACACACACACACACACACACACACACACACACACAAATAATAAATTAAACATGCACCTGATAAAAGGTGAGTATTCAGAGACCGCCTTACTATAAGTTATTTAAAATAAGAAACAAACAGGATTTTTCAAGACCATTAACTTAAAAAAAGAAGTAAATAGAAAGATATTTAGTAATTTATATTACAAGTTAGCGTTATTTGAAAGAAGAAAATTGATATTTTCTTGATATGATAAAAAAATTAAAGGTTTGGGACCATTAACTCATTACAGATAAAAACATTAGACCTTATAGTATACATTTTGTCCCTTAAAGTTTAATGTATGTTGGCATAGTATCATTTTCATTATATGATACAGGGATCCATCTTCCCACTATTTTGTGGGGAAAATAGTAAAAATATCTGGCATGTCAGTAAGGTGACTTGCAAAACTCTTGCTACAGGGAAACAGAAGCCAATAGCTACACACAAGTTAGGTTTTTTTAATAGCCAGATTAGAAAAGGCATATAAATCCTGTCTAGTTTTTGTTTGCTAGACTTTAATGAAATGGTCTCAATTCATCTGTAAATGAGGTCAGGAATGCCATCTTTCTATATGTCCAGGGGAAATAATAGTATGGATAATATATGGCACTCTATCCAACATTCTTCTTTTAGTCAAGGCTAGAACAAGAACAAGAGACCATTTTTACGTTTCTTTTTGCAATCAAGAGAGATGTTGCTTTATTTTTCCACAGTTATCACTTTCTGCATTATATTACCAAGAACATTAATAGAATCAAAATGATCCCAGAAATGTATTCATGGAGTTGTTCCAAAATGAATAAAAGAACAAAGAGTAATGTATTTATTCATAGACAGAATATTTTGGGAGTTTCTAGGGTTTCAGACATTTTGTTCAGCTTTTTTTTCTAGGTAGTCCAATTAGCAAACTGCTTTCTATTACAATAGCAATATAGACTGCACAGTATTAATATAAAATATTTTTATATCATAAAGATAATCCACAACCTGTGTCAAGTTAGGAACACTGGAGACCAACCACAATTGTTGCCTTTGAGGCTGCCAAGATTATTATTGGTTATAATCCAAGGTAGGCATGAGAACTGAGCTTTGTTTTTTTCTTGGGGACATGTTTTAACATCCTAGTGTGTGGGGGACGGGGGAAATGCCTCAGAAAACTCAAAGCCCAAAATCTTTTACTGATTAGCATGTTGTCTCACTTTGACACTTTTGTTTTAATATACTACACATACAAAGGTCTTTTCAAGCTGAAATTACTTTGTGTAGCTAGTACAGGAAGATTCCCTTCATATTTACTATCAGCCATTTTAGTGTTGTTGCATCTCTGTTGTTACCTTTCCTTCAAGTGCTTGGTGTTAGAAGTATGCTGACAACTAGTCTACTGCATGGCCAAGAGTCACTCAAAAATCCTACTGATTAGAAAATAGGGCAATAAATCACTATCTCCTGAAAAAACAGACTTGTCTTTTCTTCTCTAAGATCATAACTACTTCTGGTTAGGTGGTAAAAGTTTTAGTAATTAGAGATTGGTCTTTTCTCAAATGTTTATTTTGGAAACATGTAATTATTTGGCCACGAAATGTTTCCCTGTGTTTTTTTTAAATATCAGAACAGGGAAAAATATCCCAAGGGCAACAGTCTTTGATCCAAAGGGAAAACTCATGGAAGAAAATATAAAATACTTTAAAGGTAGATACTGTTGGGCTTCTTCTTAGGGATGAAAGGAGGCTTGGCTTCTTTTATCCCACAGCTAAGAGATTTAGCTCAAATTATTATATACTTTTTAGCTGAAGACAGAATGACCAACACATTACTCAGACTAAGAAGAAAGCAAATAGGAAAGTTTTAAGAATTACAGCTTTTAGCACTGAAAGGGATATTCATTGTTTAAAAGCAAGAGCAGGTACCCCTACTGCATTGTTGGTGGGAGTATGTTCAACCACACTGGAAAGCAGTATGGAGTTTCCTCAAGATTACACATTCAGCTCCCCAATGACCCAGCAATCCCACTTTTGGGCATTTACCCAAACAATCACAAACAAGGCCATACTAAAGCTATCAGCACAACTATGTTTATCGAAGCATTATTCACCATAGTTAAGATATGGAACCAATCCAGATGCCCCTCAATAAATGAGTGGATGAAGAAAATGTGGTATATATAATGTATATTATATAATGTATATATATTATATATATTAGTATTATATGCAACATATAATATATATTAGTATTGGTTATAATCCAAGGTAGGCATGAGAACTGAGCTTTGACTTTTCTTGGGGACATGTTTTAACATCCTAGTGTGTGGGGAAGGGGGATATGCCTTAGAAAATCTATATTATATATAATACAATATATTATATATTGCATTATATATTATATACCACATATATATTATATATACCATATATATATATGAATTCTATGCCTCCATCAGAAAGAATGACATCACTCCCATTTGTTAGGAAATGGAAAGACTTAGAAAAAATTATATTAAGTAAAGTAAGCTAGACCCAAAGAAACATAGGTCCCATGGTTTCCCTTATTTGCAATAACTAGTATACATTTAGAATAATCTTACCAGACAAGCAGAAAAGGTCAAAAGCTATGTATATATGACCATATAAGATGATGCTAAGCAAAATGAACCCCAAGATATGGACACAAGAGGCTTTTTCCTTGTTGCTGTTTTTTTTTAATGTACTATGTGATTTTTTTGTTTCTTTTGTATGTTCTTTCTCATGGTATAACCCCTGTTTTTGTTGTATTTGATTCTGGTGTCCTGTATCTTGTATATACATATTTCTAATTTGAGGAGGGGAAGGGAAATAATAAAATGCTGAAACAAGGATACAGGTTGACCCATTGTAACGATGAGACGTACAAGACATTATGTTGAAAACAAACTTTACAATTTCGAGTCAGGGTAGGAGTTGGGGAGGTAGGGAGGGAAGGGATGGTAGGGGAAAAACAAAGGAGGGGGTAACAATATTCGATAGGAAATGTACTCATTACCTTACTCATGGAACTGTAACCCCTCTATACAGTATCTTTACAATAACAGTGAAGTTATCTGAAGACCTAAATTTTAATCCCAGCTTAAAGATATACTTCTTGGGGGGGGGCGGGGGGGGGCGGGGGGAGGCTTCTTAGATTACACATGCATTTTACTTCCAAGAGTGGTTACCATACTCACCCCCATCCAGCACACTCTTTAGTTGAAGTTTTTAAAAACTAGAAGTGAGGAAAGTGGGACACTTTCTATCTGGTATGCACTTGGTAGGGTTCAGCCTATTATTTGTCAGAGGTTATAGCTCTAAACATGCAGAATGTGACTTTGAGAAGTACTGAAAGAATGACCCTGTCTGAGAGAGGTAAGATTGAAAGCTGGAATTTGAAACATTCTACTTTCTGGTTCCATTTATTCCCAAGGCCAATAATAGACTTACTCTTTCGCAACTTGGGTTACACAATAGCATTCTCTTTTTGCCTAAGCTACTTCAATTTAGTATTTATTAATCAAACTGCAGTAATCTGACAAATTTCAGGCAAAAAGAAGAAAATAAATTTAGAAATCAGATTAAAATTTAGCCCCCCCCCACATATACACCTCTGTTAAAGATGCAAAGATTATCTTACAAATCCTCTGTTTTTAAAATCCATTATCTATGAAGAATGAATATGGCATGGGTGATCTTGTGTCCATGCACTTACAGATTTATGTGACCTTTGAAATCTGTGTCTATATTTGCCAGCATCTCTTTCTGTAGTAAGGCCTCTTAAGGACAGAGCATCTGCTTTGTAAAATATACACAAATGTAAGACCCAAAGAAGCTAATAGGAAGAATTTCACCGTATTTAGTTTTTTAATGGCAGTTCCCAGATTCTCCTATAAAGAGATTAGGAAAGTCTGGTAACTACCATTATTGATTGAACGAGTCACAATCAAAATTATTACTGGCAATGACCATTGGTGTGGCTCTGTGGCAATTCCTTTGTTAAGCTAAATGTTTCTTAATTCTATCATGACTGAAGCACAAAAAAATAGAAGGGGAAAATATGAATAAATCACTTTAGGCCAACACCCAATTCACTTTGTATTCAGTGAGATGTGTTTATTTTAATAGCTGATCTGAAGACATGCAAGATGTCTTGTCACAGCTGTGCAGAACTTAAACAGAAGAGTATAGAGCTCAATATTAAGCACATGTAGCATGGAATAATAATCAAGGTAGGTTCCTCAAAGTGCTTAACATCAGAAAACACGGCCTTATTTTCTGTTAGGGTTTCAGAATCCTAAGGTTCTAAAGATATCTATCTAAAAAGCAGAATCAAAGTTGGGCTTTATTTGACAACCTGAGTTCTCCTTCCCAAGAGGCTTCTGTAGGTTTGATCAAGATTCTTTCTAAGTGAAAGCAGATTGCTGTTCTCCAAAGTTGTCCAGAAACAGCAGCAAAAGTTTGTCCTGGGGAAAGGGCAATTCCTGAGCTGTAACAGAGGGCAATGGTTGGCTAGTTACCAATCATGATCCGGGCTTACACACAGTCCTACATCAGAGGCCTGTGAATTAAAAATCTCCATGCCTCCAGCTTCGTGAAGGCTGAGGACTATGCACAATAAGGGGGAAAATGACTACGGCAAAGAAGAATGCCTGATGAGATGGGCACAAAGTGTGTCAAAAGGAAGAAATGTGGGTAGGAACACGGGGCTTTGAGGGAGAGATAGGGAGATCCCAAAGGGTGACTACATGGTTGTGCATCAAGCCAGGTTCGATCAATGGTAAGTGTGGGGGTGCACAAAAGGGCCTTATCAGTTTTTCTGTCAGTGTTATAAACAGACAACACGATGAAGGACCCCAGTGGAAGGCGCTTTCCCTCAGAGGCGAAGGTGGTGGCAGAAGATTCACTCCTTCCTTTCCCACTCCGTTGGGCCCCGCCCCTGGTTTCCCACCCCTTTACGGCCCCGCCCCTTCATTCCTAACCCCGCCCCAGGCGGCCCCGTTGCTTCCCACAGCCCTTTCGGTCGGCTCCTGGCTTTTAGCTCCCGCAAGGCTTGGCAAGTAGTGTGAGAGCGCAGGCGCGGTTTGCCCCTCGCTGAGCGCGGAGTAGCGGAGCGGGACCCGTGGTAAGTGTGGCAGCGGAGCTGGGCTCCTCTGAGGGAACGCCGTCCCAGGCGAGCTTACCAGGAAGGATCGAGGTGGACGTGGGTGAGTTCGGTGGGTGAGGAGAAACTGTTCAGATGTGCTTTTTAATGTTGGTAGCTCAACTACTGGAGTGTGCCGATTGGGGCCGCGTGCGGAGCAGAGTGCGCTGTGGCGGGAGTGGAGGAGGAGGGTGTGTTTGAGGAGAAAAACTAAAGAGAGGCAACCCAGACGCTGGAAGTCCATACACGAGCTTGGCAGAATCGGGAGGTTCGCCCAGGCTCTGGAGCATATCCCAGCTTCAAGTTCAGTCCCCCGGCTTGGTGCCCCCTGAGAGGCGTCCCAGGCTTATCCCTTTGCTCCCGCTCTGGCTTCTTGAGGTACAGATTTGCCGGGAACATTCCCCATCACTGGGGTAAAGATTTAGGGGAGGTGGGCTCTCGGCCTGGATTATTGCCATGGAGGGCGTGGCGTTCTTGTTACTTTCCTTAACCGCGTCCGGGGGAATGTGTCCCTCTTCTGGTCCATTGTGCTCATGGACATTTTAACAAAGGCTATGACTGTTTCGTACGCAGTGGCTGGTGACAGCGGGGGCGGGTGTGTGTGGGAGGGGTGCTTGCAAAGTCGTGGTGTGGCCTTAGGGGATTGGGAATCATGGGGTGGGGGGGGGTAGCGTGGTGGAGTGGAAGGAAGAAAACAACCTTCCTGCTTCAGCCTTTTCCGTCTTCCTGGTCCGGCGATTTTGATTAGTAGTAGGAAAAGCCCCAGAGGTTTATGAGTAGATTTTGTGTGTGTGTGTGTGTGTGTGTGTGTGTGTGTGTGTGTGTGTGTGTGTGTGAGTTCAGGCTCTTGTGCAGACATTGCTTTTGTGATTGTGTTATACACGTATTTGCAGAAGAAAAACGAAACTAATGGCATTTGACAGGAAATAATTGAATGGGAGGGAAAGAAGTAGAGTGACAAATCTTAAAGTTCGATTCTTCCCTTTTGGTAGTCACAATAGAAAGCCTAACTGAAGGATGTGAAGTTGCACAAGTCTGGGTAAGTGAAAAGTTGGGTAAAAGACTGTTGATGGTTTCAATCAAGAGTTATATTATTGGGAGATCGCTGCCAAGTACTTGGGCAGACTCAGAACTTTTAAGTATGATATCAAGAATAGAAAACACTAGAGAAAATATTGTGATATTAAATATGAGTTCATAGGCTTTAATTTTTAATTTTAGAATCTTTTAAAAAATATGGTGTGTATGTTCCCAATCATAGATGTTGATATTTTCACCCATTGTTTTAACTTAATACAACAAAATTAATTGAAATTCCTCTTCCTCCACTCCTTTCCCTTGGTTGTCAATCCTGTTTTTTAAACGTTTACTTTAAAATCTGATGCATATTTAAAGATATAATTGCTTTCCCTTAGGTATGAAGTGAGCAGAATTTTGTTATTTTACTCTATCTTCTAGTAATTTCAAGGTTTATGGTAATAACGGTACCTGATTAACTCTAATTCATCTTTTCAGACTTAGCGCAGTTCACTTCCCAGAAAAATTTGCCACCTTTCCCACAGTGAAATAATTATCTCCTTGTCTGTAAAACTGATATCACTAGACTTATTTTATCTTTATTTTTTTGTGCTAGTAGTGGGACTTGAACTTAGGCCCTCATACTCTTTCTTAGGGTTTTCCACTCAAGATTAGGGCTCTACAATACAAGGCACACTTCCACCTTTGGCTTTTTGCTGGAAAACTGGAGATAAAAAAATCTCACTGACTTTTCTGCCTGGCCTGTCTTCGAAACAGGATTCTCTTGTCTTGGGTTATACCTAAGTCAGTTGGGCATGTGAGGGTGCCTAATAAAGCTAAAAGAGGTATGTGTTAATAAATACTGTTAGAAAGATAATAATTTTTCTGCATAAATTCATCTGATAATAGGAAAAAGCTGAATGCTGAAGTTGGATATAATATTTGAGTAACATTTTTTGGATATAGAGAAGGAATAAAGACAGAAATGTGTTCCCATGTATTAGTCATAGTACATTGTTACAAAAGAGATATAAACACTTAGCGGATAAGGAAAAATAAGGACCAGAAAAAGATCAAGGCTAACTTCTGACACCAAAACTAGTGAAAAGTCAACTTTTTGTAACAGAAAGTTAACTATTTACAGAAGGACAAAAATAGGGTGTTGTTGTAATTTAGGAGGTGCTACAAGTGAATCCAGCTTGACAAATGCTATCCTCTAAAGGCTAAAGCATCTAAAGAAAGCTGTAGCATAATTAATTGTATTATACAGTACTTCTAAATAGCCTTTAGCTAATGGATCTCTGTCTTTTTTTTTTTTTTTTTGGTTGGTCCTAGAGCTTGAACTCTGGGCCTAGGTGCTGTCCCTAAGCTAATTTGAATCAAGGCTAGCACTCTACCACTTGAGCTACAGCGCCACTTCTGGCTTTTTCTGAGTAGTTTATTGGAGATAAGTGTCTCATGGACTTTTCTGCCCTGACTGGCTTTGAACCATGGTTTTCAGATCTCAGCCTCTTGAGTAGCTAGGATTATAGGCATGAGCAACAGGCACCCTGCTGGATCTCTTTTCATTTTATAATATTTTGTGGTATAATTGGTCTGATCATTTCTACCATCTTGTCTTTGATATCTCATTTAGTTCCACCTGCATCCCTGGCCTTCCAGTAACCTGCAGCCCATAAAACAAGAATTAACTTCTTCATGCTTTTCACTAGATCCACTCAAATCTCATCATTCCTACCCCCAGCTTTCATCTCAAGAATGAATTTGTGATCACTCATTTTGTAAAAGAATGGAATTGATTCTTTAGTCTAAAAATGAGTCAGGATTGACTGTTTTGTTAGTCCAGGTTTCTGTGCCTGTAAATCAGAGAACCTATTCTGGTCATTAGTAAACTCTATTTGCTTCTGTCACTTAAGCTCAACTCCATCCACCTATCTGTAAAAGTATTTTACCTTATACATCACTTTTCCTCATAACAGTGACCTCCCTTCCTCCAAAAAATCTGGTTTTTACAAAGAAAATTTGAGACCCAGAGAAGATGTGTACTTGGAAATTTCCTTTTATTGTGTATGTGTATGCCAGTAGTGGGGCTTGAAATCAGGGCTTTTCATTTTTGTTTGGCTTTTTTGCTTAAGGCTTCTACGCTACCACTTGAGCCACAGCTCACTCCTCTTCTGGCTTCTCACTTATTAATTAGAGATTAGCGTCTTTTCGACTTTTCTGCCCATGCTGGCTTCGAACCATGATCCTCAAAGTTCAGCCTCTTACATTGCTAGGAAAAGAGATATGAGCCACCAGTGTTGGATGAAATTTCTTACTGTGAAGTTCTTCATTTCTGTAACGTATAAGCCCACCTACTGAAAAGATATTACAAAGCAAGCCATTATTATTGTAGCTTCCTTGTTAAATATTTCTTTACTTAAACTTCCCTCTTTGCATTTCTGTTGTTTTTCTAATTCTGAAGTTTAGAACAAAGTGTCTTAAAGGATGTGTGTATCATCTCCTGTAAAGAATGTATAAGATCAAGCGGAAAAGGTCAGATAATGTGATGTCAGGAAAATGAACCCTTAGATATGTATTTTAATGTTTTTTTTTTCTTTCATGCATGTGTTTCTAACGCATTTATAAGATTATCTCTTTGTTGCTTTGTATGTCCCTCCCCCACAGTATAACCCCTGCTTTCACTATATTTGATGTCAGTATAACTTGTGGAGGAGATGGGGAAAAACCAGTTGTTTAAGGATATAGGTGGACCTGTTGCAACAATGAGAAGTACAAGTTGTCATGTCCAAAACGAGCTTTACAACGTCGGTCGGGGGGGGGGGAAGGGGGGGAAGGAGAAGGATTGGGATTGGGGGGGAGGGGGGAGGCTGGGAAGGGATGTGAAGGGTAAACAAAGGAGGAGGCTGCAATGCTTGGTAAGAAATGTACGCATTATCCTGCCCATGCAATTGTAACCCCTCTGTACAGTATGTTCACAAATAAAACAAAATTAAATTAAAAAATATATATAAGAAAGGACTAAAAGAAAATACTTCATAATTGAGAGGTTTTCCTTATGTTCATTTTTGTATGTCACATATTTTGATGTATTAAATCAGATTGATTATATCCCCAGATCATGGAATATTATTTTTATTACAATCAAAAAAACAAATGCAGGTATTTGAGGTAATAGTTCTTAATAAGGTGTGTCTATTAACCTTTCCTAGGGAGCTATTTCCACCAGTGTACATATATTTAGAGCACCTCTACTGGTGAACATATCAAATCAGAAATTCTGCTTGTGGATCCTGAAAAAAAATCCAGGAAATATTGATGTTCACCCTCCCTAAAAAACTCTTCTTTAATCAATGGTGATCAACATGTGGAAGCAGTGAAAACAAACTACTATGTTTTTGGTGGGTCGTGGGGGTTTCTGAGCTTTTCAGCTCAAGTCAAGTGCTCTACCACTTGAGCCACAGCGCCACTCCTAGTTTTCTGGAAGTTAATTGGAGATAAGAGTCTCAGGGACCCTCTGGCTTGGGCTGGCTTTGAACCATGATGATCAGATCTCAGCCACCTGAGTAGCTAGGATTACAGGCGTGAGCCACAGGCTCCTGGCTAGCAGACTACTTTTGTTGTTAAATTGTTGGTAGAGAGAGAAAGAGAGGAAAAGTTTGGATTTTGAAGAGTTTAAGGAATCAGGACAATGACAATGTTTATAAAAGATAAACCTGTTAGAGCAGGGAAGTAATTGAAGGCGTAATGCTAAGAGGATAAATCTGATGGTGTGGAGTACGATAGAGTAAGAAGATGTGGAATTAAGTGAAAAAAATTACAGATAAGATAAGTAATGCTGGATGAATTCTGTTTAGAAGAGGTTTGTTTGAATACTACTTTTCTTTAGTGGATCTTAATCCTCCTTAAACTCTACTTAGAAATGATTTTTTTGGCTGAATAATGTCAGCAAATGAATCAGTTTCAGCTAAGATACATACATCTAATGGTCACACTATTGTGCTTTTCCACATACATTCATATTCAGATTTTTTAAAGTTAATTGTACATATATTATGTTATAATTATATTGTCCAGCCCTCAGTACAAGATTGTTATGTCAGAAATTTTTACATGTTTTTCATTAATTTATTCAACTGATATCTCTGTGCCTATCTATTGCCAGGGAATGTTCTAAGGATAAAACTGGGGATACAGCATTGAATAAAACAGCTATACTTTATCCAGATTTCTTCCCATAAGTATCTTACATCTTTTTTGAGGGGGTACATATAAAATAAAATAGAAGAAATAGAAGATATGTATGCTTATGTATATATACACATGCATTTATTTGTATATGCAGTTATTTGCAAGTGTATATACACCACTACCATACATGGTGACACTTTGGTCAATGAAGACTCCATGTAAAAACTGGTCCAATAAGGTTATAATGGAGCTGAAAAATTCCTATCACTTAATAATATGATATGCATAGTAACATTGTAGTATAACACATTACATTTGTGGTGATACTGGTATGAGCAAACGTAATGTGTTTTCAATTCTATAAAAGTGTAGCAGTGCAATATTGTATAGTACATTATCACTTGATAATTAGACAATACAACACTATTACTGGTTTATGTATTTACTGAGCTATAGTTTGTTTTTGTTTTTGTTTTTGGTCGGTTGTGGGGCTTGAACTCTAGGCCTGGGTGCTGTCCCTCAGCTTTTCAGCTCAAGGCAAGTGCTCTACCACTTGAGCCACAGTGCCACTTCCAGTTTTCTAGTGGTTTATTGGAGATAAGAGTTTCACGGACTTTCCTGCCCGGGCTGGCTTTGAACTGCGATCCTCAGATCCCAGCCTCCTGAATAGCTAGGATTACAGGCGTGAGCCACCGGTGCCGGGCTAGGCTATAGTTTTTTAGAAGGTACTAAATTACATACCAGGTGCTCACATCTGTAATCCTAGCTACTCTGGAGGCTGAGGTCTGAGGATAATGGTTTGACGCCAGCTCAGGCAGAAAACCATTTTGCTCATTTTTAGGAAGGCCCAGTAAGGTGTGAAGGATAGACATAAGAGGCTTTAAAGTGAGGAGTGGTGTTACATAATTTTCATTTTACACAGATCAAGTTGGATGATTGGTGGAAAGTAAAACAGAAGAGAGACAAATTAGAACAGAGATTATAGTAACTTGAATTAAGGTAGTATATAATGAGGCAAAGACAAGCAATCAGATTTCCTGATTATTTGGAAGTAGAATGTAACAGAAGATGAGAATTAAGGATGATTGTAAGAAAATGCAGCTTTTTAACTGGGAGAATTGAGTAGTCATTTAATGAAATATGGAAGGTTGTAGGAGAAAGTTTGTAAAAGTGAAGATTAAGTGATAGACATGTTGAGTTGGAGGTGAGTTTCATATCCAGCTAAAATTCATAGATTTGAGTAAGCAGGAAATTCTAGCCATGAATCAAATTATAGCAGTTTTAGATTAATGGAAAAATTAGGCAGCAATGAGAATTCCCATATACCTCCTGTTCTGTCCCCCACACACAACTTCCTGTGCTATCAGAATATTCTGTGCCACAGAAGTATATTTGGTACAATTGATAAACTTACACTGAAAAATTATCGCATAAAGTTCATTGTTTCTACAGGGTTTACTTGAACATTCTAAGGGTTTAGACAAATTCATACAGACTTCTGTCCACTATTTTGATATAGTTTCACTACCTTTCAAATCATCTGCGTTCTATGTATTTATCCTTTTCCTTCCCCTAGACCCTGGCAACCTTGATCCTTGGTTGTTCTTTGTTCAAAATACAACGTAGTTGGAATTATACAGTAAGTAGCCTTTTTAGATTGATTTCTTTCTCTTAGTATACATTAAGCTTCCTCCATAGCTTAATGCCTTGTTTTCTTTTAGTACTAGATAATTCATTGACTGGATTACCAGTTTACCAATTCACCTATTAAGAAATCATCATTATCACAATCAAGTTTTGAAGATAATGAATAAAGCTATTTTAATCTATGTGAGGTGTGTGTGTGTGTATGTGTGTGTGTGTGTGTGTGTGTGTGTAACAGTAAGTTTCCAACTACTTTGAGTAAATAACAAGGATCACAATTGCTGGATCATATGATAAGAGTAATGTGTGTCAATTTTGTAAGAAAATGATTATTTCTCTAGTTATTCTACAAGATTACAATCCCAGCAACAATGAATGGTAGAAACAATTGCTCCACATCCTTGCCAACATTTGATGTACTCAGTGTTCTGTATTTTGGATATTTTTATAAGTGCATAGTGGTGGTAGTGGTATCTTTTTTTTTTTAATTCTCGGCTTTCAGATAGCATATAATATTGACCATCTTTCCATATGCTTATTTTCTATCTATATATCTTTGTTGGCAAAGTATCTCTTCATACTTTATGTTGTTTTTAAATCAGGTTATTTATTCTGTCATTGCTGACATTTAAGTTTTATTTTTATGTTGTGGATAATAGCCGTTAGTTTTTTTTTTTTTTTTCTGGTACTGGGGCTTAGAATCTCTCCCTTAGCTTTTTTCACCCCAGGGTAGCATTCTACCACTTGGACAACAGCTCCATGTTGGATTTTTGGTGGTTAATTAGAGATAAGAATCTTTCTTGCCCTAGCTGGCTTTGAACTACAGTCCTTAGATCTGTTTCCTGAGTAGCTCTGATTACCGGTGTGAGCCACCAACACTCAGCTTAATTTGGTATTTCTTTTACAAATATTTTCTTATGCTCTGTAGCCTGACTTCTCATTTTCCTTACAGTATATTTAGTAGAGCTGATTTTTTTAAAATTTAATTTTATTGTCAAGGTGATGTACAGAGAGGGGTTATAGTTACATATGTAAGGTACTGTATACATTTCTTGTCGAACATTGTTATCCTATCCCTCATTTTTCTCCCTCTTTCCCTCCTCCCCAGTCGCCCCCAAGTTGTAAAGTTCATTTCCAACATATTGTTTTGTGAGTATTGCTGTTGCATTGGTTTGCCCTTTGTCCTTTGTCTCACCATTTTGTTGCTCCCCTTCTTTTCCTCAATTCAGAAGAATGTAAATGCCATGTAAGATGATGCTAAGCAAGATGAACTCCAAGATATGGAAACAAGAGGTTTTTCTTTGTCGTTGTTATTTTTTTTTTTTTGGGTCCAGTCGTGGGGCCTGAACTCTGGGCCTGGGTGCTGTCCCTGAGCCCTTCAGCTCAAGGCTAGCGCTCTACCACTTGAGCCACAGCGCCACTTCCGGCTTTTTTCTTTTTGCTTATGTGGTGCTGAGGAATCGAACCCAGGGCCTCAGGCATGCAAGGTAAGCGCTCTACCACTGAGCCACCTTCCCAGCCCTGTTGTTGTTATTTTTAATGTACTGTGTGAAGTTATTTCTTTTTTCTTTCTTTTTTTTCCCCACTTCGATTTATCCCCTGTTGTCACTCTATTTGATTTTAGAGATAATTTTTTGTCTCAATGAAAATGACTTTATAAATCATTCCATTCATGGCTGGGAAGGTGGCTCAGTGGTAGAGTGCTTGCCTTGCACGTATGAGGCCCTGGGTTCGATTTCTCAGCACCACATCAGCAAAAAGAAAAAAACCGGAATTGGTGCTGTGGCTCAAGTGGTAGAGCGCTAGCCTTGAGCTGAAGAGCTGAGGGACAGTGCCCAGGCCCAGAGTTCAGGCCCCACAACCGGACCCCCCCAAAAAATCATTCCATTCATAGAGCATACCTTTTGTGATATAACTAAAGTCATCAACATGTCATTGTGCATTTAGATTTTCTCTTATATTTTTCTAGGAGTTTTATAGTTCTGTATTTTACACTGAGGTCTAAGGTTTTAAGTTTATTCTTACTACATGTTTCATGTCTGTATTCCTCATTGTTGTAATACTGTTTGTTCAAAAACATGTTTTTCATGATATTCCTTTCTTTGTCAGGGTCCTAGGGCTTGAACTCAGGGCCAGGGAGCTGTCCCTAAGCTTTTTTGCTTAAGGCTAATACTGTACCATTTGAACCACTGCTTACTTCCAGCTTTTTTTCCTTTGGTGGTTAACTGGAGATAAAGAGTATCATGAACTTTTCTGTACAGGCTGACTTTGAGCCATATTCCTGAGATCCTCAGCCTCCTGAGTAGCTAGGATTATAGGTGTGAGCCACTGATTGTATTGCCTTTTCTTCTTTGCAAAGACAAGTTGACAGTATTTATCTGGATTTCTGGGCCCTTGTTTTATTAAATTAATATATATTTTCGATTTTCTTTTTCCCATGCCACACTATTTACTGTGACTTTGTAGAAAATCTGGAAGTTGGGTAGTGTCAATCTACTGCCTTTGTTCTTTTACAATATTATATTTGTTATTCTGAATATTTTGCTTCTCCCTCTAAACTTCAGAAAAAAGGTTTTTGCAGTACTGGGGTTTGAACCTAGTGCTTAGGCTTGTTATGCAGGATCTCTATCATTTTAGTCATGTCCCCAAGCCCTTCTTGCTTTAGTTATTTTTCAAATCCTACTCTCTGTGTTTGCTGTATAGCTGGGATTACAGTCAGCTTGTCCTGTTCATTTATTTAGATGAAAGTCTCTGTAAGCTTTTTCTGGCCTGTTATTGAACCACAATCCTCCCAGTATTCTCCTTCTGAGTAGCTGGGATTGCCACTCTGCCTGGCCAGAATAATTTTTCATAACCACAATGTAACTTTTTGGTTGTATGATTAAGATTGCATTGAATTTGCAAATCAAGTTGTAAGGCAGTGACATCTTGAGAATATTGAGTCTTCTTATCCATGAACATGGAATTTATTTCCATTTATTTAGCCCTTTGATTTCTTTCTTTTTTGGGGGGGGGTCCGGTTGTGGGGCCTGAACAATGGGCCTAGGCGCTGTCCCTTAGCTCTTCAGCTCAAGGCTAGTACTCCACCACTTGAGCCATAGCGCCACTTCCAGCTTTTTTTTCTGCTTATGTGGTGCTGAGGAATTGAATCCAGGGCCTCATGCATGCAAGGCAAGCGCTCTACCACTGAGCCACCTTCCTAGCCCCAAGCCCTTTGATTTCTTTATCAGAGTTTTTATAGATTTTTTTACTTAAGTATTTAATATTGGTGGTAATCTAATATAAACAATAAAGTGCTTTGAATTCAAATTCCACTTGTTAATTTCTAGTAAATAGGAAGAAGATTAATTTTATTCATTAACCATATATGATACAATCTTGATATACTTAGTTCTAGGAATTATTCTTTTATCATTTTGGGGATTTTATTTTTTTAATTTTTTTATTGTAAAGATACTGTACAGAGAGGTTACAGTTGCATGAGTAAGGTACATTTTGGGGGATTTTCTATACAGATAGGTATGTTATCTCTGAACAAATGCAGCTTTATTTCTTCTAATCCTTTTTTGTATACATTTTACTTCTTTTCCTTTGACTAATCCCAGTAGGTAGGATTTTCAGCATATGGTTGAAAAGAAGAGATAAAAGCTGACATCTTTGCATTTTTTGTACCCTAGGATGCTTTTTCATCATTTCATTGTCTTCGAAAGTTTCTCAGCATTAATTATGATGCTTTCAGTAGATTATACATGTGTGCACGCGCATGCGCGCGCGCGCGCACACACACACACACACACACACACACACACACAGATGTGCCTGTGCCTGTGCCTGTCCTGGGGGTTGAACTCAAGGCCTGAGAGGTGTCCCTGAGCTTTTTTGCTCAAAGGCGAACACTTTACCATTTGAACCACAGATCCACTTCTAGCTTTTTTGGTGGTTAATTGGTTAATTGGAGATAAGACTATTATGGACTTTCCTGCCCAAGCTGGCTTCTGACCATAATACTCAGATCTCAGCCTCCTGAGTAGCTAGCATTATAGGCATGAGCCACTGACGCCTGACTATTTCTGTAGATTGTTAAAAGTGGATTTTCTTTATCAAACAAATTCTTTCTTTGATACTGAGGTTTGAACTCTGCCTTTCACTTGCTAGAGCCATATCCCAATCCGTTCCTCAGCCCCTTTTGCTTTACTTATTTTTCAAATAAGACTGTCATGTTAATGCCTGGGCAAGCCTAGATCATGACCTTCCTGTTTATATTTCTGATGTCAATGAGATGATAGATGTGTGTCACCACACTCAGATTTTTTTGGCAAAGATGAGGTCTCTCAACCATTTTTTTACTTGGACCAACCACAAACCCCATCCTCTGGCAGATGATGATTAATCTTGATTGTCATCTTGATTGAATTGAAAGAGATGCCTAGGTGATCAATAAAGCACACTTCTGGGTGTATCTGTGAAGATATTTCAAGAAAGGATTAACTAAAGGTGGGGGGAGGATAGGGTCTTTATGTGAGTGGCACTATCTCATTGTCTATGGATCTAGATAGATTTAAAAGGATACAGGTTTTCTACTTAATGATTGTAGTGAGTGCAGGAGCTTTCCTCATCTATTCCCTTTCTGCCATGGTATTCTGTCTTATAACAGGCCCAGAAACATGATTCTAACTGACCGTGGGCTGAAACTTTCGAAACCCTGAGTCACCATAAATTTTCCTTCCCTTAAACTCTTTTACTCAGGTATTGTGTCACAACAGTGACAAAACTCACATACTTTTTACTCCAAGTTTGCTGAGGGTTTTATTTTTTTAAAGCATGAATGAGATTTGTATTTTGTCGAATATCTATTGATAGGATCGTACAGATTTTCATTTTTAGCGATTGATTTCTGGATTACTTTATTGGTTTCTAATGGTGAACTAGACTTGTCTTGGCATAAGTTTTGCTTGGTCATGGCGTGTATTCAATGTGGATATTTTTTGATTCATTTGGAAATATTTTGTTGATAACTTTTCTGCTCATGAGTGATATTGTTGTGTAGTTTTGTTCTCTAGTAATATCTTTAATTTTAACTTTAGGCAGAAGTTGGCCTCATAGTATAGGTTAAGACATATTCCTTGGAACTTATTTTCTGGTGACATTATCATTTTTGATCATTGTAATTTGTGTCTTTTTTATTAATTAGCCTAAATAAAGACTTACTGAGTTTATGATGTTTTCAAAAACTAAGCTTTTGCTTTGGTTTATCTCTGGTAATTTCCTGTTTTCAGTTTTACTATTTTATGCCTTGTCTTTATTTATGTTTTTCTACTTAGGATTTAATTTGCGCTTCTTTTTCTAGCTTACTACACTTAAATGACTGATTTTAGATCTTATTTTCTAATATATGCATTCACTGTATCACAAAAAGGTTTTTTTTGTCAGTTGTAGGATTTGAACTCAGGACCCGGGCACTCTCTGAGCCTCTTTGTGCTCAAGGTTAGCGCTGTACCCCAAAATAGTTTTATAAGTTATATTTTAATTTTAACTTCATTGAAAATATTTTTGAATTTCTCTTGAGATTTTTCTGTGATCCATGTGTTATTTTAGAAAGTTATTGTTTAATATCTAAATATTGGGGGCATTCAGGCCATGCTCTGTCATTAATTTCAGCTTAATTCCATTGTGATTTGAGAACACACATTGCATGCTTTTAAATTTGTTAAGATATGTCTTATGTCTCATAAAGCTATCTTAGTGAATGTTCCACGTGAGCTTAGAAAAAATATGTAACCTGCTGTTGTTGCATAAAATAGCTCAAGATGTCCAATACAACCAATTGACTGATGATGATTTTGATTGACATGGGGGTGGACATGAATCCCTAAGAGGTCCTATTGAAGTACAGGTTCTGATTCAGGAGGTTTTGAAAAGGCCAATGGGATTCTTCCCTTCTCAGAAGTCCATCTGATATTGATGTTACTTTTAAACAGACAATGCTTGCTAATATTAAGGTTTTCATTCATTTTACTTTAAATTACCTAATATGATCTAAATATTGCAAGTATTTACTGTACAGATTTTCTACCTGGAAAAGGAAAGAAATTGAAAACAAATGTGCTTTATTTATCAGTCAAATATTTTCTCCCAAGATGGGAGCTAAGAGGAGACAAGTTATTTAAAATGGATGTTGTTATCAGTATGGTAAATTGATCATTTGAGTAAAATTATAATATATTCCTGGAACATTTCTCGCATTGCTTTTTCAGTTGTACACAAGATTTTTACCAGACTCAATGTACAGGTTATTTTAAGGTAAAGTTAAACAAGAAAAATTGGTGCCTCTGTGTGTGTGTGTGTGTGTGTATGTTGATTTGCATTTATGGGAGAGTAATTGACAAGATATAAAGCTTTCCTTTAGGGATTTAACAGGAACTACTAGCTCCTGCTCGTTTGTTTTGGTTCTTCTTTGAAGCCAGAAGCCAGTTTTTTTTTTTTTTTTAATCGCAGCATGTTTCCTACAATGGAAAGGTGATTTGATTATCCTGAAACCTAGGGACCATAGAAATAATACTGTCATTGCAAGGTGATTTAAGTCTCCTAAGGAAATGAATGTTATATGTTCAATTTTAATTCAACATTTATCTAACATTTTGCTAGTTAAATGGTATATATACAAGTTTTATCCTTCTAAATTGGAAACCTACATTCTTCTTTAAAATATTACTAGACATATGAAATAACAGTCAAAGAGCCAAGGAACTAAGGTAATCTCAGCTCTAATATGTTCATAGTTGCTTTGTTCTTTCCATTATTGCATGGTAATAATTGACATAGTTATTTTTAAGTTCATTCAAATACTAGTGATGAATTATTGATAACACTTATTATCTTATTGGAAGTCTTGGCAATTAAATAGACCACAATGGAAATAATGATTTGAATTCGCAGACACATTTTGGTGATTCAGAATTTAGAATCATTCCTTTTAGAAAATGTGGTAAAGCATTTAAGTTTGTCAATATACTATCTACGTTTTTCCTGTCAAAGTATTATTTAGTTGGTATAACTTAAACTATTTAATTTGCCCAAAATGTTTTCTGCTCTTCATTACATTACCACAGCTTGGAAAAATCTGTGCATATGTTGTTTCATGGAAATTGTACAGCTTTTGATGTCCTTCCTAATGCCAGTTCTTTCGCACACTTAGTTACTTAATACCAGGGGTTAAGGACTTTGGATTTTGAATTTATTATATGCTTAATTCTGTGAAAGGAGATACCTAAATTCAAAGAAATTATAAACAAGGAGAAAAATGAAAATGTTTATACTATAAATCCTTGACTTGAGGTTAGTACCCTATGCTCTCTTTCTTTCCTCCAAAATTTTGTCTTAGAAGATACATGTTATTCTCTGGAGTCCTCATTAATCAAAAAGCTCCATTTCTGTGACAAAGTCTTGTTACACCAAGCACTGTATATTCTTTAAATCTTGTATATTTCTCTGCAATGTGCCCAATGTTTGTGGTTTGGTCCCTAATGTTATGCATTCCAGCTTTGTTAAAAAAAAAAGTCTATGTGAGTTACTTACCACAGTAATCCATTCTGACATGTTTGCTTTAGGGAGAAAGCAGGAAAAGTTAGAAACATAAACCTAGTTTTAGAATTTGCTGTCACTGCAAAAAGATTTAATGGAATATATTTCAAGTTTCTTTTCCTATATTAGTATTACTTATGGGACCAGAATAATTATTTTGGCAAGGATATACTTACTTTCATACGTAATTTTATTCTGCTTCAGTATCTCACTCATTTCCCCTTAGATTTACCAAAAAATATTGTTTCAGTAGTGGAAATAATAAAGCCTTTCATAGGTTCACAAGCAGTCTGAAAATATAGATTTTTGTTGCATTAAACAATATTATAAAATTAACTGTTCTTTAAATTTAAACTTCAAATGGAAATAGTAGGTAATATTTATGAGTAGTATTTTATTCATATTTTACTCTCTAAATTATGAATGCTCACCCAGATAATAGAATTGATCTTTGATAAATTTTAATAGTCTGTATCTGTTCAAGTTCAGCATTCCTTCTTTTCTAAGTAACACTCTATAGACATATGGTTTATTGTGTGTTCCAGTCTTTTGTCTTGAGGGGCCAGTCCCTGAACTTTTGTGCTCAAGGCTAGCACTTTACCACTTGAGCCACAGCCCTACTTCTGGCTTTTTTTCCCTTTCTGTCAGTCATGGAACTTGAACTTGGGGCGTGGGTGCCATCTCTGAGCTGTTTTGCTTAAGGCTAGTACCCTGCCACTTGAGCCACAGCTCTACTTCCAGCTTTTTTGGTAGTTAATTGGAGATAGAGTCTCACAATGTTTCCGTCCTAGCTAGCTTCAAACCATGATCCTCAGATTTCAGCCTCCTGAGTAGCTAGGATTACAAGAGTGAACCATTGGCACCTAGCTCATATCTTCTTAACTCATCTGCCCAGTAATTTTTTTTTACCTGCTCTTCACCCAAATCTTCCCATCCACAAATATTGAAATCTTCCTCCTGGTGGCCCCACACTTCTCAGTGTACTTAGAAAGCACCATTTAATACCTGTACAGACTAAACTGACCCACTCAATGAAAAGTTGTAGTGCTTAATGTTTCTTCTGTTTTTCTATTTGATTTATTCCTTTGAGTTTCTGTCCTTCACCTTTTAAACTACAGCTACTTCTCTGCCAGAATCCTAGCCTTACTAGTCAGAACACTCCTATTCCCTTACTCTAATTGTTCTCTTCCTAGTTTCCACCACCAGGAATCAGGATGCTAAATATACCTAGAATCCTTCCAGCTACATGGGTGGATTTTAGTCTGTTAGAGTCCTCAGAATACCAGGAAAGGCTTAGAACCAATCCTTAGGAATGAAATTATCTCTTTTTTTTGTGAGACCCAAAATCTCTCCTAATAGTCTGTTCCACACATGAGTATAATGATAGTGCATTATTCAGAAGATGGCTCAAATGATTTATTCACTCTAGTTCTCCAGCAACTCGAAGCCATTCATTATCTTTCTTAGTAATAGTAAGTATAATAACAATAACAGTAACTTCTCTGCATTTTACTGGATATTTTATTATTTTTCTTACCCATATAGTATATGCTATTTATCCCATTTTATAGTAAGGACACTATATTTTAAAAGATTGAAGTGTCCAAGGTCACTCTAACGGCATATGATAAAATTGTAATGATTACTGTCCAGATTTTTCTGACATTGGAGATATGAGTTTTTCCTCAAAAGCCCCAATGTCTCTTCCCTTTCTAAATTTCACACAGTAAACATAGAATAAAACTGTGTTTACAAAGAGAAAATGTATATTGGGCAATTGTGTGTACATCTCAAGCACCAAGAATTATGGACTAGGATTAATACTTAATAAATGCTAAATGAATGAATGAAGAAATACCATGTAAATTACTTAGGAAGGAAGTCACTGTATATTTAGTAAAATGGTAGGCATGTGGTAAGTACTCAAAATATTTATTGAATTCATAAGCTTATCTACTCAGATATTGTTGAATTAAAGATATTACCCACTGTACCTTTCTGTTGGAACAGAGGATGATTATGAATGTGAGTAAACAGATCCAGTCTTCTGGAGAGTAAAATGATTTTTTTAATGTTTCTCCACAATTTTGGCTATCTGTGTTCTTGATATCATGTGATGAAGCTTTTGTTTAGGTATCTTATTTTATTAAGGCTTTGATTTCCTAAAAATCTTTTTGTGTCTTTTTTTCCTATTTCTGTATGATATCATTAGATCCATGGCCTCAGACTGATTCTGCACACAGAAATTTCCCACTTTTATCCAGTCAGACTTTTTCATGGAGATTCAGAAATATATACATGATTGTCCGCCTTAAACTAAAATGTCCAAAATGCCAGTGGCTCACATTTGTTACTCTAGCTACTCAGGAGGCTGAGATCCAAGGATCTTGGTTTGAAGCCAGTCTAAACACAAAACTCATCTGTAAAATGTCAGACTGGAGATGTGGCTCAAGTGGTAGGACAAGAGCAAGTGCTTATGAGCAAGAACTTAAAGCCTTGAGTTCCAACTCTGATACCACCACACAAATGCATTTATGTGGGCAGGCACACACACAAATAAATACATTGTCCAAAACAGAACTCCTCCTGACTTCTACTCTACATATGTGTCTGCTTTTTCTCTTCTGTCTTATTTTCTTCCATGAGAAAAAGGCTTTGTATTCATATCTCTTTGTAAAAATAATCAGGATATAATCAAGAATATGATTACGTAGTTGCCTTTAACTGCTTCTTTGGGAAACTCATAGCTGTGGCCCTGGGCTTAAGACCTCTAAATTAAGGGGGTACAAGTAATCTGTGTCATCCCTTCCAAATATGTTTATGCTTTTTAGTGCTTTTCTTCTGTTTTTCCTTCCTAATAGAAATAAAGTAAGAGAAGAAGCTGTCATTTATTATGTCTTTAACTTGAGCATAACATCTTGAGAGAAATACTTTGATTGTCATGTATACAGCGCTCATTACAAACATATCTGAAATGCAAACTTTAAGATGAAAATCATCTTACTTTTGGTCTGATAATTAAAATTCCATTGACTTCAATAGTCATAACTTACCAAATTTCTTTGAGAGCATTGCTGCATTATGTTTAGCACATCCTGTTGTTTGTCTGTAACTATTGATCAGTGAAAGCAGATATAATTTCTTGAACTTACATTGAGGTCCCCTGGAACTTTCATATTTTGTGTGAATTGTTCCCTGTGGTTCACTTTTTTGCAGCTGAACAATAGGCCACAATTTGTTATGTAGATGCTTTTTCTTATTCCTTCCAGTCATCAAGTGAAGGCCTTGCCATAACACTGTGCAGTCCGCTCTTAACTTCTATCTCTGGGTCTGTTCACAGAAAGTTTATGGTTTATCCTTCTTTTAGGATAGTTACTGATGGTAATCCTAGCTACTCAGGAGGCTGAGATCTGAGGATCGCGATTCAAAGCTACCCTGGTCAGGAAACTCTGTAAGACTCTTATCTCCAATAAATCACCAGAAAAATGGAAATGGTACTGTGGCTCAAGTGGTAGAGCACTAGCCTTGAACTGAAGAGCTGAGGGACAGTGCCCAGAACCAGAGGTCAAGCCCCATGACCGACAAAAAAAAAAAGAATAGTTACTGGACTTCAGCTGATGATATTGTTTTTGTTTTCTGTTATACTATTATATTGACATGTGGTTTTGCCTCTCTTTTGTATTCATCACATACGGATTGGGACTAATTTATCTAAAAGTATGCAGATTGTTTCCAAGAGCATTAAGTCATCTCTTTTCTCTATAATGTTGGCAAAGAAATCTCAGGTGTGCCCTTTTTAACATTTAGTTATATGTTTGACATAGATCCTGTATATGGTATTATTGAAATCTGCTTTTTTAAGATACAAAAATTAATGCACTTCTAGCAGTTTGGTATAGTCTTAGTTGCTTTATAACTACCCCTTATCTTTATCTTTAGTTTAAGAAGTACAGTTCAAACTCATTTTAGTGTTAGATTTCCAAGCCAGCTAGAGATCAAGAAGAGTGCCTCGGAGACCTCTTAAGTTGTTTTGTAGCCTTCAGTTTCTAGAAGAGTCTTGGGTAGATGTTTCTGATTATGGTGCCCTGACTATTTTAAAACCATAGTCTTTGATTTGAGCTTATTCTTTTTTGACCAGGAACAATAGCATTAATTCCAGAGAATATCACCAGACCTTATAAGTATCATTCTGTGGATGGGTAGGTAGTTAAGGAAGTCAGTTAGCTTATTCAAGTGCTTTCTCCCCTGTGCAGAGCAAATAACCTTCACAGATAGTTCCCCTGCTTCCTAAGTACCTGCAATTTGAGTAGTTACTTGCTTTAGACTTTAAGGGATGTGACAGGATATTCTACTAAGAACTTCACACTTAACTCTACTCCATTTCCACTTCCTTCTCATTAATCCAGTGTCCAGGGCCCTACTGAAACAGTCTCCTCTTTAATATGTAGAAAGCTGGGCACAGGTGACTCACTCCTGTAATCCTATCTATGGAGGAGGCTGAAATCTGAGGATCATGGTTGAAAGTCAGCTCAAGCAGGAAAATGTGTGTGACTCTTATCTCCAATGAATTTCCCAAAAGCCAGAAATGGATCTATGGCTCAAGTGATAGAGTGATAGCCTTGAATGAAAAACAATTTTTAAAAAGCTTAGGGACAAAGCCCAGGCCTCAAGTTTAAGCCCTAGGACTAGCAAAAAAAAAAGGTTAGAAAAATCTTAGTATTGAATATCATCCTACTACATCTTGTTCACAGGGAAGCAGATAAGTTCAATATAGTGTAGAATACCTTGATTGAGTAGCACCCTGACGACTCAATCCTAAATGATTTCATATAAGCCATAGAGTCAATACACGATCCCAAGTCTTAGTGAAATATACCACAATTCTTGACAAAATAAGGAAAATAAGAAACCTGGTAAGAAGTATGTCTCATCCTGGTAATATGGAAAGCTACTATCAAGCCTCACCCTCCCATCTCATAGTTTAACAAAGGACTTTCTTAGCTTCTCCCACATGGAAGTAAAACTATGGGTTTCAGTAAGTATGTAACATATCATAGGTTTAGTTTAATACCTTGGGCTGTTCAACATCAAATGACCTATTGCTTAGGCCATCTGGCTCCTACAGTTTGGTGTCACCATGTGAGACTAGAGATTCCGGGAACTGATACCATGCTGATTTTGCTTTTGCTGTAGATGTAAGTAATAAATTATCTCCTTACCAGTCAAAGTAGCATAACTTTGGCAAGCTAATCTAACAGCTGCAGTAGTAATACATGTAACTTTGTTAGCCACCATGTTGCTACTTTGGGAATGTTTGTGTGACATAGTGGAACATTCGCTGCCAAACACCCAGCTGGCATGGGTACTGGGAGATACTCCTTGAACCTTGTACTCATCTCTGACAGAATAGGAACCCAGGTTTGGCAGGTGGATAGAGGTAAGGGTTTTGTATTAGAATTACTCTTGATTGTTTTTCTCTCACATTGTTAAACTCAAGAAATACTAAGGCCCTCCTTTTCAGAACATTATTTTAATTACTTTTTTTTGGTGCTGGTTCTGGGGCTTGAACTCAGGCCTGGGTACTGTCCTTGTACTGGGTACTGCTCTACCATTTGAACCACAGATCTGCTTTTTAGTGGTTAATTGGAGATAAGAGTCTCATGGACTTTCCTGCCGAGATTGGCATTAAACCTTGATGCTCAGATCTCAGTCTCCTGAGTAGCTTAGGATTATAGACATGAGCCACCAGTGCCCTATTAGAAGGTATTTTTTAATACACTTGGACGTACATGTCAATTCTGAAACCACCCTTGCACAAATATTCACCTCTGTATGATGGGAATGGAAGCATAATGATAATGTTCTGAATGGTGCACCTTAAGTATGTGATTGTCTTCTGCTACTAATCAATCCTGTGGTCCCTTTAGGCTCTGATGGTTTGGGGTTTCAAAAACACCCAAATATTTCACTATACACGCATTTGTATAATACTCCTATTCTAGCATCATATCTGGAATAAAAAAAACCAGGAGGTAAATATGAAGGATAATTTCTGAATTATACTTTTTTTTCTGTCAGTCGTGGGCCTGAACTCTGGGCCTTGGCGCTGTCCCTCAGCTCTTTAGCTCAAGGCTAGTGGTCTACCACTTGAGCCACAGCACCACTTCCATTTTTTTTCTGCTTATGTGGTGCTGAGGAATCGAACCCAGGGCCTCATGAATGCAAGGCAAATACTCTACCAGTGAGCCACCTAAATTATACCAGTGAGCCTCCTAAATTATAACAATTTTTAAAAGTTCTTAAACACTTGTCAATTCTGTATTGTTATTTTTTGGCATAGGCATTTAGAGCTTAAAGTTTCCTGACAAGCACTATGTTAACTGCACTTCCAGATTCTGTGTGTTTTATTTATTTATATTATCATTAGGTAGCTGTACAAAAGAGTTACCATTTAAAAGAGCAGTTTATAAATACAGTTTATCTTGATCAATGTCTGATGCATATTTTAATTATTATTGAGTCCAAAGTTTTGTAACCTTTCTATCTCTTGTAATTTATCCTTCAATCCAATGATTATTTGGAGTTGTGTCACTTACTTTCCAAACATGTGGTGTTTCTTATGGTTTTCATATTGGTCCCTCTGCTCCCTTCCTGTCCCCTCCTGTCCCCTCCTGTCCCCTCCTCTCCCTGTTTCCCTCCACTCTTCCTCTCCTCTCTCCTTTTTCCTCTCCCTTTTCCTCTCCTCCCCTCCCTTCTCTCTCACTTACTCTCCTCCCTTCCTCCCTCTCCATCTTTCCTTTTCTTCCCTCCTTTTTTCTCTCCTCTACTCCCCTTCCCTCCCCTCCTCTCCTTCACATCTCTGTGGAGAATTTGGCATCATTGTTGTCTCAGACAACACCTGGGAATGTGGCCTTCAGGATGATTTTTATGTCAATGGTTGATTATTTTTTGTATGTCTGAAGACATAGATTATACACTATATACCTTTTGGTCAAAATTGCTTTGTACATACATCAAGAATAATGATGTATGACTGGAGGTGTGGCTTAAAGTAGCAAAGCAACTGCCTTGCAAGTGTGAGGCTATGAGTCAAGAAAAAAGGTTTAAAAACCAACCCCAAAATATGCACCTTATTTCTGAATTTGTGTTACTATGATGAATTGCATAGCATGAACTACCTTCGTTATCATCCCTCAACAAAAGCCATTTATGCTGAGATTTAAATGCTGTTCTGCTTGCCTCAAGGTAAGTATTTTGTACTTATTCTTCTAATTAGCTATTAGAGAGAAAGTATATATATATATAAACTTTTGTCTAGCTAGGCACCGGTGGCTCACGCTTGTAATATTAGCCATTCAGGAGGCTGAGATCTGAGGATCACGGTTCAAAGCCAGCCCGGGCAGGAAAGTCCATGAGACTTTTATCTCCAATAAACCACCAGAAAACCAGATGTAGCACTGTGGCTCAAGTGGTAGAGCGCTTTCTTTGAGCTGAAGAGCTGAGGGACAGCACCCAAGCCCAGAGTTCAAGCTCCACAACCGACCCCCCCAAAAAAACTTGTCTAGCTCCATTTGATTTACCTAATTGTTTTATTCTAGTTGATATAGCAGAAAAGCATAGACTAGATAATTTATGAAGGAAAAAAATTCATTCAACTTATATTTCTGGAGGCTGGAAGGCCCAACCAAGGTCAATAGGCTATAGGTTGATGGGGGTCTTCTCATAGGTGGAAACTTTCTATAGACTAGCAGGTCAGTGCAGGGTGTCATACATAGAGAGGAGCATATAAAAGTGTAGAATCAAACTGACTTTTATAACAGATCTGCTCTTTTGGTGAGATAAACCGTTTCATTCAAAACCATCTTAAAGTTTCATTTCTAATACGTCACAGTAGAAATTAAACTTAAACATAAAATTTTGTGGAAACATCCAAACGCACCAATGTGTGCGTTTTTCTGCTGCTTTTGTTGTGCTCTTTGAAGTAATAAATTTTAGCATTGAGTATAATCTGTTGAGTCCTTTTGATGTATCATTGAACTTAATGGTGGTCCCATGCCCTCCCCCAAACATTACACTAACTTAATTCTGTTGTGATTAAAGGACATACTTTGCATGATTTCCCTTTTGCTTTCAAAGTTTGAGAAATTTTAATGACATAAGATATGTCTTTTCTGCCAAGTGCACCATGAGCCCTGAAAAGAAAGGATATTCAGGCCGTTATTGGTGTGTCATTCTGTAAATGTCAGTTAGACCCAGTAGCTGATAATCTTTTGATCTTCTATATTCTTGTTGATATTTTATTCCAAGGTCAACCAATTGTTTTATATATTAAGTAAATTCTTATGAGATGCATATACATTTGACATGATGTCTTTCCTTTTGGAATTATGAAGTATCCTTTATGCCTTACACATTTGATTTGGTGTTCGTATTCTGAGATTAATGCCCATTCTCACTCTTCTGCTACCACTTTACTTGATATATATTTTGCAGTTGTTTACTTTTATCCTCTCTGTGTATTCATATTTAAAATGCATAGCCTGTAAACATCATATAATTTAGGTTTTTTTTAACATACTCCATTTATCTGCTTGTCTTCACTCACTAGAGTACCTTCAAGGAGGTAATTTGTCTCATTTCAGAATTATTCTTTCATTTTGTATTTGTTCCATACAAATGTGATTCTCTAAGCCAGAAAATGAAAGATTTTTTTCTTTCTTTTTAGCATGCCTCCTCTTCCACTAGCTGCTGCTTACCACAAGTGCTACACTTAGCCCGGACTAAAAGCCAAGGTGATGAAAACTTAATTTATGTAGCTCCCAGTCTCTATTTCTCCTAGCAATTGTTGTTCCTCCTCAGACTCCATATGTTATAGTTCACTATAGTTCACCAGTAGTTTAACTTTATTTTAGTTTTATACTTATTTTCTGAGTATGAAATCTCATTCTGAGGGGATGAAATGTTCCTTTACAATATCTTTAGAAAAAATAAAACACATAAAAATATATTTAACAAAGAATTGAAATTCTTGTAGGCTAAACAACAGCAATAAAAATAAGGAAGGTTTGGAATAGTGATATGCACCTAGAAACTTGAACATTTGTGCAGAGGATCATGAGTTCGAGGTTTGCTTGTACTACATAATAAAACTGTATAAAAAATCCAAAAGAAGAATCTGTACAACCCTACTTCCCTAAATTGTGTTGAAATATGGATCACTTTTCATAAAATCTGAAGATTCTTTTTTAGAAAAACTATTTATAGCTGTTTTGAACCAAATGATTGATTTCTTTTCCTGTGCTTGATCGAAGGTCTACCATGAAGTTAGGTATCCAATAAATGTTAGTGGAGGTCATGAAGTTAAATTCAGCATAATAAATTATACAGCATTAGTAAATTAGCTAAGTGTGAACATTTTAATTATCTCAGAAGTAAGATGATAAAGGAAGAATTCGCGTATTTTTCTTAGATTCATGTAGATATGCAACCAACATATTTGAAACTATTTTAAGTAAAAGATCAATCTGCCATGATATACTTTGTTGAATAATTCTATATGAATTATATTTTGGGGGGAGGTCCCTTCAATCGTGTTTCCTACTTGTATCTAACTCATTTGTTTAAGGACTTTAGGGAATAGAGAGATAGGTAGTTAAATGAAGCTCATTTTGTAGTTTCTGCCTCATATAGCAGTCAAAGTAAATGAGATTAACAGAAATTCCTTAAAGCTGCACATAGATATTAGAAGGCTTGCCGGATGCTGGTGGCTCATGCCTATAATTCCGGCTACTCAGGGGGCTAAGATCTGAGGATCACGATTCAAAGCCAGCCTGGGCAGGAAAGGCCATAAGACTCTTATCTCCAATTAACCACCAGAAAACCGGAAGTGGCACTGTGGCTCAAGCAGCAGAGTACTCAACCTTGAGCTGAAGAGCTTAGGGCAAATGCCCAGGCCCAGATAGTTAAAGCCCCCACGACAAAAAAAAAAAAAAAAAGGAAAGAAAAATAAAAGAAATTGGAAGGCTTGTAGAAATTACTATCAGGGTTAATGTGTTCTGGAGATTCACCTAAATATAATTGCTACACTTTTGACTTTTAGATCATTATTCTCTTGTTAATGTCCATGCAAAAATTATATGGAGGTTTGATATCATTTTGCTAAACTAGGCGGGTCTTAATGTAGATGTTATGCATATTGAATGGGAATGAAATCAAAGTACTTTGTTGACATTTCACTAAAATTAGATATTTGGCATTGACTTGTCAAGCTGATTATTGCAAAAGAGATGTTAGTATGGAACTCCTTCTTGAGGTCTATTCAATTATTCAGGATTATAACTTAGAAACTGCCTTTGGTGCTCTGCCACTAGGTCTCTCATTAACTGCTGGAACCTGTAAAAGATAAAGAATTTCTCTTGCTCATTAAGGAGCTATGGTAGCCATCTTGCAGTTGGCTATAGTGACCCACAACCTACATGTAGGGATCAATGTACATGTAGCCTCTTTCTCCCTGAGGCAGGCTGGGTTGAAATCCAATGCTCTGAACTGATTTGAGGTTTTAATTGCATGAGTGAACACTGGAAATGTGAAAAACAGTTTTAGACCAGAATAACAAGGTAAGGCTAAAGAACATTTTTATGGATATTTGTGCATGTTGCCAGCAGGATATTTTTTCCAGATGATTCTGAAAGATTCATTTATAATTTAATGGATTTTGTGTTTGATTCTTCTAAGGTTTCTACAGTATTCTTGTTAATTATGTACCAGACTACATTCATTACTATGCTTTATCTTAATATTAATATCTCTGAGAAAGTGAAATAACTTCAATTTAATGGGAAATAAGGAGCTGATATTTTAAAAGGACTATTATATTTCAGTGCTTTTATAATATAGACATGAAGAACATCTATTTTAAAATTCACAATACAAGGTTTTAGAATCTTATAATGCTTGTATTAAGTTTTGAAATGCTTGAGCAAAAATTTTCTCTTTAAATCAGTAGTTGCATTGGTATGTGTGAGGAGTCTCTCCCAAGATTGGCTTTCTTCATTCACTAATGCTGCAGCTAGATATTTCAGAAGCAGTTTCCAAGGAGGTGAATAGGTGGTGAGGTAATTTTTATAAGTGCTTGGATCCTGATTGTCTCCAGAGTCTTTGAAGCTGTGAGTTACACAATAGACTGATTTGATCTCTTGAAATCTTTGCCAGGTTCGTAATTGCACTGAGATTTTAATGATCACAAATGACAACACGATGACTTTCTCTTTATTTGCGGAATGAGGTAATTACTATAGGATGAGAAATAGGTTTTAGTTTGGAAGACTTGGAAGAGCAAACTTCAGGTTAAACATAGCAGTGTAGCTGAGATAGTTATGTAGCCACTAAATAGGGACTAGTTGGTTTGTTGAAATAACCTTGAAGATGGCCATTAAACTGGGAACAGACAGGGTCAAGTCAGGGTGTGTGTGTGTGTGTGTGTGTGCGTGTGCGTGTGCGTGTGCGTGTGCGTGTGTGTGTGTCTGTGTGTGTGTTGATACTCGGGCTTGAACTCAAGGCCTGAGTGCTGTCCCTTAGCATTTTACTCAAGGCTAGCTCTTTACCACTTCAGCCACAGTTCGAGTTACAGCTTTTCGTGTCGTTAATTGGAGATCAGATTCTCATAGATTTTCCTGCCCATGCTTGCTTCAAACTGTGATCCTCTGATCTCAGACTCCTGAGTAGTTTAGGATTACAGGCACCCAGGCAGGTTCAGGTTTTATGTCATTTTGCTAATCATTGAGTCTTGGCATAATGGTTGCCTGTGGTGAGTCATGTTAATTTTTGTTGTTGTTGTTGGAATAATTAGAAGTTATGTTGCATTGCAGTTCTAGGTTTCTTCTTTGCATGGAAACAGAGGTAGTAATGTCAGACAGGAGGTGGAGTAAGGTATTTTTACCTTCTGCACTTGGAAAGTAAGTCTTCATTTTTCCAGACTTGTAAGTGTAGCCTCTTGTCTGTGAAGTCTTCATGATCTTTTCTGAGTACAACTAACTTAACTATTCTTCTCTCAGTGCATCCTTACTTCTTTCATAGCATCTATGAAGTGTTAATTAGTGTTGTTGAGGATTAAGTTCAGAGCTTTCAGGATACTAGGCAAGTACTCCACCACTGACTTACAGCCCTGGTTTATGGTGCATTTTAATGCCACTGCAGTAGCAATTATTATTCATCTATCTTTCTATATATCACTAGTATATTAGCACAAAATATTTAGATATGACTAACAGTGCAGTTAATAGGGACCTAGATACAAGTATAGCTATCTCAGAGAAAGTTCGGAGATAGTTCAGGGTAGGAATCATGAATGAATATATTATTTTTCCAGTCTCCCAAGATTAACATATGGTTCTCATTTTTATAATTGTACAATGGCTATACTCCATATTCCACATCTGTATTCCATGCAAGAAAAAAGAGGGCAAGTGATAGAAGGGTTTGCCAGAAGTATATCCTCTTAAGAAGACATTTGTTTTTATTTGACTTTGATCAGAACTTGATCACATGATCACCCTTAGTTTACTTTTCTTTCCATACTTTATACCACAAAAAAGCAAGGAACAAAACCATTGTAGGTGGTATTTGTGTAAGTGGTTTATAGTACTATGTTTATATGGGGTTCTTCATAAAATATCTTGGTATTTTTCCAGTCTGTTATGTTACCTATGAAGCATATTTTAGAAGTAGATTCACCACCTTAAATCTCAAGGACAAAATCTATTTCCTTGCCGTTCTTCTAGTTCGTGGTATCTATTTTAAAAAGTGTGGTCTTGCTTATGGTTTCAAATGACTTTATCATTTTGAAGATGAAGGATATGGTGAAGAGTGGCATTAAAAATAATGCAGGAGAATATGGCTTGAAGAACTTGGCTTCAATTATATGTAAACCATTTACCTATGTAAGTTATGAAGAAGTCCATATTGGTCTTAGCAGTAAATAATTTTGTAAATAAGTTGTATGTTTTCTAACATTATATGATTCCTAAATGCTTTTTAGCTTTCAATCCATTCCTCCTGACTGCATCAGTTGGTGTCTCTTTATTTGTAGTGTGTGTGTGTCATTTATATATTAAGAGAATCTCTAGTTATCAGGATATTGTCTTTAAACTGGTTAAAAAGTATTGGTGTAGTTAGGAACCCTTAGGGTCTTTGAATCTTTGATAGTATCCCTTGCTTTTTTCCCATTGCCTTAAAACACTCCTCCTTGTGATTCACAAGTTTACATATGTCCTTTATGTGTTCTGTTGATAGCTGTCAATTTTAATGTCTCTTCCTTTTTCCAACCATAGAATATTTGGTTAGCCACAAAATTTCTCACTACATTAACAGTAAAATCTCACATTGAAATGTATTAGAGAAATTCCTTTCTTCCAAGACCAGGCTTTCCTCACAGGCCTTCCTTTTAGTTGTTCTAGGAAAGGAAGGTATTTTTTTTAATGTTTTTCTATTTTTCATTTATTTCTAGGAAATTAATGTCCACTTTGTTAGTAGAGCTTTTTTTCTCATGAGTGCCACATATCTGAAGAGGAAAAAAATCAGATAAGATCACACACATTAAGATTGTACTAAAAAGGATAGTTCTTTGGGGATAGCAGTTCAATTTTTTGAGAAGAAAATGTTCTTGCATGTTTTTGAAATTTAGAACAGAGAATGGACCTCACTCATAAAGAACAAAGAACACACACTATTTCATCCAAAAGCTATTAAAGATAAAAATTCAGCTAGCTCATGCATATCGTATATTATTTTCTCAATCTTAATGGGGATCAAGGAATTATAAACTAAATTAATGAGATACAATTTTTACCTTGTTGAATTCACTAAATTGAAAAACTAAATGCTAACAATGCACCACAAAAAATTGTACAGAATAGGCAGTCTTTAAAAGGTTTTTTGTTTTTTTGGGTCCTGTCATGGGTCCTGAACTCTGGGCCTGGGCACTGTCCTTCAGCTCTTCAGCTCAAGGCTAGCGCTCTACTACTTGAGCCACAGTGCCACTTCCGGCTTTTGTTTTCTTTTTGCTTGTGTGGTGCTGAGGAATTGAACCCAGGGCCTCATGCATGCAAGGCAAGCGCTCTACCACTGAGCCACGTTCCCAGCCCCTAAAAGATTTTTTTTTAGTTATAAAAGATCAGCATACACAAGAAGTAGAGAAGCCAATATAATGGAAAACTGTGTCCACCATTTTGTTTTAAGTTTTTTAAAATCTGGTTTCCTTAATTCCTTCTTCCTCCATTGCCAATTTCCCAATCCCATTACCAGTCTTAACCAGACACTATTTGTATTTGTTTGTTTGTTTTTTTGGGTCCGGTCATGGGGCCTGAACTCTGGGCCTGGGCACTGTCCCTCAGCTCTTCAGCTCAAGTCTAGCGCTCTACCCCTTGAGCCACAGTGCCACTTCCGGCTTTTTTTTATGTGGTGCTGAGGAATCGAACCCAGGGCCTCAGGCATGCAAGGCAAGCGCTCTACCACTGAGCCACCTTCCCAGCCCACCAGACACTATTTGTAACCAGACATTTCTTACATACTAGTGAAGAGCGTGAAATTGATGTAATCTTTTTTTTTTGGGTGGTGGGAGTCCGGTCGTGGGGCCTGAACTCTGGGCCTGGGCACTGTCCCTCAGCTCTTCAGCTCAAGGCTAGTGCTCTACCACTTGAGCCAGAGCGCCACTTCCGGCTTTTTTTTTCTTTTTGCTTATGTGGTGCTGAGGAATCAAACCCAGGGCCTCATGCATGCAAGGCAAGCACTCTACCACTGAGCCACCTTCCCAGCCCTGGTGTAATCTTTTAAGGTGAAAAGTTAGCAATAATTATTCGCCTTATGGATTCAATGTCAGAAAATAATAACCTGTGTCTAAAGATAATAAGTAGCATATTTATTGGCACTATTTATAGTGGAGAAATGAAACCATCATAAATGATCACTAATAGAGGACTTGTTAAATAAATAATAAATATGCATATAGTGGATTTTGCAAGAGCAAGTAATATTTATGTACTTCCCTAGTTACTAGCTTTAAATATACAGTACATTGGTTTGGCAAATAGCAAATATTCCCTGTACATATCATACAAGAGCATATATTTAATTTAGTCTAAAATATATGGTTCTATGTTAGAGATAAAGTCAAAAATGGAAAATAAAAGAGAAAATGGAAAATTAAAAGACTGGTAGAGTTTACAGTGAAAGTAAGATAATAAAGCAGGCCACTCATTTATTTTGACTGTTTAGGGGAATTGGTGCCTTCACTCAGTTACTGAGCATTCTCTCAGTGCCAGGTACCCACCTGGATTCTAGTAGTGCATGGCCTCATTCTATAAATGGTTTGCAATCTGGCAGGAAAATATGAATACTTAAAAAACTGGTTAGCAAATGATTAAGTACTATAGCTTAGAATCCTATAGAAATTCAGAATACAGATATGAAGTCCTGCAGGGAAAGTGGAGATGTATGTCTGAAGAGGAATGGGATTAAAATGTCATTTTTGATAAGGCTTTAGGATCCAAAGAATTCAAAAGTAAGAAACAATGCTTTTAGGCAGATACTCTACCACTGGAGTCACAACCTGAGTCCAGAACAGCATAAAGGAAGGGAAAATGCCCAGAAGTGGGATTGGTAGGGTATAGGGGAACTCTATGTGGAGTCTTTTGAGGAACCTCCATACTGCTTTCCAGAGTGGTTGAACAAATGTACACTTCCACCAACAATGCAGTAGGGTTCCCTTTTGGCCACATCCCCTCCAGCATCTGTTGTTATTAGATTTCTTGATTATTGCCATTCTAACTGCAATGAGGTGGAATCTCAATGTTGTTTTGATTTACATTTCTTTTATGGCCAGAGTTGTTGAGCATTTCTTCATGTATCTATTGACATTCTTATTCCCTCTTTAGATAAGTCTCTCTTTAATCTTTTTTTTTTTGTCGGTCGTGGGGCTTGAACTCTGGGCCTGGGCGCTGTCCCTCAGCTCTTCAGCTCAAGGCGAGCGCTCTACCACTTGAGCTACAATGCCACTTCCGGTTTTCTGGTGGTTTTTATTGGAGATTAGAGTCTCACGGGCTCTCCTGCCCGGGCTGGCTTTGAACCGCAATCCTCAGATCTCAGCCTCCTGAGTAGGTAGGATTACAGGTGTGAGCCACCAGCGCCCTCCTCTCTTTAATCTTTGTTTCTTTGAGGATTTGTTTTTGGGGATTTAATTTTCGCAGCATTATTCACCATAGCTAAGATATGGAACCAACCCAGATGCCCCTCAATAGATGAATGGAACAATAAAATTCCATATATATACATATATATATATATATATATATATATATATGGAATTCTATGCTTCCATCAGAAAGAATGACACCGCCCCATTTGTTAGGAAATGGAAACTTGGAGAAAATAATATTAAGTGAAGTAATAAGCCAGACTCAAAGAAATATAGCGTGGGTTCCCTTATTGGCAATAATTTGTATATGTCTAGAATAATCTTATCAGATGAGCAGAAAAGCTCAAAAGGTATGTACATATGACCATATAAGATGATGCTACGCTAAGTGAACCCCAAGATATGGACACAAGAGGTTTTTCTTTATTGTTGTTATTTTTAACATACTATGTGATTTTTTTCTGTTTCTTTTGTATGTTCTTCCTCCCATGGTATTTCCCTGTTGTCACTATATTTAATTTTGGTACCTTGCATCTTGGATATATATTTATCTAATTTGAGGAGAGGAAGAGAAATAACAAAACACTGAAACAAGGACACAGGATGTTCCATTCCAACAATGATATGTTGGAAGACACTATGTTGGAAATGAACCTTACAACTTTGGGTGCGGGGAGTGGGGAAGGTAGGGGTAGGAAGGGATAGTGGGAGAAAAGCAAGGGAGGGGGTAACAATGCCTGACAAGAAATGTACTCATTACCTTACTGATATAACTGTAACTTCTCTATATCGCATCTTTACAAGAAAAAACATTCAAAAATAAAGGAAGGGAATGGTATAACCCCTGTTTTCACTGGATTTGATGCTGGTGCTCTGTACCTTATATATATATTTGTAATTTGAGGAGGGGAAGGGATATTGCAGAACACTTAAATGAGGATACAGGCTGACCCATTGTGACAATGAGATGTACAGGACACTATACTGAAAATGAACTTTACAATGTTGAGGGGGGGAGGCGGGAGGAGTTGGGGAGGTGGGGAGGGAAGTGATGATAGGGGGAAAATAAAGGAGGAGGTAACAATGCTCGCTATGAAATGTACTTATTACCCTACTCACGTAACTGTAACCCCTCTGTAGAACAATAAAAATATTAATAATAAAAAAGTGGAGTCTTTTTTAGCTCCGGGAAAAAATAAAGGAAGGGAAATGCTGTTAACAAATGCTTGGAAGAAGCTGGGCAACGGTGGCTCATGTCCGTAATCCTAGCAACTCAGGAGGCTGAGATCTGAGGGTCGAGGTTCAAAGCCAGCCTGTGCAGGAAAGTCCGTGAGACTCTTATCTCCAATTAACCACCAGAAAACCGAAAGTGGCGCTATGGCTCAAGTGGTAGAGCGCTCACCTTGAGCTGATGAGCTGAGGGACAGAGCTCAGGCCCAGAGTTCAAGCACCACGACCAACAAAAACAAAACAAAAATAAAAAACTGTAAAAACAAAAAAAACCACAAATGCTTGAAAGTGGGAAAGTGTGTACATATAGAGAGCTAGGTTGACTCAACTATAGTACTCTTAATAAGCAAATGAATGGCGCCAGAACTAGTCTTGCTTTAGGATGTGTTATTGTTGCTTTTAACTATGATGTGTAAAACAACAAAAAACAAACAAAAACGGCCTTTTCAATAGTAGAAGCCGCTATAGAGCATACATTTTCAGACAAGACCTGAACTTTTTCCCTTTTCGGTTCAATACTCTAGTGGGGACAGCATTAGAGAAAGAATGACAACTGTGATGTGGTACAAGTTCTAACCAAACAGTTCCTTTCCAGGCAAACCAAACTTTAGTTTCCTCATCTGAAATCAGGTATATTATTATTTACCTTTCTTGACTCAGGATTTTTTTTTGAGATGAGACCTTGCTATGAAGCCCAAGCTTCAGGCTGACATTCTGCCTCAGTCTCCCAACTGGTAGGATTAGAGATATGTACCACCACTCCTATTTCACAGGGCTCTTAATGTACAAATCAAGTAAAGTGATATAAATATTCTTCATGATGTAAGGCTGACCAAATAATAGAAAATAATCTTTAGACAAAATCCTTTCTTCCCACTGTTTCTTTTTTTTCTTTTTCTTTTTTTTTATTATTGTGGAAATACTGTACAGAGGGGTTACAATTACATGGGCAAGATAATGAGTACATTTCTTATCAAGCATTGTAGCCTCCTCCTTTGTTTCCCTTTCCCATCCCTTCCCATACTCCCCCCCAACCCCCCCAATCCTCCTTCCCTCCCACCAAAGTTGTAAAGTTCCTTTTTCCACACAACGACTTGTAGAGAAATGAACCCTAAGATATGTATTCAAATGTTTTTTTTTTCTTTCAGGTGATTGTTTCCAACACATTTATAAGATTATTTCTTTGTTGCTTTGTATGTCCCTCCCGCATGGTATAACCCCTGCGTTCACTGTATTTGAGGTTGGTATAATTTGTGGAGGGGAAGGGAAAAAACAAATCGTTCCCACTCTGTTTCTTAACCTCATTTTTTTTATGAAAAGCTTTCTAATTAAAAGAGAAAAATAATTTGTACAGATACTTTAGCTCACCTGAAAAGGGAGTACTAAAGTAAAAGTACTAGAACCTTTACTACATTGTCTCCTGGCAGTTAGACTCCAATAGCAAGTTTTGTGGTTGTTGTCTAGCTCTAACTTTGTAATAGCACACATCCTGCTTTGCTTTTTTTGGTTGGTTGCCCTGACGCTTCTAATGATTTGATAAAAGAACTTGACAAGCTTTCCACAGTCTGCTGCTAGTGAATAATAATTATTACAGACCCAAAGTCTACCCACTAATGACTATAAATATTGCTCGTAATAGTTTAGAACAGAATGACATTCTGAATTCTTTCTGCCCATGGGTTTTCTTATCAGCATTTCTTTCAGGACTGTTGGCTGCTCTTTTTGGAGAAGGGCCAGCAGAGTGAGTCAGATATTTTAGATTTTCTTTATAGACTGGCCATCAGACTTTAGTCTGGAACAGCCAGGTGCAATGAGTTTCTTTGAGGTAATCAGAGGTTAAAAAAAAAAAAACACTGAGTGTATTTTCAATTGTGTGTCTGGGCAGTTTTAGGAAGCTATTTGTGTAGGCCAATTTCTAAATATACAAATACAGAGTACATTGCTTCTGTACTATTTCACCATTGACCTACTTATGATAGAGGCTCTAAGAAATTGTACTATAAAATGTGTTATTGTATTTAGTATATGAATGTTGGAAACATTGTTTACTACATTACTTTCAAGGATATTAGGATAATTTCCCTCTATAATCTCCACTCTCAAATTTCTCTAATCTCAAATTAGCACTGAATTAGTACTGAATGTCTTGGGCGACTGGTTTGTTTTTATCTTAGTGTATGGATCATGTAACTAATAATGTTCCTTGGAATTGGAAGCTAGTAGGTTGATCTCTTTTTTTATCCAACTACAGAACCCTTTAGCCACTCTTTATATATATACTTCAGTACTCTTCTTTTTATTATTTTTTTTGGTTTGTCATGATTTACTCAAATCTTTATAAACTTTATCTACTTTTATAATACGTTTTATACAAATTATCTTTAATTCTCAGAACTAAGTAGGATATAAGGAAATAAAGTGGAACTGATACTGAAACACTGTTTAAAGTGTTTCATTGGTGTATATTTTTCATTTTTATTCCTGATTTAGTGATAACACAGCATATGTATAATATTGTATATAATTTACAATATACTGTGATTATACAACTATATAACAGATTTTTAGATAAGATACTTTGAGGTTCAAAACAGCAACTGATCTTCTGCATACAATAACCTCTTCAATGAACATCCCAAGATGCACAAAAATTATACCTTGGCCCTTCCTTCTCAAGATTCCATAAATATCTGTAGATTTTATTATGGAATACTTTATAAGAAACAGAGTTCCAGAACTGTTTCACAAGTGATAAGGTAACAGAACAGACTGAACTGGTAGATATTGCCTCACCAGTGTCAATTACTCTACACTTATTCTCTGTAGTCCAAATCTTTGACTATCATGCCATATCTATCCACTTCACTATAGCATAACTTCAAATTTTGGTAGTCTGTTTCAGATAGGTATTAGGAAGCAAGCTGGTTAAATTAATTTACATGTGTATATAGAGCTGATAGCACTTTTTAATTTTCCCAGTATGCTTGTTTGCTTCATAGAGCTAGATGGTTTTATCTACAGAAAGTGGATTTCCAAATTACTCTCTTACATTAATTAACACTAAGGAAATAATCAGAAATGAGGATATTAATTTGTATTTTAAAAGATGTATTTCTATATTATTTAAATAGTAAAATAGAATCAATTCTTTAGGGCTGCCTAAAGTTTTAATGTGCAAATGTAACAGAGTTTATTTAGAAATGACAAAACAGGATATGGTTACAACATGGTACATGAATATAACACAGCCACTAAGAAAGCATGCTTGTGAGATTTTAACTTTACAAGACGATTCTTTAAACCTATGGTTGAAACAGTAGCACATAAAATGGAATATCGGATGATCTAAATTTGCTAACATATATCTTTTTTATATCTTCTATTCAATAAATTTTGCACATCTAGTGTATGTCAAGAATAGTGATGAATGTAAGGATGTAGAATCAAACAAAATACATATAATTCTTGCCGATATTAAATGAAGTAAGACACCATCGTGAAGTTAAATCTCCCTTTGACAACTGGTAATTTTTAGTAAAATGTGATTAAGGAGCCAGAAGTATTTGCTCATGACTGTAATTTTAGCGGCCCAGAGGTGAGGTTCAAGGTCAGCCAGCAATGACAAATTTCACAAGCCCCTATCTGAAAAATAAAATTAAAGCAAAAGAACTCCGCGGGGGGAAGAAGGGCATAGATCAAGTGGATGAAGTGCTTGGCTAGGCAGCAAAAGGCACTAAGTTAAATCCCAATAACTACCTTTCCAGTATGATTAAATTAGTTCATAGATTTTCTAAGACCTTCCTTGCTTTCCTACTTTTTGCCTGAGATAGCTTTCTACTTCAATTAGTTTGAACAAAGGAATTTAAAAAAACTAAAGCAGTAGAAAATTCAGGCCTGGCAAACCTCGTCGTCTTTAAATTTTCTTTGTCTCTGTGGTTAGTGTTGCTCAATAACTTCAGCTCCTCCTAGAAGCTATTAGCTTGTAAAGGAAAATAGTATTGGGGGGCTAATTTTTATTTTACTTACTTATTTTAATTGTTAATGGTTATTATAAAGGTTATGTACAGAGGGGTGACAGTTACATACTTTAGGAAATGAATATATTTCTTTTTGGACAATGTCACTCCTTCCCTCACTGTCTCCAGATTTCTTCCTCCCATCCCAACTCACAAGTTGTATAGTTCATTTTCAACATAGTGTCTAGTGAGTACCACTACTGCATTTGTCCTTCCATTTCTATGCCCCCTTACCCTCCCAAAGATAGATAAATGAATAAACAAAACAAAAGAAAACAACCAAGAAAAATGTCTTGTTTCCATTTCTTGGAGTTCATTTCAATAAATAGTATTTTATATGATCAGAGGCACATAGGCACTGTACCTTTGTGTTCCTCCACTAAGAGTATTCTCCTTTTGTTTCACTGTGTGTGTCTGTGAGTTTTTAAAATTATTTTCTTCATAAACCTACAGCCATAATTTTGTAGGATATAAATCTTACTGTCTGTACAGCATTATTAGTTTAATTTTGAGATGTTTCCTTTAAAATATTGTTAAAGATTCTTACAGGAAAAGAATTTTTGCTGAGAAACAATCTTTACTGAAGAAACTATAGCAATTTGTTTGTTTAGTTTTGTTTTATGTTTATTCTTTTTTTAAATAAGTTTTTTATTGTGAGAATACTGTACAGAGGAGGGGTTACAGTTACATGAGCAAGGTAATGAGTACATTTCTTATCAAGCATTGTTGTCTCCCCTCTGTTTTTCCCCTATCATCCCTTCCCTCCCACCTCCACAACTATATTCCCTCCCTCCCCCCCAAATTGTAAAGTTTGTTTTTCGACATAGCATCTTGTACATTTCATTGTTGCAATAGGTCAACCTGTATTCCTGTTTAAACAATGTTTTTTCCCTTCCCCTCCCCAAATTATACCAACTTCAAATACAGTGAAAACAGGGGTTATACCGTGGGGGCTGGACATACAAAGCAACAAAAAAATCATGTGGTATCTTATAAATACGTTAGAAGCAATAGCAAGAAAGAAAAAAACCACTTGTGTCCTTATGTTGGGGTTCATTTCACTTAACATCATCTTATCTGACCATAGTAATTTTTTAAAGAACTTCATCCTTCCAAAGAAAAATTCTTTAGAATTGAGTGTAATGTTTTAGTTTTGTGCATCAGACCATTAAACTTTGACTTTCCTGATAGTTATAGTTGACTATTCTTAAACATATTCATTTTAGTGACATGATTTGTTAGTGATACAATATTAATACATGTCACAGAAAGAAATAACATTTTAAGGCCTTGGAGGCATATAAAATTTATCCTATATGATATTTTCAGGTATTTCTTGGTGCCATTTTATAATATGCATAAATAATGAAATCATATGACAATTTAAAATATGAGGATCCATTTCTTTCTATGTTAATTATCTTGCTGAGCTCTTGTTACTGATCTTATTTAAATATCAGACTATCTGAACTTCTCATATGATCACATTTAAAAAAAACCAGTCTATCTGAACTTCTCATATGATCACATTTAAAAAAAACCAGTCTGTTACATTTGGGCCTAAAGTTCTGTTCTGTGGGCCTAAAGTTCTGTTCTGTGGTATGTCTAAGAGAATGAACCAAAGCCACATTGTTGATTCTTGTACATTTTCACTCACACATAGTGTCCATTATGCATTGATCTTTTCCAGCAATATTAACTTTCTTTAACTGATTGTTCTGCTATCTGAAGAGTCTTATTAAAATTTAATCAGTAAACTAAAAATAAATAGCTAATGCTATAGTACATTCTGGTAACTCATTAAAGAAAAAGAAGGAAGTATAGCCTAATATAGGCCTGTGAGGTTAAAAGAAGGTTAGTATATACTTATTGGCTATCCAAGAGTATATATAAATGACCTTTTGGTCCCTTGAGAAGTGTGATGTAATGGGATCACACTTGCAAGTGATACATTTTTCCATTTATAGAATATTTAGTCTCTTAGCCTATTAGTATCAATCTGTCTGGAATATTTTTGAACTACATAATAGGACTAAAGACATCTGTGCCCCTTCTTTTCCTCAGGAAAAAATTTTGAACAGAATGGCTAACAACTTTCCTGTATGTGGTTTGCTTTCCATCTATCAAAAAGATACAAATGCTACTCACATGAATTATCTTTTGTTGTTGTTGTTGTTTTTGGTAATGGAGCTTGAACTCAGGGCCCCGGTGCTATCCCTGAGTTGTTTTGCTCAAGGCTAGCACTCTACCAGTTTGAGCCACAGCTCCACTTCTCTTTTTTAAGTAGATAATTGGAGATAAGAGTTTTACAAATACTCTTCTGCCTGGGCTAGCTTCGAACTATAATCCTCAGCTCTCAGCCTCCTGCTAGGATTATAGCTGTGAGTCACCAACACTTGGCTATGAATTATCTTTATAATAGCCTTCTCCTTTGTTTTATCTCATTCTTTTATAAATTTAATTTTATTGTCAAAGTGATGTACAGAGGGCTTACAGTTATGTAATAAGGTAGTGAGTACATTTCTTGTTGCATATTATTACCTCCCTCCCTTGTTTTTCTCCCACTTTCCCTCCCCCCCCAATTCTCCTCCAGATGTAAAGTTCATTTCCAACATATTTTCTTGTGATGTTGCTGTTGCATTGGTTCTCACTTTGTCCTTTGTCTCACCTTATTTCATTCTTTAAGGGTTCTTTTGCCTTACTGCTTTCCTTGTTAGCCTTCTCAAAATATTTCAAGATTTAAGGGGTCACTTAACTGTATTCCCACTACTCTTATTTTTTTCTTTTTAATTACTGTTCTTATATTCAAAAGCATTTGTTTTCACAGTGCTGTAGAGAACTCCTTAAGTTTAGAAAAGTGTGACTTTTTGCTGATCTTAAAAGTAATATATGCAGCGGGGCACCTAAGGCTCACGCCTATATCCTAGCTGCTCAAGAGGCTGAGATCTGAGAATTGCAGTTTGAAGCCAGCCTGGGCAGGAAAATCCATGAGTCTCTTCTCTCCAGTAAACTACTCAGAAAAAGCTTGATGTGGCACTGTAGCTCAAGTGGTAGAGTGCTAGCATTGAGCACAAAGAGGCCCAGGGACAGCCCCCAGGCCCTGAGTTCAAGCCTCAGAACTGGCAACAACAGCAACAACAAAGTTAATGTTTTTCTGTGGGGAAATCTTGTATTGAACAGTGTTCAAAAGATGTCCAAAAAGCAGGTTAATATACAAAAAGTAGTTCAATGTTATCATTCATTGGGAAAATGTAGAAGCACAATGTGATGTCACTACCTTCTACCAGAATAGTGAGGATAGGAAAGATAATACCAAAGTCATCAAGAATGTAGAGCAACTGCAACTCGGCTGTACTGCTCCTGGGAGTGTCAGTTAGCTTTAAAATTACACTGGGAAACTGTTCAACAGAAGTGAGAAGAGCATGCCTATGATTCCATTTCTAGACATACACTCAAAAGAAACATATAAAGGTTCATTAAAAGATGTTTAAAAAGCCAGTGCCAGTGACTCGCACCTGTAATCCTAGCTACTCATGAGGCTGTGATATGAAGATTGTGGTTCAAATCCAGCCTGGGCAGAAAAGCCCCTGTGAGACTCTTCTCTCCAATTAACCATTCCAAAATAGGAAGTGGTGCTGTGGCTCAAGTAGTAGAGTGCTAGCCTTGAGCACAAAGAGGCTCAGAGACAGTGCCCAGGCTCTGAGTTCAAACCTCACAACTGATAAAAAAAAAAGATGTTTAGAAGAATGTATATAGTTAATCTCAATTTGAAACAGCTCAAATGTGCAGCAATAGTAGAATGAGTAAATGAGGATATATGCCTAACATGGAATCAATATTAAGAATGAATGAACTCCAGAGATACATAGCTATATAGAAGAATCTCATATGATGTTGAGATGTTGAACAAAAGAAGTTTGATCTGAATGACTGTACTCTATGATTTCATTTACATTAATTTCAGAAACATGTGAAACCATGCTAGAGCAGTGACACAGGCCGGTCACCCCAGCACTTGTGAGACTGAGGAAGGAGTATTGGAAGTTCAAGGTCAGGCATGTTATCTAATGAGATTGAAAGATTTGCCTAGGCTATTGCAACAAATACACTTTAAAGTGTTGGTTTTTTCTCTTTATTATTTCTTGGTTGACTAAAAGTTATGGTTTACTGCTGCTGCCCAGCATTTTTAAGAAAGGATCACCCCGCATATTGTTAGCTTGGAATAAAATCCAAATTGGAAATTCTGTGTATTGTTTCCACTAACATGTATTACTTTCTTACCATTGGAAACTCAAAAAATAGTAAATTGAACCATTTTAAGTCATGGACTGTGTGTGTATGTTTGTACTATATGTATGTATGTGACTATATATATATATATATATATATATAACATGATACCATGAAAACTACTTTATAGTTTTTTTCCATCACTAAATACTTTGTAGACATCTTTTTAATTTGTTTTTTGTGCCAATCCTAAGGTTAAACTCAGGGCCTGGGCACTGCCTCTTGAGCTTTTGTGCTCAAGGCTAGCATTCTATCACTTGAACCACAGGCCCACTTCTGGCTTTTTTGTGATTAACTGAAGCTAAGAGTCTCACAGACTTTCCTGCCATGATCCTCAGATCTCAGCCTTTTGAGTAGCTATGAATACAGGTGTGAGAAACTGGTGCCCAACGTATTCTTAATTTTTATGATAAGCTCATCAGTAGACATGTTTCACCCTTTCTGTATAGCTGTATGGTAGTATAATTCACAATTAGCATACATATTTATATTTAAAGTATAAAATTGGACATATTTTATATGTGTATATCCATGAAGTTGATACTACAATAAAAATAAGTATTCTTTTAGCCCCCAGAGTTTCCTTCTTTCTGTCCCTTAGTAATCTCATTTTTGAGACAAAGCTTTCCTGCAAATCCTGGACTGCTTTGAACTCATGATTCTCCTGCTTCATCCTCTAATATACTGGTGTTACAAGCATGGGCCAGAATTACCAACTTTCCTCTCATTCCTTTTAATGGCTCAGAAATGTTACTTGCAGTTATTGGGTATCTTTAAACTGGATACTTAGGTTTTCTCATAGATGATTTAATTTAACTTTGGGGTTAAACTGTAGAAACTGCCCCCCTTCCTCCCAACACCAGCATATAACATTGATGCAGTGTTACAATATATCGTTGAGCCAGATATCCTATAGTTCTAGCTCTGTCATTTTATAATTTATATGACATTAGAAAAAATGTTTAACCTCTCTCTATATATATATGTAATGTTTTTAATCTGCAAAATGGAAGTGTAGTCGTGCTCTATTTAAGTCACAACATTACAAAGATGAAAGAAAGCATTATACATAAAAATGATCTGGTAATATTGTAATATGTTATTATATGCTCCTGTTTTTCTCATTTGTGAGTGTGCTAAAAGCCTCTTTTCAATATCTTCTGAAGATACTAAAGCTGTGATTGACCAGAGCGTTGTATTCAAATAGCCTACCAGAACATCTCTTCCTTTTCACTATCACTTTGATATCTCCTTCCTTTGAGCATCTTGGTGAAGATAACAGGCATGCAGTTAATGCTATACTATGTTAATATTGGAGAATTGGACCTTTGGAATATGTCTATGCTGAAAGACACCTAAATAAGATGTTTTAAAATACCTAAAACCTTACAGACTGAGATGTCAAAAATGCCAATTGCATTTCTACAGTAAAAGTTGTTTGAAATCACTTTGATAGTAAAGGTTATACATATATAACAGCTAGTCTTTGAATACATACTAATTAAATTCTTTGACAGATTTTTAAAAATTAATATGCCTCTTTATTCTCACATGTAGAAGCTAAGAAGTTTATCATAGAAGAATTAGTGAACAGACTAGTGGTTGCATCTGGAAAAGCTATAAGTGAGGAATAGAAAGAGGATGATAGACAGGTACAGTGGTATAGTTGGAGAGGAGTAATTTCTAATATTATAGAGCATGGTAGGCTAACTATGGTTGACAAAAAATTAATTGAATATTTCAGAAGAGCTAATAAGATTTTAAATGTTCCCAATATTTAAGATAATGGCTAAGGTATCTAAGTGTGGAGTTTTCTTTCTGAGGCATTTGAAATTGTGGCATTCAGGGCAAGATCAAAGAAAAATATGTGTGTGTTGTGTATGTGTGTGTTTTGTTGGGATAGAAGTGGTCATTGAAACATTGCTATAGATAAATTAATCTTACTGTTAAGAAATATGGTTGATTTCAAGTGATTTATAGGACACCTAGATTGTGTGATCTAGTTTGCAATGATTTATTTTGTTCACTGAGGTGTTTATTCATATGATTTATTTAGATGTTTATGCCATTATCTTTAATATTTTATCATATATTTTTATGGTCCATTGTCATATAAAGTGAATATTTCTCACTTGGAAGTTATTATAGAATCCTAAGTGTCATTATTGATGATGCTGAATCATTGTGTTTCAATAATAATTATACTTAGCTTCTTTGTATCTCTCTTGACTTGGTTACTCATAAAAATTCAAGTGAGGGGCTGGGAAGGTGGCTCAGTGGTAGAACGCTTGCCTTGCATGCATGAGGCCCTGGGTTCGATTCCTCAGCACCAAAGAAAAAAGAAAAAAGAAAAAAGCCAGAAGTGGCTCTGTGGCTCAAGTGGTAGAGCGCTAGCCTTGAATTGAAAGCTGAGGGACAGCGCCCAGGCCCAGAGTTCAGGCCCCACGACCAGACCCAAAAATAAAAAATAAAAAAATAAAAATAAATAAAAATAAAAATTCAAATGAATTATTTCCTTGTTTATACCAGAGGTGAACAAATACTGGCTTGCTGCGTGCTTTTCTATTTCCATGAAAAAATGCATTTTCCATTTTTAAATGATTGAGAAAAATCTAAGTATATTGCATGAAATATAAAAATTACATAAAGTGCAAATTTCACTGTCCTTAAATAAAGTTTTCCCCTCTTTTTTATTATCTTCAAATAGTTGTATAAAGTTTTATTTAGTTGGGAGGGATGAGGGAGAATGATGAAAGAAGTGAAATCAATCAAGATGTGTTATATTCATAAACTGATTTGTTGAATGGCAGTAACTTTGTACAATTACTTAAAGATAAAACATTAAAAAAAGAACGGGGTCTAAGAGAGAGATAAGGGATGAAAGATAAAGATGGAGGGGTGAGTTTGATGAGACATACTATATGCATGTATGTATTATAAAAATGACACTGAAAAATATTTTGAAAACCAACATATGCTAATAAAAACCTTTTGTAAAAATCCATACACAAATTGACTTCCATGGCTATTCTTTTGCCTTGAAAGCTGTCATAATAGAGTCTTATGAAGTCTAAAATAATAGTAGTAGAGAAATTCTGCCAACCTCTGATGTACACCAACCACTATATAGCAAGTAATGTAGTAAAATGCAAGTGTTATGAAAGCATAGTGGTAAATGCCTGTGGTCCCAGGGAAGCTGAGGTAGGAGGATTAGAAGTTCACAATCAACCCGTGCTACACATGAGACTGTGTCTCAAAAAAAAATAGAACTACTGCTGTGTGCCTGTGGCTCATGCCTATAATCCTAGTTACTCAGGAGGCTGAGATCTGAGAATCATGGTTTGAAGTCAGCCTAGGCAGGAAAGTCTGTGAGACTCTTTTCTCCAATAAACTACTCAGAAAAAACAGGAAATGGCAGTGGTGCTGTGGCTCAAGTGGTAGGGTGCTAGCTTTGAGCCAAAAAAGCTCAGGGACAGCTCCCAGGCCCTGAATTCAAGTCCCAAGACCAGAAAGAAAAAAAATACAACTCTTGTAATCCCTGCTACATGGCAGGCTAAAGGTAGGAGGGTTGTAGTTCTAAACTAGCAGCACCAGGCAACAATGCAAAACCCTATCTGAATAATAAATAAAGCAAAAAATGACCTTGGGATGTGGCTCAAGTGGTAGAGCACCTAAATAGCAAGCACTAGGCCCTGCGTTCAAACCCCTGACAAAAAAGAAACAGAAGTGATTGTATTACACAGATATTATTTAAATAATCTCTGTTCTTTTTTTTTCTTGTAACCTGCCTAACAAGCATGAGGCTGTAGATTTAAATCCTGGTACCAACAAAAAAAAAATTCTCAAATGCATTCTGAAACTTTCTCTGGACCCCCATTACATAGATGTGTGTTAATCTGCTGTTCTTTGCTGTTATATATATTGAGTAGAATCAATTTAAAAAAGGATTTATATTGGCTCACAGTTTTAGAAGTTTTAATCAATGTTTACTTGACTGTTGTTTCTGGACCAGCGGTGAGGCAAAGCAACATAGTAGAAGGGCATGATAAAAACTGCACACCTCATGGCCAAGAAACAGAGATCATGAAAAAGGGGCAAGGGCCAAGGGCATATACTCTTTGGGGAATGTACCCAGTAACTCATTCCTCCAATGAGGCTCCAGTTCCTGAAGTTTCCAACCTTTCAGTAGTACCATCATCTGATAGACTTAAGCACATGGCATCTGGGATTTCAGATATAAACCATAACAGCTTTTGGGGGGTAAGATAGAGTATCATGAACTTTTTCTCCAGGATAACCTCCAACCATGATCTTTTTCAAATTTAGTAACAAGTAAGCATAAGTCACTATGCCTGGTAAATCTTTATAATTTGAAGGCTAGAGAATCAGAAAAGATGCACAAGTGAAGCTCCCAGAGGCCTACTAGCATATGCTTTTCACTTACAGAATAGCTCCCTGGCAGCTAAAGAGAGATAAGGCTTTTGATATGGGTGCTGGTGGCTCATACCTGTAATCTTAGCTGCTCAGACAGCTGAATTCTGAGGATCATAGTTTAAAGCTAGTCTGGGTTGACTTTCATCCATTAGACTCTTATCTCCAATTAATCAGCAAAAAAAGCCAGACATGGAACTGAGGCTCATGTAGTAGAGTACTAGGCTTGAGCATTAAAAGCTCAGGGACAGAACCCTGAGTCAAGCCTTAAGACTAGCACAAAAAAAGGAGATGGCTTTCCTTTCCATGCGAAAGGAATGACTCTAGGGAGTATCTAGGGTATGCCACATGGTCCTTGAGCTCTTTCACACTTAAAAATTAGTATGGTCTTGGGGCTTGGAGAACAGCTGGGGATTAAGACTGGCAAAGGCTTGGGATGGTCAGAGGTTAATGTAATGGTGTATTAAAGCACAGTTGGGGACAGTAAGATGATTGACCTATCTAACAAGCCTTGTGGCCTTGTGGCACAAAAGTAGAGCCAGCAGGGAAGTGTGTCTCTACAAATTAAAATGTAGCTTGCAGTGTTCTGAAACTTACGAAAGAGCTAGCTATAATCGAATCTCAGAGGATTAGTGGGAGAATACCAAGAATAGGAGCTTTCATTGAGACTGTGATTGTCATAGGAAGCCTAGGAGAAGGGAAAGCAAGGAGTGCATGAAAGTGATACAAAAATGGTGGATACACATCATAAACAGTTATCTCAGCTGAACATAAAAGATACAAATCAAGATTTCAAAATTCAGCTCACTGTATATGTATATATATATCATATATATATATATGTATATATAATCTTTTGTCTAAGTAGTAAAAGTTACACTTAATGTGTTGAACCAGATTGACCAACTAAAATCAAAACCACAAGAACAAGACTGAACCAAGAAAGTCCTCCTTACAAATATCAAGAACTATAAGTACGATTCTCATTTAATTCTCCCCTCAAAGCTTATCAAGTAGAATTACCAATTAATAACTAATATATTTGAAGAAACCAAAGCTTAAAAAGATTAAATAACGGGGCTGGGAAGGTGGCTCAGTGGTAGAGTGCTTGCCTTGCATGCATGAGGCCCTGGGTTTGATTCCTCAGCACCACATAAACAGAAAAAAAAAGCCGGAAGTGGCGCTGTGGCTCAAGCGGTAGAGCGCTCGCCTTGAGCTGAAGAGCTGTGGGACAGTACCCCAGGCCCAGAGTTCAGGCCCCATTTCCGGAATCAAAAACATTAAATAACTTGCCCAAGGTGTCAAATAGGTAATATTTGTGAGCCAGATCTCAAATTCAGGTATGCATGGTGGCAATGCCTATGCTCTGACCTGTTGTTAGAACGCTTCCGAATGTTTGTAACCTGTCATTATTTAAAGGGCCATACTTGACTACAGTTTACCTCCTCAATATTTATATATCTGTCAAGTCAAGTATATCAAAACATCACATTGTATACCTTAACTATATATCATTGAAAAACTATAATCAAAAAGGTCAGACTGAAAGGAAGCAAAAGATCTTGATAAAGACCTTAAATGATAAAAAAAAAAGATAAAAACATGGACAAACTATGACATGTTCTTTATTGTTTGTTGTTTTTTGGAATTGAGGAAATTTTAGCCAGCTTCCTGAATAGCACATAGAAATCTAGCACCTTACCTAGTATATTATCTAGAATTATTCAACTGACATTCAAACTACTATTACAAAAAACATACAGGGTCGTATGGCCTGTATTAACTGAAGCATGGTATAATCAAAGGAGAATTCTAGTGGTCTAACACCTTTCAACAGCTATTGTAAGTCTAACAAAATGAATACCAGGAAGCCATCATTTCAAATATGTGGGGGGATAATGGGAAGAGAGTAGACCAATGAAGAGAAGAAGAGTGAGGGGAATGCAGTCAAAATATTCAGTGTGTGTGTGTGTGTGCATGAAATACGAAAATTGAAGGATAATAAGTGGGGTTGAGAGGGATGGGGGAGAATGTTGAAAGGGCCCTCTTCATATGTATATAAAATAATATACATATTGACATGAACTCCAAGATATGGCAATATGGCAACAAGAGACATCTTTTTTCCTCCCTTTTTTTAGTTTTTAGTTTTTGATGATTCTGTGTTATTTATATTGTATAGTATATTCAAGTGTGCATCTTTAGAAGGGTTGGAGGAGGGTAGAGAACTCAAAGGAAAAAGGGTGGAAAGTACAGCAGTGGAGATCACTGGACACTGATGAAAGTGAACTATATAGTTCATGTGTCTCCACCTCATGGGAGGTAGGGACTGGGAGAGAGTGAGGGAACAGAAGGTGTTGTACGAAAAGAAATATATTCATTGCCTGACTCATAATTGTAATCCTTCTCTATATCACCTCTGTAATAACAATAAAGAAAATCAATAATAAAAAGTGGTGATTATGGGGCTGGGAAGGTGGCTCAGTGGTAGAGCACTTGCCTTGCATGCCTGAGGCCCTGGGTTCGATTCCTCAGCACCACATAAGCAAAAAGAAAAAAGCCGGAAGTGGTGCTATGGCTCAAGTGGTAGAGCGCTAGCCTTGAGCTGAAAGCTGAGGGACAGTGCTCAGGCCCAGAGTTCAGGCCCCACGACCAGACCCCCCCCAAAAAAAGTGGTGATTATAATCAAGATGCATGCATTGTGCTCATAGACTGACTTACTGAATTATAACCCTTTCGTACAACTACTTAAATATAATAAACATAACAATAAATGATAAAATAAAAAATAGTGTTTGATATTTGCTGAACTGAAATAAAAGATCACAAGACATTGATGTGAGATTAGTTTGGACCTTCATCTGTAACATAGTAGCAGCCCAGCATAGTGACTTATGCCTATAATTCTAGCTACTTGAGTCATTGTATGACTTCTGGGGACAAAGTTCAAAAGACCCCATTTAAATCAATAAAAAGCTGGGCATAGCAGCAAACACCTGTTGTCCTAAGTATATGGGAAATGTAAACAGGAGGATCATGTTCCATGCTGACCCAGGTTGAAAAGAAACTTTATTAGAAAAATAATGAAAATGACTAGAGGTATAGCTCAACCAGTAGAGTACCTTCCTACAAAGTACAAGGCCCTAGATTGTAATCTCAGTACTAAACAAACAAAACAACAGTGTCCACTTTGCAAAAGTCCACTTGTATTATGGTGTTTGTGCACCTCCTCTTTATAGTTCTTTGAGAGTTTTAGTGACACTGAGTTCCTAACAGCATGGATGTTAACTTAGTTTACCTAAGTATCGTACTGAACTTTATATTTCTGTATCGTCAAGTTGTTTTCTTCTAAATCATATGACTCCTACAACAATCAATAACATCTTAACTCAAAACTTTTTAAAAAATCTGATGTTCCAGCATGATTTCCATACACATTGCCCCAGATTAAACAAAGTTCTTAAGCACTGTAGACTTACAACTCCTTTTTGAGTATACTAAATGAAAGTATCATCTGTAAAATTCTGTAGTGCAAACACCTACAGACCAAAGTTGGTGACTTCTCTTGCTTACGACTATTTCCCAAAAGCACAGATTCTCAACCTTTACACTTAATATTTACACTTAATATTTTGCATTGTAGGATGTTTTTCCAGTATCCCTCCCTCAATTCTTTAGATGCTTGGCACATGCCTCTACAGTTGTGGAAAACAAAATTATCTCCACACAGGGCCAATTGTCCCTAGTTACCACTAGTTGAAAATCACTGCCCTGAAGAATAGAACAATATCTGGCAAATAAAAGACACCACATATTTTTTGATTGACTGAAGACAAGAATAAGTAGTGTTCCACAAAATGTACTACATTTGATAGGCTACACATATCTAGATAGACCTTGGAAACATTCCTTCTACTCAAAATAGTAATTTTAGATGCATTTGAGAAATGTATAACACATGAAATCTTTGACTTTACATACTAATTTATAGGATGAGGCCAAAGTAGACATTGAAGTAAGAAAAACTTAATTGAAAGAGTATTTTAAGTGTAGATAATAAATATATATTGCAGAAAATCATAAAATGAATTAAAATAGCATGTGAACAACTGGAATTTGAAGCATTTATCTGTATTAGGCAAAGATAATGTGTAATGAACATATTGGTAGCTGGTAACATAGCTTCCTCTAATTCTGTCTATGTAAGCCCCTAGTACCCTCATGGGAATAACCTAGGACTCAACGCAGACTAACTATGGGTATAGCAGATAAATGTATTACCCTTTGAGAATTATACAATCATATAGATAATGTAAGATATGCTCATCTGTATGAGATAGGATTTAAGCTCCCTAAGTTCAAAGTACAGATATTACTTGTTCATGCAATGAGGGAAGTCTTCACTAGATATGGAAAAATGAATAGAATATTTGTAAGAGTAGATGATGAACCAACCCAGATGCCCCCAAATAGATGAATGGATCAAGAAAATGTGGTGTATATGTATGTATGTATGCATTTATGTATGTATGTATATATACACATATATACATATATATAATGGAATTCTATGCCTCCATCAGAAAGAATGACACACCCCATTTGTTAGGGAATGGAAAGACTTGGAAAAAATCATATTGAGTGAAGTAAGCCAGGCCTAAAAAAACATAGGTCCTATGGTTTCTCTTATTTGCAATAACTAGTATATGTATAGGACAAGGAGAAAAGGTCAAACGCTATGTACATATGACCATATAAGATGATGCTAAGTGAAATGAACCCCAAGATAGGGACACACGAGTTTTTATCTTTATTGCTGTTGTTTTTAATGTACTTATAATGTACTATGTGATTTTTTTTGTTTCTTTTGTATGTTCTTCCCCTATAGTATAACCCCTGTTATCACTGTATTTGATTCCGGTGCCCTGCATCTTGTATATACATTTTTTCTAATTTGGGGAGAGGAAGGGAAATAACAAAAAGCTGAAATAAAGATACAGGTTGACCCATTGTAACAATGAGATGTAGAAGACACCATGTGGTAAACAAACTTTATAACTTTGGGGTTGGGGGGAGAAGCTAGGGAGGTGAGGAGGGAAGAGATGGTAGGGGGAAAGAAAGGACGGGGTAACAATGCTCAATAAGAAATGTACTCATTACATTACTCGTGTAACTGTAATCCCTCTGTACAGTATCTTTACAATAAAAGTATGTATTTTTTAAAAAGTATAGTGTAAAAAAAGTAGTAGATAATATAGAGGTAATGATCTAAGGCATAGCTTTGTGACAGTTGCAAGCATATTTAAAGGATGAGTAGAGACTGGGTTGGCAGGAGTGTAATACAGCTTTTAAAAAAGGAGGAACCTGATTGTAGAGTGTGTTTCATTCTAGGCTGGGTAAATCCATGCAATAGTGATTATTTTACTTACATATCTCAGCATCTAGTCCAAAGCTCCTTTGTTGATGTTTTCCAGTGTATTCCCATTGCTTTAGAAGTGTTTACTTTAGATGTTTAATTTGGGATGGGGATCTGACTGAGAATCAAGACTGATGAATACTTTGGGCTAGAGAAGTATAAACCCTGAAGCACCACATATAACACCCATACCTGTAATATACATACTTGCTCACCAGATGAAAGACTAGAGACTAGAACAATAGGAGTCAGAGTGAAAAGAACTGGCAAAACCTGGCAACAGAAGCAGCAAGGAGATAACCTAGGACACAGAGTTTGAGGTTTTGGATGATCTGTTAAAGAAATTGTCTTCTTTAGAAACAAGATTCTGATCTTTGAAGGTTTACTCCTCTGAAGGCTACATGAGGTGCATTACAGGCAGTCCTCTTAACTGTTGCTCTATGGTTTCACCTTCCCTCAGAAAATGGCTGCGTCCAGTGACACCTTTTGTCTCCACCATGGTGTCATCTAGTGAGGCAGTTCCTCTTTGAAAGTCCTGGTCCATGACTGACAGCTCTTTCCTTTGTGGTTCCCACTAACATAACTGAAGTAAGCTTGCTTCTTTGCAAAAAAAGACATTATTAAATATTAAAGAACAAATAAGAAATAAGATACCAGAAGTCCTGCCAGATTTTTTTTTTTGGTAGCATTTCGGATATCACTGTCCCTAGGCAAGCTCCTCTAACTTCTCCAATCTCCTTTCCCTTTAATTTCCACAGCTATCTTCTAAAATCCAAATTTAGCTATATCACCTCCCTGCTTAACTCTTTCATGTCTTCTCATTTGCACTTGGATTACCCTTTAATATGTTGACTTTATTATGGTTTTCCCTGGAGTAACCAAGGGTTTATAATTCTGTTTACAAAGTGATTATTTAATTTTTTGGATTGGGAAGGGCTTATAGTTAAAATGAGATTATATTTGGGTAAAGTGAAGAACCTTCTTATAAATATATGTAAACGTTTTAGCTCTTTCTTAAAGCATTCCCAAAAGTCTCATCTGAGGGGTCAGGGGGTGACTGGACTTTAGTTCCAGGTTCTGTAGTACTGGGTGTCTAATATATAGCCAGGTTCTGTAGTACTGGGTGTCTAATATGTAGCCAGGCTTCCTCAAAGAAAAAAAATACCAATGTGTTTTCAGTCTGCACAGTTCTTATTGTTAAAATAGGTCAACCTGTATCCCTATTTAAGCATTTTGTTTTTTCCCTTCCCCTCCCCAAATTATGCCGACATCAAATACAGTGAAAACAGGGGTTATACCGTGGGGGAGGAACATACAAAGCAACAAAAAAATCACATAGTACCTTGCATAAGATTTTTTGAGGACTACCTACTGCTTTCAGTAAAAGATGTGTGATAAGAAATTACAAGATGATTTCTAAACGTTGTTTACACTTAAACACTTCCTTTCAGCTCCCAAATTCTCTGCAAATCCAAACCTCTTCTTTATTGATCACTTTATATTAATTTTGTTCCATATAATTAGCACCTTGCAAGAAAAATAATAGCATTACAAAATTATAAGTGCCTTTAGCTGTTATCCTATTTATTTTTTTCCCAAAATGAACTCCAAACAATAGGACTTCTGAGAAACATTCATATAATAACAACCAAAAAAACTTAAAATAGGCTGAGATTGTTCCTTGAATTACTCATTAGCACTTTTAAAATACTTTATTTACTTTAGATAGTACTGCAGTTTGAGGGTCTCAGGCTTACTTATTAGGCAGATGCTCTACCTTCTAAGATACCCTCCAATTCAATAACATATTAAAGTCTCTAAAAATCTGATAATAAAGAAAACTTTGTAGCCTTAAGTCAACATTTCCTATATTTATTTGTTTAAAGATCCTTGTTTTTGAATAGTACACCTTTTCATATTATTCAAAATAATTTATACAGATCATTGTAAAGGAACATACATTTCATTTACATTATTGTAAATGGAACATACCCCAGAATACATTGTTGGTAAGTAAAAGCCCTATAAACAATAAATATAACAAATTGATGGAAACAGAACTTTAAGCACTTAAACACTGAACATTAAACATTGTCAGGTACTGGAGACACATGCCTGTGAATCCAGCCTCAAATTCAAGGCCAACTAAGAAGAAAAGTTTGCTGGACTCCTTCCTCAACATAGCCAACAAAAAGCAAGGCTTGCAGCATGGTTCAAGTGGTACAGTGCCAGCCTAGCAAGTGCAATCTCCTGAATTCAAACCCAAATAGTACAATAAAAAAGAAAAACCAAGTGGTTTTTCTTATTGTTAAATGACTAAATTAGACTATGGCATGAATCCTTTAAATAGATGTTAAATTTCAGAATATTATCTTATTATTTACAGTATTCATTATAGGAATTATTATCAATTTATAATACCATTGACTACAGTGTTAAAATCACATTTAGCTCTTAACTGTTCTATAGAAGTAATTGACTTGATTTTTCTTTTCTTTTGGAATGACAGTAAAAGTGACCCAACCAGCAAGTAAAACAATTCTCCCAGCTAATTTTTGGTGTTTTGTGGGGAGGAGAAAAGATTGACCACTGTTAGGACCTCTCACAGTTTAGCTACATGCCTAAGGTGAAGGCATGCTAAAATAATCATGGCACATGGCTGAACCCAGCCACACTCAATTCTTGAATGTACCTTTATGCCTTTCTAGCTGTGATGCTTCCTATGCTGTCTCACTTTCCCATCTGATTCTTTTTGTCATTTTAGACTCAAGCCATTTTTAAGAAACTTTTTGTCGGTTTTCAGCACAGTTTAATGTCCCCCTTTCTCTGATTCCACAGTCCTTCTCTCTTGCTCTAATAAATTTGCCAACACACTTTTAACATCTGAAGTATAACTTGAAAAACATTCATATAGTTCTTTCCCTTTTACAAAGAATGTGAAATAGAAAATGATCTATCCAGGATCTCACAGATAGTGATTGGATCTGTCTGGTATTTATCCCTTAATTTGTTCCTACCTGCTTTTCTTCAAGTAGGTTATTAATTCCTTGTTGGACTTGTAGCTTTTTATTTTATAGCTTAACTGCTAAAGTACATAGCTTTTTATTGGGGACATGACAAGTGACTGGTAAGCGTATGGTAGTTTTATTTCAAACTTCTAAGGAAATGAAGTCTTATGGTATAGATTAGTTTCCTTATACGTATATTTTTTACATCTTTTATAAGCAGAATTGCTGTTCATCCTTCACATCCTTACTGTGCAATTTCAGTTTGTGTTTTTCTTTTGTCTCTTCCAGTTTCTACTGTCAGTAGTTCATGACCATTGAATCATACTATTTATTGAAAATAACTCTGTAGGCTGCTGTGCCTCAGGGATAATTTGATTGGAGCCTTGCTATTTGACACCATTCAGGAAAATGTTACATCATAAAGGGTATTGGATTTGTCACAGAATGATTTTGAAGAGAAGCCAGGGACACCACATGCTAGTCTGGTTATTAGCATTGGGCCTTTGGCATTTTGTCTGGTTTTTTTTTTTTTCCTACAAGATAAGCATGTATGGCCAACTTTATGATTTCGGTTTGGGTTAAGGCAGAGACTAATACCAAGTAAAGAAGGTCACAGTCAATTAATCTAGAGCCCATAATTTTCAGAATACTATGTTTCTATCCTCAGACTAGGTAATCTGTGCTAGAGAAAATATTTTTGTAAGGTCACAACACTTGGATGCACTGAGATGAAATGCTTACATTGACCACATCAGCTGTAATGGAGCTTATCTGATGTGACTCAGCCTCTGTGAATCTGACTGTGTATGTGTTCTGTTTTGTATAGGCAATCATCATCCAGGATCTTGCCAGAGGCCATAAGAAAACATGGGCAGAGGTAAGTTTCTCTTTCTTTTAAGTGATCAAGACTCACTCCATGTTAATTCCACTGCAGTCAGAAAATTAAATCTGTAACTCCAAGTTTATGGATAGCTCAGTTGTATTTCCTGTTGATGCTAGCAAGTTTCATTTTCAAGAAAGACTAACATACCTATCACATGTTGTTCACTAAGCTTTTAATTTCCTCAGATTTTTTGTGCATATAACTCAGCATAGAGACAGCTCAAACTTGACATTATATATGACACCACATAGACCTGCCTAAATCCCAACTTCTTTAAAACTCTTAAAAACTTCTCAAAACCTCTTTTTACTCATATGCTTCATTGGTTTCTCAGTTTGGTTCGTAGTAACACAGCAAACACATCAAAAACATTCTTCTGTCCAAATTAGCAGTAGTAAAATATTCATATGAAAATGATTTGTAAATGGTTTGGATTTCTCTGAAAATATGAAAGCCTAGCATTAAGAACCATTAAATGAATTCTTTGTGTTTTCTCAGAAAACTATTTATGGCCAATGGACAATAATATAAGGTCATTTCATTGTTAACATTAACCAGCTACCACAGTGACTTCACAAGGAATTTCTAATTACTGTAGGTCATAAAAATCAAAGATCTACAAAAGACTTTAAAGGAAAACTTTGGCGCAATTTGGGGAAAAAAAAAGTATTAGAATCAAAAGTTCTTTATCTACCACCTCAGTTAAATTTCAAAGCTTCCTTAAACATCTTTGTTCATCCTTAAAGTGGGATTACAGGTCTATGTACTTCCAGCATTAGGAGGTTGTGTTTTGCATGATCTGATAATAAATCTGTGTTAGTGTTTTGAGACTCTGAGAAATTTGAATCACTGAGAGTTTCTCCTTATGTTTCTTGCCAGCCTTCCCGTGTGCCTTCTCCATAGCCCTCATATCAGTTAAGAAAATTATATTCCTGAGCCTTGTTGAGTCAACTTTTTGTTCTCCAGAACTTCTCTTAGAAATTAATTTGTCTGAAAGATTCTGGTTCTTTCCAAGCCTCCTCAAAAATTGTCAAACCCTGATGGTTTAGGAATTTTTTAAAACATAAGTAAAACTTTTAAAGAAACTCAGCAAATTCTTGGGACTAATCCATAGCATGTTCTGCCCTAAAGTCAATTGTCGATGGAAACTTCCAGAGTATCTCACTCTGACTTGGCCATCAATCAATCTCAAAGGCTTCTATTGGAGAATGTTCTAGTTGTTACAACCATAGCCATATGGAATAGAGAGCTCTACTGACTGAAGCAACTCACTCTTTTTTGTTTTCTCTTTTGTTCTCAGAACTGATTATCAGCTACTGGCAATGGCATCATTAGGTAGAAACTTCAAAAGAGAACTCAGCATGTTTTTGCTCAAATGGTCCTGCTAATATAATAGAGTTTCTGCTAAAGAATAGGACAAGATAATATATCTGCAAAGAGGAGGGTATTTACAGCCTGGAGAGAAGATAAGGGAAGTGCTTCACATGATGATGTTTTAACAAACATAGACATTTTCAGTAATAGCATTTTTGAATATTTTATTATCTTTAAGTAGTTGTACAAAGGAGTTGCCATTCACCAAAGCAGTTTATGAATACAGTGAATCTTTTTTTTTTGGTCCGGTCGTGGGGCCTGAACTCTGTGCCTGGGCGCTGTCCCTCAGCTCTTCAGCTCAAGGCTAGCACTCTACCACTTGCGCCACAGCGCCACTTCCGGCTTTTTTCTTTTTGCTTATATGATGCTGAGGAATCGAACCCAGGGTCTCATGCATGCAAGGCAAGCGCTCTACCACTGAGCCACCTTCCCAGCCCTGAATACAGTGAATCTTGATCAATGTCACCCCTTCAATATTCTCACCCACATCTCCCAACGCAGCCCTTCCCTCACTTCAGTAATAGCATTTTGATTGCTGTGGTGACTACTAGGAATGCATTCTTAATGTTGTGCATATCAAAGAGACTTTATTGTTTATCTACCAATCCTTTTCCTAGTTTTCCTGATTATATTTGTTAAATATTGACACTGTTAGAGCATATAAAACTAAGAGATGCTACTATGTACTCATTTTTCTTTTCTGGTGCTATATATAATCTTCTAAATTGAATTTAGCAAAGATTCTCACAAGTACATTTCATTGTGTCATACAAAGGGACACAAAAGGAAATATTGCAAAGATAGGATACCCAACTCATTATGTAAATTAGTAATCCCTAAAAATAAAGAATACAACAAGAGAACTATGTGATTTGGGAAAGAAATTAAAACAAAGTTAAGATGAATATATTTTAGGCTTCTTTGAAGAAGATGATGAAATTAAAAACAGGTTAGAATTATCCTTTTTTATGTGACATGAAAGATTATAAACAGAATCTAAATCTTGAAAAGGAGTGATGAGAACAAACGTTTTTGAACTTAGGGCCTTATACTTGCTAGGCAGGCCCTCTACCACATTAACTGTACCCCATCCTTAATTTCTTCTTAGTTCACCACCAATTTCTATTGTGTACAGCATTGAAAAAAACAACTTATTAATATAAAGTATTAGTTAGGGCTTCTTATTTAGTATTCCTAAGTACATAATAGTATGTTTTCTACATTTTTAATCTGAGTTATAAGAAAACCTTATAATATGAATATAATTATTTGTACTTACATATTATAAAACTAAGACTAATAAAAAAGTATTGTCTATAGTCTCCAGACTAAAATGGAGAACCAAAATGCAAAACCAGATGATCTTCTATCATATTGTTTTTCTTTTCATTTGAGAAGCCATGTTCTGAATACCCTAATCATTAGTAATGTGTAAAGTGGATTAAAAACAGAAGCCCTCTGTTGCTATAAAGGGTAGAGAAGAAATGGTTTCTAAGGTCTATAAGGATTTTCATATATCATGGGAGAGTATACAGAAAGGCAAAGGGAAATAGCTCAGTCTCCATCAGCATGTATGGTGAAAGGTAAAGCACATATATCAAACAATGAGCTACCTCAAAAAATAAAAATCCTTTCAGCAACAATGACTCATGGCTGCACTAATTCAAAAGCCAGCAGGACCAATTGTCAATGGTCAAAATAGATTTGAAGATAATTCAATTCAGAAGGTTTGCTCTGCACATTCCACAAGGGAAGGTATCTAAAGGAAAGGGCTTGACACTGCTTACTTGGTCTTTGTCAAAGTCAACCCTTTTGACTGGTGACTTTTATTTCTGTGCCTTTTCTATACACAAACAGTATAACACATAGAAAACCAGAACACAATGAGATAACAAGATTAGAAGCTGGTTCAAAAAATCACGACATGCATAAATACAATTTTATCTATTTCAGTAGAAAATTAACATTTTCACACATAAAACAAAATGAGGATATTACAAGTGTGTGTATGTATTTGGGTTCATAAATTACTTTGTTCATAATAGTAAACTACTTATCTTTAATTTTCTTCAGGTAGAACTTAAAACTCTATTCCAGTCTTCCATTCTTCCCCTGATCAAGAATTATATTCATGAAAATAAATTATAGAGGGGAAGGGAAATAAGAAAATGTTGAAATAAGGATAGAGGATGACCCATTGTAACAATGAGATGTACAAGATAGTATGTTGAAAACTAATTTTACAACTTTGGGGGTGGGAGAGGAGAGGGAGGAATTGGGGAGGTGGGGAGGAAAGGAATGGTAGGGAAAAAATAAAGGAGGGTGTAACAATGCTCCATAAGAAATGGACTCATTACCTTGCTCATGTAACTGTAACCCCTCTAGAGTATCTTTACAATAAAAAAATATTTTAAAAGAAAATAAATTATAACAAATTAAGTAATTACAATAAGTATTATCTTTACCCACAAAGCAACTTTGGCATGTTTTCTTGCTAAAAACATTTTGGATTATTGCTTTTATTATAGCACATAAGTAGAATCAAATTGAAAATATATCTGCTATTCATGAGTCTTCTTCTAACACTGTATCTTCTAAGTGCTTTAGTAGAAACCCATGATATTGATTAATCACTGTTTTCAGCTTGAGAACAGAGCTTCAGATTATTAAAAAAAAAAAAAAGAAGAAGAAGAGAGCTTCTGGAAGAAGTTGATCATAATGTCTCAATAATGCCAAGTTGCCATGCATACTTACAGACTTTCCCTTACAAAATAGGAATAATAAACCCAGGAAGATCCTGTATTCACAATGGAATTCTATGCCTCCATCAGAAAGAATGACATTGCCCCATTTGTTAGGAAATGAAAAGACTTGGAAAAAATTATATTAAGTGAAATAAGCCAGGCCCAAAGAAACATAGGTCCCATGGTTTCCTTTATTTGCAATAACTAGTATATGTCTGAGACAAGCAGAAATGGTCAGATAAGTTGATGTTAAGCGAAATGAACCCCAAGATAAGTATTCAAATATTTTTCTTTCTTGCTATTGTTTCTAACATATTTATAAGATATTTCTTTGTTGTTTTGTATGTCCCTCCCCCATGGTATAACCCCTGCTTTTACTGTATTTGATGTTTGTATAATTTGTTGAGGGGGAGGGAAAAAACAAATCGTTTAAATAGGGATACAGGTGGACCCATTGCAACAATGAGATGTACAAGATGTTATGTCGAAAATGAACTTTACAACTTTGGCGCGGGGTGGGGGGGCTGAGGAAAGGGGGGGAAGGGAAGGGATGGTAAGGCAAACAAAGGAGGAGGCAACAATGCTTGATAAGAAATGCACTCATTACCTTGCCCATGTAATTGTAACCCCTCTCTACGGTATTTTCACAATAAAAAAAAATAAACCTAGGAATAGTAATTGCATGCCTATAATCCTAGCTACTCAAGAGACTGAGATCTTGGAGTATCAAATTTTGAAACTAGCTTGGGCAGCAAAGCCTATGAGATTTCATCTCCAAAACTAACCTTCGCAAAGCTCTGCTTGAGGCATGTTAAGAATGCCAGCCAAGCAAAAATTCTGAGCAAAGTTGAGGCCCTGAGTTCAAATCCTAGTACTTGAAAAAATGTAATAGTCATGAATCTTCTAAAGGGTTCATATTGCTTTGTTGCTTAGAAAATGGTATATGTGGGATAGCTTACTGATTGCCACTGGACAGGTTATTATTTGGTGAAACAATTAAAAAGATGAAGATAACATTTTCTCAGTTTCTTCTTTTGTGTTTATCCTTTTAAAACAACTCAAGTGGTTAAACAATTAGCAGAGTTCAAAGTTTGGAAGAAAAACTTAGGTCTATAAAATCTTGATCTGAAAAGTCGGCTTCTGACTTCATTTTCCATACATAATGACAACAGACTTGGTGTTCTGATATAAATGAATGTATAGTTATGCATGAAGAATGGCAGTGTGACCATTTATTAATTTTCTTATTGAACCATGGCAACATAACTTCTTTTTTAAAGTTTTTTTTATTGTACAGAGGGGTTACAGTTACATGAGCAAGGTAATGAGTACATTTCCTATCAAGCATTGTTACCCCCTCCTTTGTTTTTCCCCTACCATCCCTTCTTTCCCACCTCCACAACTACAATTCCCCACTTCTACCCCCCCAAGTTGTACAGTTTATTTTTCAACATAGTGTCTTGTACATGTCATTGTTACAATGGTTCAACATGTATCGCTATTTAAACATTTTGTTTTTTCCCTTCCCTTCCCCAAATTAGAAAAGTGCAGAGCACCGACATCAAATACAGTGAAAACAGGGATTTTACTGTGTGGGAGGTACATACTAAGGACAAAAAATTCACATGGTACATTATAAATACGTTAGAAACAATACCAGGAGAGAAAAAAAACCTTGTGTCCCCATCTTGGGGTTCATTTCCCTTAACATCATCTTATATGGTCATATGTGCATAGCTTTTGACCTTTTCTGCTTATCCCAGACATATACTAGTTATTGCAAATAAGGGAAACCATGAGACTTACAACATAACTTCTTTAGGTTTGTGGATTGTGTGGCTTCTTTAACCCAAAGTACCCAAGTATATTCCCAACTTATGAAGATTTAGTGTAAATAAAGGTGGTTTGCAGCCACCACAGCAGATCTCTAAGTTCTCTGATTTAGTGTGAAACAACTACTCATTTGAGGCTTACACTGAATTTTAACTGAGCATAAAGCTCCATATTTTCAAATAGAAAATGAATGTTTCAAACTGACAACCCTTGTAATGTGACATTGTTGTAACATAGTGCCTGATTTTATTTGACAGCTCCCTGGTTTATAGTTCATGGGAGGGCATGCATTTGAAGTCAATTAAGTATTCCATTTTGTGGCCTATATTAGATCCAAGTGTTTCTTTATTATGATGGCATGTTCATGCTTCTGTAGTATAGATGATGCCAGCAATTTATTTAGACTTATCTTCATAAGCTAACTGCTACCATTATTTTCCTGCCATATGTGTTTTCCACTACAAAAACATGATCTCATATTTAAGGATTGGACTACTTTTAAAAATTCATTATAGTGAGCTTTTATCTTTGGTGCAATAACTTCTCTTTTTAAGTTAAATTTTAAAAGAATATAACATTTGATACATGAGTTTTCATTGGTCTCCCAAACTTAACACTACTGACAATATTTCAGTACTATTCTATACATTCAAAATGTTGTACAACAATCTAGTTTCAAAACATTTTCATCAACTGAAAGAAGCTGCCAAGTACTGTTTGACTTTTCTTATTTTTTGGCTATGTGGCTAGCCTGGACCATAAAACACCTACTTATACTTCCACATAGCTGGAATTACCACCACACCCAGCATTCCTTTTCTTGTGATTGAGTGACTATAAATTGTGATCTTACCAGATTTTTACCAATTGGAGCCAGCAACCATGCTGAGAAGCATAACACTTTTGAGGCTTACCCATATTATATTAGTATTCATATTTAATCCTTCTTATAACTGAATATCACATTGTATGAATATAACAAATTTTATTTATTCATATATCAGTTGACGGGTATTTGGCTAATTTCCATATTTTGACTATTGTCAATAGTGCTGTTATGAATACTAAAATACAAATTCTTATTTGAGTCTCTGTCTTCCATTCTTTTGAGTATACATCTAAAGTGACTGCTGACATTTGGGATATATAATTCCTTCTAGTGGACATTGTTTTTTGCATTGTAAAATGTTTAACACTTACCTTGGCTTTTCTGTTCTTGGTGTCAATGGTGCCCCTGCCCTTACAGTATGCCAGGCAGAAATGTATCTAGACATTGCACATATTCTATGATTAGATGAAAATCACCCATGGTTGAGAATCACTAAAATTGAATAAAGGAGAAGTAATCTTAAAAGATAAGCCAAACTTCATATATTAGGATATTTTAAAAATATTATTTTTGATGAAGTGTTTGTTTAAGGTCTTTGGCCAACTTTTTAATCCAGTCATTTGTTTTCATTTTCACATTTGAGATTTAAGAAATATTTGTATATTTTGTATAACAAATAAAAAGATTAATTATCTGGGTGCCAGTGGCTCGTGTTTGTATTCCTATCTACTCAGGAGGCTGAGATCTGAGGATCATGGTTTGAAGCCATCCTGGGGAGGAAAGTGTGTGATTCATAACCAATTAACCACCAGAAAACCAGAAGTGATGCTCTGGCTCAAAGTGATAGAGTGCTAGCCACTAGTGAAAAGCTCAGGGAAAGCACTCAGGACTTGAGTTCAAGCACCATGACAAACCAAAAATAAATAAGTTAAATAAATAAATAAATCATTTTAAGGCATACTTCATTTTTAGAGTTTTTTTATGTTTTTAGCAAAATTGAGCTAAACATAGAGATTTCCCAGACACCCCCTGTCAAAAAACCTTGCATAGCCTCCCTCATTTTCAGCACCCTTCCAACCAGACTGATATATACATTTATATATATATGTGTGTGTATTACATAGGTAATACATATATATATTACATATGTATTATATATCTTGCATATATAATATATGTAATATATAATATAACAATGAATAATATATTGTTTTATATATTTTATATATAACATATTATATATTATAACATGCATATACATATATAATATACATATATGTAATCTATACATATGTGTGAAATATATTACATATGTAATACATATATATTACAGTCCATTAACCCACAGTGACACAATCATTATTACTCAAAGTTCATGGTTTGTGTCAATGTATAATGACATAATTACCACTATTATTGTAACATAGAGCTTAGTCAAACTGCCCTAAAAGTCTTTTTTTGGGGGGGGGGGTTGAATATGATTTATTAGCTATAAAGTTAGAGTTCTCTTCCTTTTTAAAATTTTTACGTGGAGCTGGAAAGGTGGCTCAGTGGTAGAGCGCTTGCTTTGCATGCATGAGGCCCTGGGTTCGATTCCCCAGCACCACATAAACAAAAAGAAAAAAAGCCGGAAGTGGTGCTGTGGCTCAAGTGGTAGAACACTAGCCTTGAGCTGAAGAGCTGAGGGACAGAGCCCAGGCCCAGAGTTCAGGCCCCACAACCAGACCCCCCAAAAAAAACCCACAAATTTTTACATATTTTTGGGGGGGGCAGATCCAGTCGTGGGCCTGAACTCTGAGCCTGGGCGCTGTCCCTCAGCTCTTCAGCTCAAGGCTAGCGCTCTACCACTTGAACCACAGCGCCACTTCCGGCTTTTTTTCCCCTGCTTATGTGGTGCTGAGGAATGGAACCTAGGGCCTCATGCATGCAAGGCAAGTGCTCTACCACTGAGCCACCTTCCCAGCCCTTTACATATATTTTTTATTGTCAAGATACTATACAGAAGGGTTATGGTTCCATGAGTAAGGCAATGAGTACATTTCCTATGGAGCATTGTTACCTTCTCCTTTGTTTTCCCCCTACCATCCCTTTTTTCCCTACCTCCCCAACTCCTCCCTCTACCCCCTCATATGTCTCATTGTTTCAATGGATCAACCTGTATCCTTATTTCGTGTTTTGTTATTTCTCTTCCCCTGCCCAAATTAGAAAAATGTATATATAAGATGCAGGGCACTGGAATCAAATACAGTGAAAACAGGGGTTATACTATAGGGGTAGAACATAGAAAAGAAACAAAAAAAATCACATAGTACATTAAAAAATAACAGTGTCAAAGATAAAACCTCTTGTGTCCCTATCTTGGGGTTCATTTTGCTTAACATCATCTTATATGGTAATATGTACATTGCTTTTGATTTTTTCTGCTTGTCTAGTAAGATTATCCTAGATGTATACTAGTTACTGCAAATAACTAGTCAATGTATAATGACATAATTACTACTATTATTGTAACACACAGCTTAGTCTTTTGTGCTCTTCCTGTTCATCCTTCCATCCTCGCTACCATGTGTAATTAATTATTAATCACTTTATTTTTCCATAGTTTTATATTTTCTGGTATGTCACATAGATATAATCATGCAGTATGTAACTTTTCCAGACTGGCTTCTTTCATTTGTAATATGCATTTATGTTTCCCCCTCTTTTGTAGCTTTGCACCTTATTTATTGTTACCAATGATTAATATTCCATTTCTGAATGCATTACAAGTTGTCATTCACATACTAAGGGATATCTTGGTTACTACTGAGTCTTGCATTTATGTCCAAGTTTTTTTTCTGGAGATAAGTTTTTTGCTCTTGAATAAATAAAAAGAGCAGAATTTCTGGATCACATAGTATGAATATGTTCAGTTTTGTGAGAAACTGCTAAAATGTCTTCCAAAATGTCCCTACTATTTTCTGTTCTCACCAACAATGAGTCTTGCTCCATATCTTTGTCAACATTGGATGCTCCATAAAATCCCATTTCTTTCTTCTTTTAGAGCTTACCACATTACCTTAGATGAAAAGTTCATCTCAAACTTATGTGATAGCACTCTAGTAATGACAATCAGCTAGTCTATCTAGTTTAGATCAAAACAATCAAGAGTCCTGAACATTCTAGAACTCACATCTTGGCCACCATTCCTATGAGTAACTTTGGATATGTATACTGTATTCAAGTATAACCTGAATACTATCACTTACTTCTAGAGTAAATTCTCATATTTTAAAAAAATTGATTTCACAAGTGAAAAGCCGTTTCTGAAATTCATGTGGTCACAAAAGCACTAATTCATCATTGATACTGCATTTCTTAAATCCATTATGCTCTATTGTGGGCTGGAGAGAAATGTAGCTGAATGTTTTTATGGTAGCTACTTTTGGAACATGGTTTTATAGTTAAGTATATTATGTGTCCTACTAGGAAAATTATCCACACTTAGAGTCTGGATTGCAGCTGTCATATAAAATACATATTCTACTGCCTGTATTACTGGTTTGTAAAGCAATCACTATACTATGTATATGTTTAAAGCTCTTATAACTGATAAGTCTTATCTACCTCCTTTTCCCATTAAACCATTATTAGTCACAGTTATATTCATGTTCTTCTATAGAGATAGAAGTATTAGTTATAGGTAAGATCTGTAAACACAAGATGATTTATGGTTGTAACAGCTGTTAGATATAATTGAGACACTAATAACAGGAAAATAGCCATCTTTGGAATGGTCTCATCCTTACAACTGCACCTGATTGTGGGCTTAATAGGCTAAAATTGACTATTAATTTTATATTACTAATTCAAGGCATTTCTTCCAGTCCACAAGTATCACATTAGAATGCAGTACCTTTAAACCTATTGGTGTAATTTCTAATAATAGTGTCATCTGTCATTGAGTGAGAAGCTATACATTTTTAAACCATTTCAAAGAAAATTTGGCATTTTGCTTTCCTTTGTCAGAGAATCTATTAGCCTGTTTCTCTGTATCACAATATTTTAATGAAACAAGTCATTAGACAAGAAGCAAGCTGAATATATGATCTAAAGTTTGACCTTTAAGAAAACCATATTGGGGTAGTTAGTACCACTCTGGGGACATCATGTTTGTTTCATTTTTTAAAAAAAATGTTGGCTTTATAGTCATGAATTGCTTTATTTGTTTTCCCTCTTATAGAAATACATTCCTGGCATATTATTCATACTTATTCCTGGAAATATGTGTATTATTATCTGCATTTTATTGTGTGCCTCCAGCAGTACAAAGATGTTTTTCAAAATGTCTTTGGTAATGATCATATTCAGTACATTGTCTTTAGAAGAAGGTTTGGGGTATTAAAACTATTAATAACAAATGTTTCTTCGGTCAAATCCTTACATTTCCTATGCTTCTGAGTCAGTATGACAACTTCAAATTCATTTTTAAATACCTGATCTCTCAAGTGGATTTCAGCTCCCTCATTCCTTATAAATACATATTTTATGTTATTCTAAATAAACTATATGTTTTTGGCCAACCTAATCTGGTATATGGACACTATCATACCATAAATTCTAAATAATAAATATACAAGCTATGAAAATTTTAGCTCTTAACTTCCATAAATAAGTTACAGTGTTGAAAGAAAAATGAGAAATATTCTATTTTTCTACCATCCTAAGTAAAGACAGAAAGATGATCCAAATAATATCTTTATAGTTTGCATAGTTTTTAGTGAGTGTAATACCCTAGGATGTGAGAGTTTTTTTTTCCTGGAGAAAGATATTTCCTCAATCTATCAGAGAAGTACTTATTTAACTCCTATGTCAGCAGAAATAAAACTTGAAGTCATTGCATACAGTTCTAATTGAGTGATAATACCCCAATGGCTTGTAAAGAGGAAAACAAGGACTTATGAGTGTGACATTCTCAAGATTTTTAAAAAGATACAAAACACATTATTAGTATTATTTTTTCTTTTTCTATGTTGATTTGTAGGCTTTGTTAATTTTGTTTTGGCTGGAAGGATTTGGATATGAGACAATATTCCCACTTTGCAACATTTGAAAAATTCTTGCCAATAGAAAAAAAATCTTGCCAATGATAAAACTTTTTTATTATTACAACTGAAAGTACCCAAGGACTTTTATCAAACAACTTTGCTTCATAAATTAAGAAAGCTAGTCAGATATTTAAGTTAAGTAAAAAATGGTCGAGTCATGCAACCAGTTTCCAAGACAGAGCTAAAATAAAATGCATATATGCCAACTATAATGCAAGACCTTTTCACCTTACTACTTTAGTCTTATGCTACAGTTCCATTTGCCTCAGTACAGGTTGATGAATAGATATTGGCTCTCTTGGTATATCTCAAAAGACAGCTTTCATTTGCCAGATAGAGGGGTTGAATAAACAAATAGCTTTGCATATACTATAGTCTTGGGTGAAAAATTTTCAACTAAACCAGAAATTAGAGATTTATTTAGAAAAGAAAGTTAACTTTCTACTTAGTTGGTGGACTAATTACAGATTTAGTCTGTGTTACACCAAAATTTATCCAACCTTATCTGGGAACAGATTTTTTCCATTTGAATAAATATATTTTGTGCATTACTGATTGCTTACCTTTTTATTGTATTAAATAAACTTTTTTGGACTGAGAGAGTACCTCTCTCAGCATGCACAAAGCCCTTGATTTTATGCCTAGCAATGAGAGTATTTTTTTAAAAAACTATTTTTTATGGAATAGATCTAAATTAGATTGTATAAAATTTCCTGTCTCATATAAACATTACCCTGAACTTCATATGGTCCTTTATTGGTGACTCAGATTCACCATGATGAAATATAATCATTGCTGTCTACTGCTTCTGTCTTTCTTTTCCCTTGCCTTCAAATTAATTAGCTTTCAGTTCTTATTGCCGTCAGAATATTGATCTAGTTCAGCTTACCTGGACATCTTCTACTCACCATTAATATTCACTGAGACTTTCAAGTCTCAGAGCCAGGCTCATAGATTTGGAGAGAGAAAACTACCCTTTGATTTGTTTAAGAGAGTTCGGGTTTTCTGGTTCTCCTGTAGGTAAGGCATAAGATGAATTATAGCACATGATCTTGGTATTTCTTCTTTCTGAGTTGAACCATACTCCAGTTCAGGTTTTTGCTCCTTCATTAGAGATTGAGTCTCATGAACCTTCTGTCAGGCCTAGATTTGAACCATAATCCTGGATCTCAGCCTCCTAAGTGACTAAGGATTATAGGTATGAGCCATCATTGCCTAGTTCACCATATATTTTATAAGACTTTAATAATAATTATATATATGTTGCAACAGGAGAAAGGCTTCCAAGGCCATTTTTAGTTGAATAGGACACATTTTTCTTGTTTTTTTTGGGGGGGGGGTCCAGTTGTGGGGCCTGAACTCTGGGACTGGGCGCTGTCCCTCAGCTCTTCAGCTCAAGGCTAGCGCTCTACCACTTGAGCCACAGCGCCACTTCTGGCTTTTTTCTTTTTTCTTATGTGGTGCTGAGGAATCGAACCCAGGGCCTCATGCATGCAAGGCAAGCACTCTACCACTGAGCCACCTTCCCACCCGACACATTTTTCTTCTAGTTGTCAAACCACCAAGATATATGGAAGATAATCTTGGTTTCAGGAGAGCCAAGGCACAAGTATACTGAAGACCTTTCATATTCCACTGGTCATGTAGCTGAAATTTGGCTGTCTATTCAGTTGAACCAAGTAAAATGCATTGATACACATTTTACTATCTATAAGGGGGGTCTCATACTTTAAATGGCACTTTATAAAGCTGATACATTTCATCTTAGACTTTAGCAAAGGGACCAACCTCACAAGCACTCCTGGAGTTAAGCACTTAGATTTTATTTCAAGTTAATTCTACCCTTACTCATTTATTCTGTATTGGCAAAATTGCCTTTATTTTTTATTTTTCTATGTCCTTTGTTTTAATTTTCATAGAATAAGTGCACCAGTCATACATTCTTTTTAATTCATTCTTTGCCAAGCCCTGAACAAAGCAGTTTATGCACATTACTGCTATTAGTGTTATTAGTCTAAATTTACAGAAGAAGATGTCATACTAAGGTTTTTGTTTTCTGCATATATCTCTTTGATCTGACCACCCTTTGCATTACTTTCTAACTTGTGTACCACTTGACAGTTGGGATCAATGAGATCACATTTGTTACTTAAATATAATCCTTATAATGCACAAATGTCTACTTTTCCTTTCCAGCTCTGTCCCCAAAGGAAATCCAAGAAATCTTGAATTACACAATAGGCTTACTTGGCTACTAGATTGATGGTACTAGAATGCTAGCTTCATTTGTAGAAAGTTAGTGTTCACTGTTATTCTTAGTGTTCACACTGTTGATGCTAGTATATAATCTTACATCATAAACAACATCCCTTGGCTGGATGCAGTGGCTCATAACTATAATCCCAGCTTTGTGAGAGGCAGATATTGGAAAAATTCCAAGTTTGGGGCTAGCCTAGGAAAAAAGTTAGCAAGACCCCTCCCTACTCAACAAAATACACTGGCACATGGCGGTGCGTGCTTATTATCCCATAAGTACAAGGACCTCTCGAAGAAAAAATGAGCCATCTGAAAATAACTGAAGCAAAAGAGGATGGAGGAATGACTCAAGTGTTAGAAGTACATGTAACAGTAAGCAAGCGTAAAGCCCTGAGTTCGAACTCTACTACTGCCCAAAAGTAAAAAAAAAAAAAGAAAGAAAAAAAACCCATAGTATCCAAACTAGGTTTTTTGAGGATAGAATAGATCTAATGTCACTAGAAGAATCAATACAGTGCCTGAGGTGTAGGGTACCCAATCAGGTTGGATATAAATTATAATGCTGTGAAAAACCCTTTCTATGTAGCATTTCCCTCTAGTGTGCTAACTCCATAATATGGAAGGCTTGGTTTCTCAATATTTCAGGTATTTGATGACCCTGTTGCTGAAGTCTTCATTCCCCTAATGTATTATTAGTGTATTTTGTGTTACTGTAATAAAATACTTATGGCAGGCTAACTTTATAAAGAAATTGTGCTTATTTATCTCACAGCTTGGCATTTGAAGCTCAAAACAATATGGTGTAGATTCTGGTAAAAGCAGATAACAATGGCAGAAGTATATGTGAAAAAGGAATCACATCCTAAATGGGAAGCTACAGAGAAACTATAGTTGTACTGGAGGTCTGCTTTCAGACCTCCAGTGATCTAACAAGCTCTCAGTAGATCCAACTATTTAAGGATCCACCATTTCCAACTACCTCATGGAGGTCTAAGCCTCTAAAACATGAACCTCAGGGAGAAAACAATGTCCAAAGCACAGTACCTAGACTCTTCTTGAAGGAAGCTTATAGACTTAAAATAACTAGTTGAGAAAAGGCTAGGTTAACATTACGTATAACTGCATGGTGTGGCTGGTTAATTTAATAGTCTATACTATATTGTTTTACTGATGGCTTCACTCAGGGTCACAGTAATAAAAAATAACTGTGAACTTCAAAATAAAATCTCCATCTCCTTCCTCAGAGATGTAACTTCCCAGCTCATTCAAGACTAGAGTGCTAAAGAGATTTGAGAGGAGTGACAAGAGTCTGTCAACCTCCAGAACCGCTAGATAACAGGCTTTCAAACTGTCTCAGTTTATGATTCACTTAGTTGGCACAGAATGTTTTTCATAGCAATTTAAGGCCAAAAGAAACAACAAATAGTCCCACTTATTAAGGAATTAGTCCCAAACAATTTAAATTGTTGCTGTTTAAGTATTTTTGAATATCTAAAGTATGTTTTAAATATGACAAATTTATTTGTACAACTAAATATTTTGGTTAAGTCAGTAATTTAAAGTTACATGAGAATTCCTCTTCACTTATTTTTATTACTTGGGAGTAAAAGCATGAGATACCTTATTCTGAGATGTGAAAAAGTGGTTATGAGTTTAAATGAATATGCTTATTTTGTGAGCATGTGGGTATGTATCAATCTTAGCTTTGAAATCCTTTCTTTAGTTAGAATGTTTTTAACTAAATCTGAAGACAAAATTTAAGTTTAGAGCTGTGTGTGTCTGTGTCTGTGTGTCTGTGTGTTGGTATTGAGACTTGAACTCAGAGCCTAGGTGCTATTTCAGCTTTTTCACTCAAATCTGGAGCTCTTCAACTTGAGCCACAGCTCCACTTCCAGCTTTTTGATGGCTAATTGGGGATAAGATTTTCATGGACTTTCCTGCCCAGTCTAGCTTCAAGCTATAGATCTTAGTCTACTGAGTAACTAGGATTACAGGTGTGAGCTACCAGTACCTGGCTCTCATTTCTTTGAATGCGAATACTTTTAATAACTTCTTAATATTATGTCCTCAAAGCACACATACATTCTGTATTCTTGTCACATCATGTAATCCATGAGTAAGATAGGCATGTGACCTGCTAGCTATAGGATAACTTACAGAGTTTAGGGGAAAGAGGTAAAAATCACTGCTTTAATTTTTGAGCATGTATGTGCATGTGTTGTGTGTGAGAGGATGTGTGTATGTGTGTGTATGTATGTGTGTATATGTGTGTGTGTTGATGAGACCCTAGGCTCAATTTTAAAGTAGTAATGAAAGTCCCTATGGTGTGGAAAATCCCCTTTTTGCAGCCTCGAAGTAGCTCAGTATTATGAGAACAGACAATCTGATTTCGTGCTATACACCAAAGCTGCCACCTTTCCCTTCAACTTGTTCTAAATTACTTTTTGAGTATATATCTTTATTGTAAAGATACTGTACAGAGGGGTTACAGTTACATGAGTAAGGTAATGAATACATTTCCTATGGAGCATTGTTACCTCCTCCTTTGTTTTTCCCTTACCATCCCTTCCCTCCCCACCTCCCCAACTCCTTCCTCCTCACGAAGTTGTAAAGTTCATTTTCAGCATAGTGTCTTGTGCATCTCATTGTTACAATGGGTCAACCTGTATCCTTATTTCAGCGTTTTGTTATTTTCCTTCCCCTCCCCAAATTAAAAAATATATATATATGGAACGCTTCACAAATTTGAGTGTTATCCATGTGCTGGGGCCATGCTAATCTTCTCTGTATCATTCCAATTTTAGTATATGTGCTGTCGAAGTGAGCACCTAAATTACTTTTTTGTGCTGGTCCTGAGGCTTGAACTTAGGAAACGGGCATTCACACTAACCTTTTTTGGGGGGGAAGGGGAGTCTGGTCGTGGGCCTGAACTCTGGGTCTGGGCACTGTCCCTCAGCTCTTCAGCTCAAGGCTAGCGCTCTACCACTTGAGCCACAGCACCACTTCTGGCTTTTTTTCTGCTTATGTGGTGCTGAGGAATCGAACCCAGGGCCTCATGCATGCAAGGCAAGCACTCTACCACTGAGCCTCCTTCCCAGCCCCAACACTGAGCTTCTTTTCCTCAAGTCTAATGCTCTACCACTTGAACCAGAGCTCTACTTCCAACTTTTTTGGGGATTAGTTTAGTGGAGGTAAGAGTCTCACAGACTTCCTGCCTGGTCTGAGATCCTCAGATCTCAGTCTTCAGAGTAGCTAGGATTATAGATGGGAGCCACCAGCCCCAGTCTGAAAATTAATTTTTAAAGACACCATTGTCTATTTCTTAATGCATAGCCGACTTAACTAATCTCTAATACCACCTTTCCTTTTAGGTCAGAATTTTGCTCCATGTAGTACCTTCTAATTGACTAGATTTGGCAAGCAAGATAAAATGTACTTGACAGCTTGGTCCATCTAGAGTTCTCAGTATTATATTACCTTACCTCTTGGAACAAGAAATACATAGGAGATATTTATGGAATGCTCTGGGTAATTTGATTAGACCAGGATTAGAAAATCTGTGTCTTGTATATTACCTTCCAGTTGCTTATCCTTCTCAATTAGTGTGATTTCTGGTTTTAGGAATTAGTTACTTTCCTTGACTCTGTTTATTCATTTAGCTAGGATATGAGAAAATAATTTTGTTTTATAGTATTTTATCTTTTTCCGCTTAAAAGTTCAAAATACAGCCTAGAACTGGTGGCTCATGCCTGTAATCCTAGGTACTCAGGAGGCTGAGAATTAAGAATCATGGTTCAAAGTTAGCCCAGGTAGGAAAGGCCAGGATACTCATCTCCAAGTATCTACCAAAAAAGTCTGAAGTGGAGCTGTGGCTCAAGTGGTAGAGCACTAGCCTTGAGCAAAACAGCTCAAAGACAATGCCCAGACCCAGAGTTCAAACACCAGTACCAATACAAAAAATTCAAAATACATTATTGTTGATAATTTTATTTATGCTTAGCAAAACAGATCCAAAACTCAAGACTATCATAGACTACATTAGCATATGTATTGTGTTTAAAAACAAGGAAGCTGATAATTCTGATCAAGTTTGCACTATTTAGAGCACACAATGAGATTTGCACTCAGTAAAAGACACTATTTTATAAGAGAAAGATGATGCAGAAAATAACATCTACTTTATATGACAAATGAATAAAGAAAGAGAAGCTGTTTATGTTGGAAAAAAGACTCTCCAAGGAAAATAGGTTGCTATCTTTTTTCATGTTAGTTGGTTTATATCTGTGTCATTTTAGAGGATATAAATAAGACTAAGGGGCTGGATGAGTTCACTCATGCCTTTAATTATAGAGGAAAAAGAGATTGGGAGATCATGATTCAAAGCCAGCTGAGGCAAAAAGTTCACAACATTGCATCTCAACACACACACACACACAAAAAAAACAGGGCACAGTAGTATGCACCTATCATCCTAATACATGAGGAGCATAAATAAGAGTATCGAGGTCCAGACTAGCTTGGGCATAAATGTAGCAGCCCATTTGAAAAATAACTAAAACAAGAAGGACTGGAGCCACGGCTTAACAGGTAGAGTGCCAGCATAGCAAGTGAAAGGCCTGAATTCAAACCAGAGTGCCATCACCAGAAAAATTGTAAACACTAAAAGCTGCAAAGTTGTAATTCAATAAAGTGGTTCCTGGAAATAAATATAAAAAATATGTGTACCTTGTTCCTTTTCAGGAAATTCACAAGTATATATAGGTATTAAAATCATATACCAAAAGATGTCTCTAAATTATCTATGCTTTCCATAAACTCCTACTTCTAAACTCATTTTCAAAGGAACTGGCATTAGGATAAGCACTGAAAACTGATTATGAATGCAATTCCTTGGCCCTGTACCTGGTCTAGACCAATAGAACTAGAAAATGGTATTGAATACCAATAATCTGTTTAACAATGAGTCTTTAAGAATTCTTGACACTGCTAAGATGTGAAGATCACTCCTAATAAGTTCCACTGATATTCTGCAGCTCATTATATTCCTGTTGATTTCTTTTTTAATAAGTTTTTTATTGTGAAAATACTGTGTACAGAGGGGTTATGATTACATGAGCAAGGTAATGAGTACATTTCTTATCAAGCATTGTTTCCTCCTCTTTTGTTTTTCTCCTACCATCCCTTCCCTCCCATCTCCACAACTACATTTCCCCTTTCCCCACCCTCCCCACCTAAATTGTAAAGTTCGTTTTTCAACATAGCGTCTTGTACATCTCATTGTTGCAATGGGTCAACCTGTATCCTTATTTAAACAATTTGTTTTTTCCCTCCCACTCCCCAAATTTTACCAACATCAAATACAGTGAAAACGGGTAATACCATGCGGGAGGGACATACAAAGGAACAAAAAAAAATCACGTGGTACCTTATAAATACGTTAGAAACAATAGCAAGAAAGAAAAAAACCCACTTGTGTCCTTATCTTAGGGTTCATTTCACTTATCATCTTATCTGACCTTTTCTGCTTATCTCAGATATATACTAGTTATTGCAAATAAGGGAAACCATGGGACCTATGTTTCCTTGTGCCTGGCTTACTTCACTTAATATAATTTTTTCCAAGTCTTTCTATTTCTTAACAAATGGGCAATGTCATTCTTTTTGATGGAGGCATAGAATTCCATTGTGTATATATACCACATTTTCTTGATCCATTCATCTACTGAGGGGCATCTGAAGAGGAAATAAGAATGGCCAATAGACACATGAAGAAATGCTCAACCTCCCTAGCCATAAAAGAAATGCAAATCAAAACATTGAGATACCACCTCACCCCAGTTAGAATGGCTATAATCAAGAACTCTAATAACAACAGATGCTGGAGGGGATATGGACAGAAGGGAACCTTACTGCATTATTGGTGGGAGTTCAACCACTTTGGAAAGCAGTATGGAGGTTCCTCAAAAGACTCCACATAGAGCTCCCCTATGACCTAGCAATCCCACTTTTGGGCATTTACCCGAATGATCACAAACAAGACCACACTAAAGCTACTAGCATAACTATGTTTATTGCAGCATTGTTTTCCAAAGCTAAGATATGCAACCAATCCTGTTGATTTCTTTTATAAAATTTACCATAATTTGAGCCAGGCGCCTGTGGCTCATGCCTGTAATCCTAGCTACTCAGGAGGTTGAGATCTGAGGATCATGGTTCAAAGCCAGCTCTGACAGGAAAATTTGTTACACTCTAATCTACAATAAGCCACCAGAAAACCAGAAGTGGCACTGTGGCTCAAGTGGTAGAGTGCTAGCCTTGAACTAAAGAGCTAAGGGAACAGCACCCAAGCCCAGAGTTCAAGTCCCATGACAGACAATAAAAGAAAAACAAGAAAAAAATTACCATAATTTGTATTTTTTTTGTGCTCATCCTGAGACTTGAATTCAGGGCCTGGTGCTATCCCTGAACTTTCACGGTCTAGGCAGGTACTCTACTACTTGATCTCCACTGGCTTTTATTGATTTGGGGTGATTAATTAAACATAAGACACCTGCTGAGCTGGCTTTGAGCCAAGATCTATCCTGTGATCTCAGCCTTCAGACTAGCTAGGATTACTACCATGAGCCCCAGCACCTGACTTATAATTTGTATTTTTATTTTTTTGCTAGTCTTGGGACTTGAACTCAGGGACCAAGCTTGAACTCAGTACTAGCCCTGAGGTTTTGTTGTTGTTGTTGTTTGTTTGTTTTGCTCAAGACTAGTGTTCTACCACTTGAGCTACAGCTCCACATTGGGCTTTTTTGGTAGTTAATTGGAGATAAGATCTCATAGCCTTTCCTGCCCAAGCTGGCTCTGAACCTCAACCCTCAAATCTCAGCCTCTTGTGTATATAGTATTACAATGTGAGCCACCAGTGTCTGGCCATACGTTGTATTTTTAAGGTTTCTTCTAATGATACTGTATGACTCAATGATTCCTTTTATAGATGATTTCTCCCATGATGTATAGAAAGGAAGAAATACTTATGGAAAGCCAACCATATGTGATTTTCAACCTAGTGTAGATAATTTAACTAGCTGGTATAAATTTGGATACTTTAAAGGGTTATGAACAAATGTTTATCTTCTATAAAATTAAATACACATTTAAATGAGTTCATTAATATAATAATTTTGAAACAATGACATAGGATGACACACTGCAACAATAATACTCACAAGACACTATGTTGGAAATGAACTTTACAACTTAGGGCAGGGTAGGAGGAGTGGGGAAAGTGGGGGAGGGAAGGGATAGGAGAAAAACAAAGGAGGGGGTAACAGTGCTGGATAAGAAATGTACTCATGGGGCTGGGAAGGTGGCTCAGTGGTAGAGCGCTTGCCTTGTATGCATGAGGCCCTGGGTTCGATTCCTCAGCACCACATAAGCAAAAAGAAAAAAAGCCGAAAGTGGCATTGTGGCTCAAGTGGTAGAGCCCAAGCCTGGTGCTAAAGAGCTGAGGGACAGCACCCAGGCCCAGAGTTCAGGCCCCACGACCAGACCCCCCCAAAAAAAGAATAAAAAAAAGAAATGCACTCATTACCGTATTGATGTAACTGTCATCCCTCTGTACAGGATCTTTACGATAAAATAAAATTAAAATATATATTAATTTTAACCAAAAATTACTGTTATTTCATTTACTTCAGAATATGTTTTGTAAAATAGAATGTTTTTTTTTTTACTATCTTGGAAGATACATAATACAGCTTCTCACATGTTACTATTTTACAAAATTCGGGAATTGCCTAATATTCTTACACTAGCAAAGATTTTGGTGGCATTACATTTATGACTTCAAACAAGCAAAACACTTTTTATAGAAAACATAAAATAGAGCTTAAAATGTAGTTGAATATGAAAGTAAAACAAATTCCTTATGAGCAAAAAATGCCTATTTTTTGTTGTTATTTTTGTTCTTGTTTAGAGACAGTGTCTCTCTATGGAGCCCAGGGTAACGTCAAATAGGACTACTGCTTTATGTATTTTACTGAGTATCATGAGTACATTTTGAATGCTTATATGCAGTGCCCAAAAATCCTGGAAGAGGATTTTTTTTCCTTAAAGATAATGAAATGAGTTGAGGTATGTTAAAATGCTACCACATTATATTTAACTTGAGTTCATTTAGAACATAACTGCTATGAATATTACCTTGAAATGAATTATGATCAAATTTAGCTTGTCATTATTATTTTGTCATCTTTTTTCATAAGGTCAATTGGAGTTTTACTTATTTTTAGCTGGAGAGACTAAGACTGTCTCTGCAGTCTAGAGACTGGATTTTGATTTTGATTTGGTTGTTGCTGTCCAACAGCAGAATGCCTTGGGGTATCCACTTACAGTAGTGAATATAAGTATTGCTATCATTATTACTATATTTAAACATTCATGGTAGGCAGGAATGTGTAAAGTCTGAATATAACATGGTTAAGTATGTCACTGCCCCTGCCCAGGGCAACTTTGACTGAGAGGACATGGTGACATGATGAGTAAGCTGGCAGATGCCCTGTTTGGAGCTAAGTGTTGCTTCACTGCTGACTTAACTGACAAGAGGATTAGGATGTTGTCTGTGTTTTCTGAAGAGCATCTAGCAGTTTTCTTCTTGTATATTAACTTACCACATGGGATTTTTATTGCCGTTTTATGCTTATTATTATATCTCTTTTTAGTTTTCCTCACAGGAGAAAGGGCCAATTCAGTTTTAAAACGTTACCCAAGAGCTAATGGCCTTTTTGAAGAAATCAGACAGGGCAACATTGAACGAGAGTGCAAAGAGGAAATCTGCACATATGAAGAAGCCAGAGAAGCTTTTGAAAATATTGAAAAAACAGTAAGTATATCAGCACTTGAAAACATTTTCACAGGCTTTCCTGCCTTTTTGATGCTTATCTGAAACCTCCATTCCCAAAGTTTGTGCATTGCTATCAGTTATAAATTACTTTTGTAAAGAAATCTGAAAGTGGTATGTAACTAATAATGCTCTGTGTGTGGGAGGCACAGATTCATGTCCCTGTGTATTGGTCCATTTCCATAGGACACTTGTGAGTTAAGATTTACCATCATGGCAAGGGGAAAATACCTAGTTCACACAAGACTTGGGGCTAGAAAGTTAATATTATCATTACTTTACTATGCCGAATCAAAAAGAAACAGAGGCAGAGGCTAATGGATACTGATGGTGTTTTAATATGTCTTATGTCTCTTGGGCCAGGGGTATAACTCAGTGTTAAAATATTTGCTCAGAATGCTTGAGCCCCACCTAAAAAATAGTGCACCTCTCTAATGCAAAAAGAAAGACCAGTAGATTTTCCTTTTCATTTCATGACAATATTTCTCTTTAACTTTCTTTCTCTAGACAGCATGCTATTTTAGAGATAATGCATAGGAAGGCACAAAGCAGGGGTGTCAATTTTATAGATCTTCTCCACAGTTGGAAATTGGGAGCAGATCTAATCTATGCATAAGTTAAATTTAAAACATTTACACAATACAGATAAAGATCCACTCTGTGTACCATAAAAATAATATTAGATGCTACATAAATGATGTCTGATATGCTATAGGGACATTAGATATTCCATAGAAGCAGTAGCTGTACAAGAATTTTAAAGAGGAGTTTGATCTTTTATTAGGTAAAGAGATTTATTGGAACATATTATAAATATGAGTGGAAATCTCATAATGAAATCCCCTCTGTATAACTAATGTAAGCTAATAAAAAAGATTTTAAAAAACGTTCTGCAAGCCTGGGAAGAATGAATGAGCTCAAGGAAAGAATGTTAGATATGTGATTACTAGATTGATTGCTAGATTCCAGTGTACAAAGCATAGCAAAATCTGCTGTTAATTTTGTACCAGTTCTGGGGCTTGAACTCAGGTCCTAGGCTCTGTACCTGAGTGCTAGCTCAAGGCTAGTACTTTACCACATGAACCATAGCTCTACTTCTTGGTACTTTAGTGGAGCTAAGAATCTCATGGACTTTCATGCCTGGGCTGACTTTGAACCACAATCCTCAGCTCTCAGCTTCCTGAGTAGCTAGGGTTACAGGCATAAGCCATCAGCACCTGGTGAAAAATCAGTTTTTAGACCAATAAAATGTGAGCTAGATCAGCTTCACTAATTCAGTTGGTGTTTATTAAATATGGTCTGAGTTATGGATCTGATTTTTCCACATGGCTGTCCAGTTGTCCAGATACCATTCACTAAAAAGTTCCGCTTCACTCTGGCAAAATAAGTTATCTCTTTCTGGATACCTAATTTCAATATATACTTATTCTATTTCAGGATTTAATATTTTGGTCATTGGCCCAACTTTGTGCTCAAATGATCAAACCATACTATTTGAATTATAGAAGATGTGTTGCATGTTTTAGTATGAATTGATTCTCTCATACATAGTGTGGTTTCTCTGTGGTTTGCAGGCTGTTCTTCCATGCTTATTTTTCCATATAAAATTTATTATTAACTTGTCTAGCTCCAGAAAAAGTGCTTTCCCAGTATTTTTATTGGGATTTCTTTCAGTCTGTACCTCTTCCCCCCCAACTCTGCTTTTACCATAGTAATTTCATCCAACCATCTGTTTGCCATCTCTCATTCTTCTTTTTCATATCCCACATTACATCTGCCAATGCTTAGTTCTAACATGAAAATACAATCGAAACCTAGTTACCATGTTACCTCTCTGCTTGTCTACTTGCTACATTATATCCAAGCCACCTGTTAAGGTTATTCTCAGCTGATGGAACTATTTGGAGAGGTGCTAAAACTTTAGGAAGTGAGGCTGAACTGAGAGAAACAGGTCACTGGAAGTGTGTTGTTAAAGGAGCTCTTATTCCTGATCCCCTTATTCTCCTTCTCTTTCTTTCCCTGCTTCCTGGCCACCATATGGTGAGCAGCCTCTTCCTTGCACTCCTCCTGCTATGATAGTCTGCGTCATCACAGTCACAAAGCAGTAGATCCAGCTGATACAAAACTGAAACCTCTGAAACCATGAGGCAAAATATAGCTTTCTTGCATTGAACTATCTTTGGTGTCTGTCATAGCAACCAAGTCTGACTAAACACATCACCATACCCCTCACATCCATATGATTTCTTGAACCTTCCTCTCCATAATTATTTCTCAGAACAATAATCTACAAGGATGTTTTAAAATATCTTTGCCCTTGGGGGCTGGGAAGGTGGCTCAGTGGTAGAGTGCTTCCCTTGCATGCCTGAGGCCCAGGTTCCATTCCTCAGCACCACATAAGCAAAAAGAAAAAAGCCAGAAGTGGCGCTGTGGTTCAAGTGGTAGAGCACTAGCCTTGAGCTGAAGAGCTGAGGGACAGCACCCAGGCCCAGAGTTCAGGCCCCACGACCAACAAAAAAAAAATCTCTTTGCCCTTGCCAGATGTGGTGGTGCACACCTGTAATCCCAGCACTCAGGAGGCAGAGCTAAGAAGATCATGAATTCGAGGACAGCCTGAGCTAAAGAGTAAATCCCTGGGCTACATTAGTGAAAAGCTTAAAACACACACACACACACACACACACACACACACACACACACACACACACACACCTCTTCAACATTTCAGTGGCTTTCTATCTCCCTCAGTAAAAGCCAAAGTTCTGAGAATCACCTTCATAATACTACACAATCATTTCCATCCCACACTTTCATACTCCTGCAGTTATTACTTTACCACATCTCCTATGACACTTCCCCTTATTCACTTTGCTACAGATTTCTTCTGCTGCTTTACACATACACAAAGCAGGAGTGCTATCTTGTGGCTTTTGCAATTGCTCTTTCCTCTTCCAGATGGGTCTCTCTGAACTTTCTGATCACTCTCGGGTCCAGGTATTTGTGCAACTTTACCTTCTCAATAAGGAAGTATCCTGTCATAAATTGCACCCTTGATTGCATTCCATGAATTGTTTTTCTTCTTGGCACTTATCACAGTCTGCCATCTATTTGTTTTATTTGTTATTTCCTCTCTTCCCATGACTATTAGCCCTATGACAGAAGCATTTTGAATTCTTTTTTGTTCATAGCTACAGACCTTAGTAATACTGGCACATAATTGGTGCTAAATAAATATTTAATAAAGGAATAGACTAATGGATTATCATATTACAAAGTACATTTAATGCATAGGAAGAAGTGATTTAAACATTGTTCATAAGATGGCTGAGAGATGTGGACTTTAAAAATGGATTTTTATTATGTTGGCATGGATTTGTTCCATTCTTTATGGTTTAAAGCCTGTCATCTAGATATGCTTATGCCATTAAAATCATACCATTTGCAATAAGGTGTAATAAAATAAAATAGTGGCTTTCATCCTTTATTTGCTTCAGAACAGGTATTAGAGAATAATGTTTGTTGTGTGTTAAGAAAGATCGAATATTCGACAACACAGATTCATCTTAACCTTGGCAGTGAAGAAAGTGATTGGCTTTTCATTCTTTTAAAATTCTTATTATCTGTTTTGTTTATTTTTGTTTATTCACACCTTTTTTTCTCTCTCAAAAGTGGACTATATGACTTTGGAAGTCTGCATTTGGTAGACCCTTTATTTATAATTCCTTACCTAATTTGAAACACAAGTGTAATTATACAGTGGAAGAAGAGGTGTCATGCATAACATTCTTCATTCTCCACATGTAGAAATTGGGTCAGATTTACTAAGATGTTATCTAGTGAATACCTGCCATGTAGCAGACATGGGACACTGAAAACTCCTCCTCCATGGAGTTTGAGCTCTGATAGAGACATAACATACACAAAGGCTGCAATGAACACCTTGTGTATATTAGTTTCTTCTGTTTCTCACTTACACTTCAGTAAAGCTGAAGGAGAGAAAGTAAAGCAGTAATCTGAATGCCATGCCGGAACCCTCTCTATTGAAAATAAGATAGATCTGATCTGGTGTCTCATTTCTGCCACATACTGAATTTATTGCTTTGAAGTTATCATTTCACCTTTCTAGGCCTCAAGTTTAATACAAGGTTCATAAGACATTGTCACAGTGAAACCCCTGTACAGCTAATATATGCTAATAAAAGTGTTAAGGGGGGCTGGGAAGGTGGCTCAGTGGTAGAGCACTTGCCTTGCATGCATGAGGCCCTGGGTTCGATTCCTCAGCACCACATAAGAAAAAAAAAAGCCAGAAGTGGCACTGTGGCTCAAGAAGTAGAGCGCTAGCCTTGAGCTGAAGAGCTGAGGGACAGTGCCCAGACCCAGAGTTCAGGCCCATGACTGGACCCCCTAAAAAAATATTAAGGGGGAGGATTATACCCACAACAAAATGCCTAGTATAAACAAAGCCTTCAGTGAGTGTATTTTATTCCAGTTTCTAGGTGCCAAGTTATAGCTACTTTATTGAAGAATCATTTACTTTCTATCATTTTTTTCTCTCTTCTCTGTATAATATAGGACCATAAGGTTTCTCTGCATTTTGGATTTTTGTACTTAAGCTACCATAAAGAAAATTGTGTGTGTGTGTGTGTGTGTGTGTGTGTGTGTGTGTGTGTGTGTGTGTTGATACTGAGGCTTAACCTCCTGGCCTCATGTTTTACTTGAATTTCTTGAAAAGGCATGGTGCTCTACTACTTGAGCCACAATTCTGCTTTTGGCTGAGTAATTGGAGAAAAGAATTTCTAGTTGTCTGCCTAGTCTGGCTTTGAATTCAACCCTCAGATCTCAAACTTCTTGAGGACTAGAATTATAAGCAAGAGCCAACAGTGTCTGACTCAGTAGTAATTTTTTCAAGTGCATGGCAAGAGGTACTACATTAACACTTCGCGGCAGGGAAAGTGATTCTAAGAAGTGCTCAGTGTTTGAGATGAGATATTTAAGAATTGATCACTAAGTTCCCAGAGATGACTCATTTCACTTGTAGGCAGGAACTCAGATTCTCTGGCACTGTTAGGGAAACTTCTATTTCACTTAGCCTCTTAGGATCTGCTGATAGCTCTTGATCCATATTTAGAAGTTGGTCCTGATCCCTGGTGACTAAACACCCGTGAAGGCTGAGGGAATTCAAGAAAGACGGGAGGTGGAAGTTAAGTCTGGACAAACATATAGCAGGTAAATTGGAAACATCACCATGGCCATCTTTCAGCCATACCCTGTGAATTTCCTTCCAGAGCTTCCTCCCTTGTCCCTAGACCTATCCCCAACCACTCTGGGTGAGCTGAATACAGTAATTCCCTTCAGACTCATGCAGGTGTCTTCCTAGCGTTCCCAAAGGCCTTCTTACTACTTCATGTGGGGCTTCTTGAGAATAAGTTAAACAGGGACAAAATGTGTCATTTTGGTAATTTGAGCTACTTCACAAATTAAAATGTCTTCAGACAGACATCACATTGCCTCTTGTGTGACCAATTAAGGTAATTATTTTTTTATCATTGTTGGTATTATTAAGTTAGTGGTAACTATTAACTTGGCCATTGAGCTCTTTGTAGATTTTACATTCTCTGTATCTCAGTTGTTCTTATCAGGTTATAGTACTAACTTAACTAGAAGGATTTCAGGCTTTGGGGCATTAATAAAGTAGTAGTGTATTCACTCCTGTGGTAGCCTTTTTTGCCCTTATAAGCAGTCTGTTAACCTTGACCTGAAGTTACCTAAGCAGATTTTCTCTCCTAGTGTCAGTGAATCTTTTTTCAGTCATTACCTCAGAGACTTGGTACTGGTGGGGTACACAGGTCCATTTCTTATCATTTGTAGAAATAGCTGCACCATAGATTTTAGTATAACTATATTTTAAGCAGCAGTGTTAAGGTTGCCCTGCTGAACCTCCAGATGTTGTAATTTATGTGTGGTTGATCTGAAGGTCTATACAGAATTTCAGATTTCATCTTGTCTTGTTAGAATTAATGTGCTAATGAAATCTTCTCATTGATCTGGTAGAAACCTAAAAGATCTACAGAAATATTGGTCCTTGCACCAAAGTGTAAGGTTATATTAAATGATGAGTCAGGTGCCTATGAAGACCTTTCCTTTTATAACTATTAGTTTGTATTTGTTTTTGCTTTTGTTTTGGTGCTAGTCCTGGGGCTAGAACTCAGGGCTTGTTCTTCCGTTTGAGCCACAGCTCCACTTCCACCTTTTTTGGTGATTAATTGGAGATAAGAGTCAGATGAACTTCCCTACTTGGGCTGGCTTTGAACCAAGATGCTCTGATCTCAGCTTCCTGAGTAGCTAGGATTACAGGTGTGATCCACTAGAGCCCAACATCTGTATTCTTTCTATAGTTTAAACTCCTGTTGACAGACAAGCAGTTCTCATACCTACCTAGGAAGTTTCAGGCATAAAAAACTGTTAGGTTTTTAAAAAGAGGTAGCCCAGTAAGAACAGCACCACGCATGTGGTATTCAGGTAAGGGGTAGGTTTATTCAGTAGACCTGCTGGGACCAGGCAAGGTTGGCACTCCACGTGGCTGGGAAAGGCCTGGGAAAGAGAGAGAGCTGGGAAAGAGAGAGAAAAGAGCTAGAAAAGAGCATAGAGAGAGCATCTGGGAAAGGTGGGAAAGGGAGAGAGCTAAGAAAGAGAAGAGAGCTGGGAAAGAGAAAAGGAAAGAGCTGAGAAAGAGCTAGAAAAGAGCAGAGAGAGCTTCTGGGCCTGGGCTAGACCTTATCTAGGGTATGGGCGGAGAAAGGTGTGGCCACATCAAATCCAGATGTGACCTCAGCAGATGCAGATGTGACCTCTTCCAGGTGTCCCAGTTGCCTAGGTAACACAGGTACTGGGTGGAGACTTTGCTGCGAGGAAGGTGGAGTCTGCTAGCCATCCAGGAGTGGATCTTACAAAAACCATCCATTTCCATTCATTTGCTGCAAATGATAGAGTATTTTTCCTTTATTATATCTTTATTAGAGGTAAGAGTCTTCATACTTTCCTGCCCAGGTTAGCTTCAAACCAGAATTCTCAGCTCTCTGTCTCCTGAGTAGCTAGGATTACAGGTACAAGCCACCAGCACCTGGCTGAGTAACATATATTTTATGCATAAGTAGATTAGAGGAGCTCAGAACCTCCAAACAAACCAATGATAAGGAGGTGGGAACATTAGTTACTCTGATTTTCTCAGTACATATTATATTCATGTTTTTAAATATCACACTACCTCGTAAGTGTGTCCAATTATTATATATTAATGAAAATGTGAAAGATTAAGGAGATGAAATGCTAACGGGAGTTATTATGCACTGTATATGCATTGAATTATCACACTGTATACCATAAATTTGTACAATTAAAATAATAATTAAATACGGTAAATCTGCTCTTACCCATTTAAAACCAGTATTCAGTGTAATTTATGTTTACCTCTTCCTTCTCAGTCCCAACTGATGTTAGTCTCTGACCTTAAGATCATGATATAGGAAAGGGGACACTGGTTTGCAATGCTTAAACATTGTCAATTCTCTCTACTTTAGTATGTTGAGAACTGGAGGAAGGAAAAGATGGTAAATGTTTGTAACTTAACTCTTAAATCTTAATGCTATAGATTCTTCTTAGCTGTCAATAATTCTTTGTTGAGCTTAGTTGTGAGCAAGAAGGGAGATACAGTTGAACTTCAACCCAGAATATGCCTCCACACAGCACAGTTCTTTTCAAGAAGACAGGTTATGGCTTTATATTATCCTTTTCTGACCCCTTTCTCAACCTGCTCCTACCTTACAATACACACTTACTTCTTTGTTGGGGCCCTTTGCTTGGCAAGCAGCCTCTGAGTTAGAGGAGCGGCCTCAGGACTCAGCCTTCCACAGTATTCATATAACATATGGTAAAGTCCTATGGTGTCCTTTTAATCAATTATTATTTTAATTTTATAAATTTATGATACATAATGATAAATATTAGATCACTGACCCTAAATGAAAATGGATGTTTCCGTTTTTAGAAAGTGGCTTTTACTCCTTTGCTACCTTGCTCTTACATGATCTCACTATATTCCTTTTTCTGCCTGCTTTGAGCATTTATTGCTAGTCAGACTTTTCATCACTGTGACTAAATACCTGACAGAATGAATGTAAAGGAGTAATGAGGAAAGATTTATTTATTTTGGCTTGTGGTTTTAGAGATTTAGTCCATGGTCAGCTGTTTCTAAGCCTGTGAGAAGACAGAATATCAGAACAGAAGGTGAAGTGGAACAGAGCTTCTCATTTCAAAGCAACTGGGAAACATAGAGAAAAGAAGGGGCTGGACCAAGATATATCTTTCAAGGGCACACTCCCAGTATTACACTTCCTCCAGTGAGGCCCCACCTCCTACTTTCTATCACCTCTAATAATGTCATCCTACTGTGACTCCATCAAGGGATTAATCTGTTCAACATATCAAAGCTTCCAGTATCCACTGGAGACAAAAGTCAGTCAGCTGGCAAGCAAATGCCCAATAGATGAGCCTGTAGGAGCCATTTCACATTTAAATTTTAACAGCCTTCTCTCTGGGTTTCTCTGTGTCTCCCTTTCACCCTCTATTTCTCTCTGTTCATATAGGTATGTCAATATACCATTCTCTCCTAGATATGAGGAAGAGCAATCATCTCTTTGTGATTATTTAAAATTTTCAGTTTATCATACGAATTCCCATTTTGGAAAAGCAATTTGCTACTTACTATCTTTTGGTGGTGGTGGTGGTGGTGGTGGTGATTGTACAGCTTGAATTCTGGACTTGGGCGCTGTCCCTCAGCTCTTCAGCTCAAGGCTAGTGCTCTACCACTTGAGCCACACCGCCACTACCAGTTTTCTGGTGGTTTATTGGAGGTAAGAGTCTCACAGACTTTCCTGTCCAGGCTGGCTTTGAACTGCGATCCTCAGATCTCAGCCTCCTGAGTAGCTAGGATTACAGGTGTGAGCCACTAGTGCCCAGCTTTGCTGCTTACTAGCTTGGTCAGCTATTTACCACCTTGACTGAACTTGAACAAAGTCTATAACTTCTTTGAACCCAGTTTCTTCATATGTAAGATAAAGATAATGAAAGCATCAATCGCACTGGGTTGAAATTAAATGAGCTAATGTATGTAAAACCTAAGAGTGCCTGACATGGTATAAGTGCTGTATGTGCTTTATCATCATCATGGCCATTATCATATTACACTCACTTCTGGGTTCATTCGTCTATGCTTTGGAAAAAATAGTTAATATCTGTACTTTATCACTGAGAGTATTTCTTACGTTGCTACCATCCGCTTCATCCTTCATGTTGAAAGGGAGAAATCCTTTCTTTCTGCTTTGGCTGCCAAATATCAGAACCCACCAGAGCAAATTGCTGCTTTAACTACAGCAAGTGTGGCTCAAGACAGCAGGTGAGTTTTGTTGTGGCAACTTTCCATAGTATTCTCCATCATTCTGTCTCCACCCATTTTCCTTTGAAATCACCCCTGAAATATTTTGTGATTATTCTTTCTACTTTGGCTGCCTAAGCTTCTGCTTCCATTTCATTCCTGTTAAACAAGAGCAGAAGGATGAATGTAATTTGAAAACAATGATTAGATTGACAAATACTTGGGGAACTTTCCAACCTTCTCTGATTTCCATTTGTTTCATACACACACATACACACACACACACACACACACACATGCACGCTTTTGATATTTCTGTTTTATAAATGCTTTGGCAGCTTACTTGTTTTATCACAAATATGAGCTGGAAAAATATGGCCTAGCAGCTAAATATAGCCCCATCTGCTCTTGTAAATAAAATTTCACTAGAACAGACACATTGCCATTCATTTACACACTGCCTCTTGCTGGTTCCTGCCACAGAGTTAGATTCAATGTGCAAGGAAGAGACTTCTTGTCTTCTAAAGTCTAAAAGTATTTACTATCTAGTTTAAAACAAAATCTTTGTCTGCACTGTTTAATAAGTTACTTGTCAAAATTCCTAAATTTACCTAAAACTGAGAAATACTTTTAAATTTTCAACTCTTTTATACTCTTTTTTTTTGGGGGGGGGGTCCAGGCGTGGAGCCTGAACTCTGGGCGTTGGAGCTGTCCCTCAGCTCTTCAGCTCAAGGCTAGTGCTCTACCACTTGAGCCACAGAGCCACTTCCGGCTTTTTTCTTTTTGCTTATGTGGTGCTGAGGAATCAAACCCAGGGCCTCATGCATGAAAGACAAGTGTTCTACCACTGAGCCACCTTCCCAGCCCCATGCTTTTATACTCTTAATACTCTCACTGCAATTTGATCTTGGATTTCCCTACCACAAACACCCACTAACACACAAGTTTTCTTTCAAACTGTCTACAGTTTCAAGCTGTAATTCATAACCAGCATGCTAGAAAGCCTTAGGTCAAGGCTGGTACTTTCCTACTTGAGCCATACTTCCACTTCCAGCTTTTTTGGTGAGTAATTGGATACAGATACAGTCTGCAAGGGATGGCTTTGAACCTCCATCCTCAGATCTCAGGATGATAGGCATTGAGCCATTATCACTTGGCTGAATGAATAAAATTTTAACAGGCAACTTTATGTACTGGTCAGTGATATTTTTGAAACCTTGGAATTCTTTCCTTTTCTTTTTATTGAATTCTTTCCTTTTCTTCTTATATCAGGACAGTTTCTAAATGTCCCATGTTAATTGGTTTCACCAAAGTGTCCTGAAGATAAGCCTTAACAGTTTGTAAATAATCACAGCTAAATTAAGGAAGTTTTACCTTAAGATGTGTGCCTCTGTGAGAAAAAAAAGAATCCCCTAAACTAATCTAAATAAAACACAACCAACTTTAACTCTTTTCTGCATTCTCCAGCTATTTTGTCTTCAAGAAATTGAACTGGCACTTAACCTGCCTAGCATAAATATCATTTCTTTATGCATTTCACTGTCTTGTCCAGTCAGTTTTCAAAGCAATTTCTTACTTTTCATATCACTTTACAAGTTTTCTTTTCTTTCAAGTTAGATATATCTGCTAAGTGAATTTTGTGTATGTCCAGCCATTTTCTCTAGGATATCCCTATTGATTTGAAACTTAAGAAATTTTGAATTTCTTGTTTGAATTTGCAACCTGCGTATCTTTTTTACCTTCTCTTGACAAAGTAACTCCTTGAGTATGAATTCACTTCTAATCTCTTATGTCCTTCTGTCATTCTTGTTCAAGGAAAGGGAGAATGTACTTGAATATTGTGCATACATGCTCCTGCTTCTTCCTTAACAATACAAACTGAGCCAGGCACTGGTGGCTCAAGCCTATAATCCTAGCTACTCAGAAAGCTGAGATCTGAGGATCACAGTTCAAAGCCAGTCCAGGCAGGAACATCCGTGAGACTCTTACCTCCAATAAACCACTAGAAAACCGGAAGTGGCACTATGGCTCAAGCGGTAGAGAGCTTGCCTTGAGCTGAAGAGCACAGGGACAGTGCCCAAACCCAGAGTTCAAGCCCCACAACTGACAAAAAAATACAAACTGATAGTGAAATCACCCACTTTTGAAACTGTCCCAGACAGGTTCTGAGCTGATTAATTAAGAGTGATAAAACATGCTTATTTCCACTCTTCCTGATTATGGATAGAGGCCTTTAGGGCCTGAGTCACTGAAATTCTATTCATACAGAGCAGTGAGACAATTCAAAACAGAAAAGCATGCATTCTGTAAGAGGGAAGAAAACATTTTGATAGAATCTTGCACCTGCTGAGTTTTGTTCTATAACTCCCCTTTCATGATGAAACACCTCCTTCTTGGGACATCGCCCTGTGAATTAGTTGTGAGACCTCTTTGGCACCTGCAAATTGTATTTATTATGCAATTGAATTTAGCCTGTTCTAATATTATGAATTCTTTTTTGAAAATTTTATTGTAATGGTGATATACAAAGGGGTTACAGTTAACACGAGTCAGGTAATGAGTACATTTCCTTTTGAACAGTGTCACCTTCTCCCTCATTCTTTCCTAGTTTTTCCCCTCCTGACTTCCCTCATCTCCAAGTTGTACGGTTCATTTCCAACATAGTATCTAGTGGATTTCATAGCTGAATTGGTTCACCTTTTGTCCCACTGTTTCTCTATTTCCTTTTCCCCTCCCCAAATCAGATGAACTTATATATAAGTACAGAAATCAAAAATAGTGACAGAAGGGAATAAACAAAAAATAAAGGAAAGAAGAAAAGAAAAAAGAACTGCAAACATTACAATAAAAAACCTCTTCCATTTCTTGGAATTCATTTTGATAAGCATCACTTTATATGATCTTACGCACATAGCTATTAAACCCTTGTGATCCTCTCCTAAGAATATCCTCCTTTTTCTCACTGTGTGAATGTTTAGACTACAGTTTAATTAATCATGTCCAGGTGTAATTATTTGGCTTTTAGTATGCATTGGATTTACTTGTAGATGTATAGGCACATTCTAGTTATTAGAAATGAGGAAAAACATGCACTCTATGTTTCTTTGGGTCTGGCTTACTTTGCTTAGTATAAATTTTTCCAAGTCTTTCCATTTTCTTATGAATGGGGCGATGTCATTCTTTCAGATGGAAGCATAGAATTAAATTGAGTATATATACTACATTTTCTTGATCCAGGCATTTAGTGAGAGCATCTGGGTTGATTTCTTTTTTGGGGGGGGGGTTGATTTCTTATCTTCTCTATTGTAAACAATGCTGCAATGAATGTGGTCATGCTGGTCGCTTTAGTGTAGCCTGGTTTGTGGTCAACTAGATAGATGCCCACACCTAGAAATGAACTTACAGGCCAGGTGCTGGTGGCTCATGCCTGTAATCCTAGCTACTCAGGAGGCTGAGATCTGAGGATCACGGTTCAAAGCCAGCCTGGGCAGGAAAGTCCATGATACTCATATCTCCTGTAAACCACTAGAAAACCAGAAGTGGTGCTGTGGCTCAAGTGGTAAAGCACTCACCTTGAGCTGAAGAGCGCAAGGAAAGCGCCCAGGCCCAGAGTTCAAGCCCCATGACCGACAAAAAGAAAAAAAGAAAGAATTCACAGACCTATAGTCACCTAATATTTGATAAGGGAGCCAGAAACACAAAATGGAAAAAAGACAGCCTATTCAACAAATAGTGCTGTCAGAACTGGCTGTACACATGCAGAAAACTGAAGTTAGATCCTCATAGATCACCCTGCACCAGAATCAACTCCAAATGGATCAAAGACCTCGATGTAAGATCAAATACCATGAAAATATAGCAGGAAAGGACAGTGGAAACACTAAGTCTCCTTGGCACAGGTTGAAACTTCCTAAGTAAAGATCTAGAATCATAAAAAAAATCAATGTATTTTCTTTAGTAACTCTCTAAAAATCCTTTATGTTGTGCTTAAGGTTGCTTCAAAACTATGATTTAATTATCATAGTTCTTGATTGAGTAATGCAAAAGCTTGTCACTTTAAGTGTAATTTTTAGCTAGTATTCATTCTCTCTTACAAAACATTGCTCTGTTTCAGATGCTGGTGGCTCATGCCTATAACCCTAGCCACTCAGGAGGTCTGAGGTCTGAAGACTGCATTTCGAAGCCAGCCAGGCAGGAAAGTCCATGAGACTCTTACCTCCAATTAATAACAGAAATAGCAGGAAGTGGCACTGTGGCTCAAGTGGTAGAACATGCTAACCTTGAGCAAAAGGAGCTCAGGGACAATGTGCAGGCCCAGAGTTCAATCCCCAGGACCAGAAAAACAAAAAGGAAAAAATTGCTCTACTAAAGTCTTGAGATTATTTGCTCTTTCTGAATGTCTTTTGTCTATTTTCTGTAAGATGAAGACCCAAACAAATACCCAGTAGATACATACACTGAGTCTATTTGTTTGAATGCCAACAGTAGTGTTGATCTTGATTTCAAATCAGTTTTTATCTGATTCTCTGATCTCAAGGATAGACTAAGTCTACTTCCCAAAGAAATAAATCGGTAAATGCCTCTATATTCAGATCATTAATACCTCATTTGAAAATTGTTTAATTGGAACATAAACAGGCTTGCTTTGTTTTAACAATACTAGGTTTTGAATTCAAAGCTTCATAGTTGATAAACAAGCATCTACTAGCTGAGCCATGCTTCTGGTTATCTTTCCTTTTGTTAGTTTGAAATAGAGTCTTGATTTTTGCATAAGACAGTCTGGCCCATAGCCCTTCTATTTATACTTTCCACTGTAAATAGGATTACAGGAAACCAGTACCAGGCCCTGAGTTTTCTGTTTAAGAAGGAGTCTCATGACATTTTTTGCCTGGGATAGCTTGGAACCATCATCATCCTGATGTCAGCCTCTTGCTAAGTGGAGATGGACAGATGTGTGCCACTACACTAAGCTAAGTTGAGATAGAATCTCAATAAGTTTTTACACAAGCTGATATCAAATCATACTCTTTCCTATCTCTGCCTCCTAAGTGCCAGTTTAATAGGCTTGCGTTTGATTACATATTAAGCATGTAGGGAAGATTGAATTTTCTAGGAAAGTGGCCAAATGGCTTGAAATATACTAAGAGCAGATTGCTGTTTTATTTTCCCTGGTACAAATCCCAGATGTAAAACATTTTTAAATGATGTAAGCCAGAATATTAACAGTTATTTACATCTTGTGACAATATTATAATTGATTTGTTTTCATTTTTAGTTGTTTATTCATTAATGAATTTTCACATAATTAAGATTTACTTCCTGAAAATTATTAAAATTATCAATTATATTAGTGACAATACAAAAAGCGACTGCACAATTTTAAGAACATGTTTGCTGAGTTTTCTTTTAAAAAAAAACCTAAGGGGGCTGGGAAGGTGGCTCAGTGGTAGAGCGCTTGCCTTGCATGCATGAGGCCCTGGGTTTGATACCTCAGCATCACATAAGCAGAAAAATCTGGAAATGGCACTGTGGCTCAAGTGGTAGAGCGCTAGCCTTGAGCTGAAGAGTTGAGGTACAGTGCTCAGGCCCAGAGTTCAGGCCCGTGACTGACAAAAAAAGAAAAAGGAAAGAAAACAAAAGAAAAAAAAACTGGACTTGAGATGTAGTCCAGTGTAGAAGGCTTGTCTAACATGCTAGGCCTAAGGCCTACTTATGGCTTTTTAAAATACTGAATCTCTCATATGTTCTTATTTCCCTTTAAAAATAAAATTCATTATGACCATGTACACATGTTTAGTAAATTATTAATAGTGTTTCATAACATATCCCAGTACATCTTAGAATCAAAGAACATTGAAGGAATAATGTACTTTAGACAAGATTTGGCATCAGGGAGTAGAACACTGAGGACTTTCTGTCATTGCAAATTTAAAGAGCTGAATGACTATAAAACATTTAGTTTTAGTGTTCAGAGTCTGTCTTTGGACAAGATTTTGTATTTTATGTAAAAGTCATACCTCCATGGGATATCTGAGTTTGACATCTCTGAAGTAGTCCAACTACCTTAATTTTCTCATTTGGATAATGATCTGACTCTTTTTCAGCTCTTCTTTTGCCAGTTTGTCTCCTTCCCTCGTACCAGAGATTTAGCTAGTATCAATGACTTGTAATACCTGAAAATAAATATGATTATAAGAAAGCACTTATTGACTAAATGTAAACATTGGAAAATAGAGTCAAGAGCTGGGGATGTATCTCAGTGGTAAAGCACTTGCCTAGCATTCACAAGGCCCTGGTTCAAACAGTCCCTCCTTTTTTTTTTTAACAAAATAATGAGTTATCGTTTGTATATGAAGTATTCCCCAAATAGCTCCTGAGTTGAAGCCTGTTCTCCAGCTAGTGTATCTTATAGTTAAGCTGGGGGGAAAAAAACAATGTAACTGGACCATGAGTGCTCTGATCTAATCAATGGGTTAATCTAGTGAAGGATTCATTATTTGATGGCGTTATTAGGGATGGGAAAAACTTCAAAACAGAAGGATATATTAGAAGAAATAGGGTGTGGGGCCTGATTTAGGAAGCTATATCTTGTCCCAAACACCTACCTTCCTCAGCATCTTTCTGTTTCCTCACCGCCATGAGGAGATAAACTGTGCTTCACCCACACCCTTCTTTTGCATTACTTTACATGACTAAGAAGCCACAGAACCAGTGAATGTGGACATATGGACTGAAGTCTCTGAAACCATGAGTCACATTAAATTCTTTCTTTTTAAATTGTTTATCTCAGGTTGTCTCAATGATGAAAGCATGACTATCACACTGGAAGGGAAGAATTTAAGGGAAGAGAGATGAGTCAATACATTGAGGATTAAGGGTGGCCTGTGTACCAAGATATGGGATATAAATCAATCAGTCATTTAGCAGCATAGACTGGTTTTAATCTGTAAAAATTAATCACAATCACTACTATTTGAGTATATATAGAGAGAGAGAAAATATATATAAACATGTATATACTGATATTAAGCTTATGTATATTGAGTATACATATATATATATGTATGCTAGATAATCAGATGATTAGTTAGACATGTAAATATTATCTAGTGCTTGGACGACCCATAAGGTATTTATATTACCCCATTTTACAGGTGAGTAAACTAAGGCTTAAAAGATTAAGTTGCCCAGATCTCACAATTAATTGGTTATAGTTTCCTAAATATTAAGTATTTTGCTTAGCATTTTATTATTTTCAAAAGGTCTTTTAAATATTTACCCCTTAGAAATTAAATATTTATCTACAAGTATTAAAGACTTAAAATACTAGACCACTTTCTGTTTGGACTTAAACTCCCTCCTAGGAATGATATGGAATTCTTTTAAGTGCTAGTCCTGAGGCCTAGAGGCTTTCCCTGAGCTTCTTTTGCTCAAGGCTAGCTCTCTGCCACTTGAGACACAGCTCTACTTCTGGATATTTTTGATTGTTTAGTGGAGGTAAGAGTCATACAGACTTTCCTGCCTGAGCTGGCTTCAAACCACAACCCTCAGCTCTCAGTCTCCTGAGTAGCTTGGATTCCAGATGTGAACCACTAGTTCATTATATATAATTTTAATTTTCGGCCAATATCTGTGTACTAATCACTGCAGTTGGAGAAATTGAGGAACAATGTTTGATGGAAGGATACCTCAAAAGGAACCATTAGAAAACAGGGTGTCCATCTGTGGAGTGTTTGGGTATTAAAAATCTACAGTATCCTAAACTAGCACACACTACTAATAATGATGGCAATCATGCAGTGAGAACCTCAGAGTTAGATATGGAATGACAATTGTCTTATATTTGTTATTTAAATGGTTTTTCGGTAGTACTAAGGTTTGAACTCAACCTGGTGCTTTACCACTTGAGCCATACCTATACCTTTTTATTTGGTTATTTTTCAGTTATTTTTGCCCGGGTTAGCCCCAGACTGTGATTTATCTACATATTCCTCCATGTAGTTGTGACCACCAGGCCTGGCTTGTTGGTTAAGGTGGGATTTCATTAACTTTTTTTCAGGACTAACTTACAACTATACTCCTCTGAACCTCAGCATCCTGAATGGCTGAGATTACAGCTGGGTGCCACCATGTCTGGCCTGACTTTTTATTTGTAAGGGAAAATGATTTGATATGATCTGAAAAGGAAGAAACCTTTGTGGTTTTGTTCTCTTAACATAGCATAGCTGAAAGTGTAAATAACTCCCAAGTCTTGAAAAAGAGTCTTGGATTCTGACTGTTTTAGGGAGCATCCAAGATGGACACAATGATGCACAGATGGTCCCTTAACTAATTATAGTTTGACTTACAATTGTTTTGACTTTGTAGTATTGTGAAAATGATACTTGTCCAATGGAAAACCATACTTAAGAGTTTAAATTTTGCTATTTCTTTGGGCTGCTGCTATGCACTAAGATGGAGGGCAACAGCAGAAAGCTGTTGCTACCACTCAACCATCTGAACCCCAGCTGTGGTGTTTACTAGTTTGGTTTATTAAATGCATTTCACTTTATGATGTTTTCAGTTTATGACCAGTTTCTTGAGGTATAGCCCATCCTAAGCTGAGGAGTTTCTGTATTTTTAGTTTCTTGTCATGAAAAATATAGACTGTAGGTGAATCGAACCAACATACCCACTTTTGCTCCTTGGTTCATAATGTTCATTGAACCTAGACATTTGTTCATCTGCTATTTCCTTTCTCTTGAGCATACTGATTTTGGATTTATTTTTGTATTTTTCAGAGGGAGTTTTGGAGCACCTACACAAAAGCGCAGCAAGGAGAGACTAACAGAGGAAGTGACTGGTTTCAGTTTTATCTAACGTTTCCATTAATCTTTGGTCTTTTTATTATCCTCCTTGTCATTTTTCTAATCTGGAGATGTTTCTTAAGAAACAAAACTCGTAGACAAACAGTGACTGAAGACCACATTCCATTCCCACAGCATCTTAATATCATCACTCCACCTCTCCCACCAGATGAAGTATTCGATGGCAGTGGATTATCTCCAAGTTTTCTGGAATATGTAGTTGGACGCTCAGATTCTGTCTCCACTCGCCTGTCCAACTGTGATCCCCCACCAACCTATGAGGAAGCCACTGGCCAGGTGAACCTGCAAAGAAGTGAAACAGAGCCTCATTTAGATCCACCCCCAGAGTATGAAGACATAGTCAACTCTAACTCAGCCAGTGCCATTGCTATGGTGCCTGTGGAAACCACCATCAAATGAAGCTGTGCAAACTTCTTTTTACTTTAATCATTTTTAAAATACTAATGAAAAAAACTTTCTAGCACTTTACCACTACATAAATGTGTATTGACTTATTTTATTAGACTCTTACAGCATACCACTTCACATTTAACTGGTTTGATTTTCTTTATTTTTTTCCTATTTTATAATTGTTACTCATGCTTAATTAGTAGAGATCTTCATGTGACATAATGAGAGCTGCATATTCATGTGTGAATATATGCATATACATGCACACATGTGTATCAGTCCAGTATGTGTGCAATTGTCTTCAAATCCATTAACACTCCCATCTAAATTACCTATAAAGACAGCATTACTCACTAAATTTAGAAGAAGAAAAAAAGAGGCACCAACAACTTATGTAACAGATAGTGAGCAACATGCTGTAGAAATTTGCCAAAAGGTTGTTTTTAGAAGGTTTCCTTATTCTTACAGGTTTAACCTTCTGATTCTTTTCTTTTCAAAGGGAAAACTGCTCAGAGTCATTCTCCATTTTAGAAACATCTCAGAAAGAGAACAGTGCTCAAAACAAAAACTTGCTTCCAGCCAAGAAAGTGATTGGTCACTAATGGTATTTCGCTCATTTTATACTTGAGATTTTCTTCTTGTTTGATGCCTTCCCCCCACTCTAATTAAACAGTATGCTTATTTAGCATCCCATACTATTTGTACTAACATCTTGATGGGGAGAATTTCCTGGCATGGAATAATTTCTAAAGTGGATATAGGGATTAATGATATTCAGTAGATAGTGTTGGTTAACACTTTTTCTCACTAGGAAGGGACAAAAGTTATTTTCTTGCACTGTTTCATTGTATTTTACTCTACTGTTTATTCTCTCTTTACCATCACAGATTCTTCAAGCACCCAAGAATTTAAGTTAGAATAAAAATTTTTAATTACTTTCTTAATATCTTTGTACAGGCTGCAATATTTGTCCAAGATTATTAGAAGACAATTTTTCACTAAATTCGAAACTGAATTTTGTATTGTTCAATTGGTAGAAGAAGAATACTAAGTGTGTGGTAGCAGGTGCACACTAGATCTAAGTATGGATCCAACACATAACAATGTCATTATATTAGCTATTTCATTTTGCGTTTTTGTCAGATTTTTCTCTAACTGTTAGAATTTTACATTTCTCTTGGAGCAGAGGGAATAGGCTGCGAATGAACAGCCAACAGAAACTGGATCAGAAAAATAAAAACGTGAAATGAGACAATGTGTGTACAAGTACTTTGTATAGTAAGAAGATCTTTCAAGTATAAGACACTAATATTATTATGTTATTATGGTATTATTGGGATGAGCTTCTCCCTCTCTTTCCCTAAAATTAACCAGAGATTTCTTTATATTGTTGAATTGAGCAGATTGCTCCAAAAATAGCTAATATCTTCCTAATCTGAGTGTGCGAGCTGTTACTTGGCCATAATCTTGTCTGTATAGACTTGTGCCAGTTTAAAGATGATTACCAACTCAGTATAAATAGGGAAAAGTTTGGATTGCATGCTAAATTTGCAGTTAATAGCTTTCCTAGACTAAGAATGATTATATCTTAATAATAGCCTCATAAAATACATGGTGATCTTTGGTTCTAATTAAGTTTGAAGGTAGAATTGTTTGATCCAGTGAGTTATGTAGGCATGTGTGGAGTTTATGGTTTGTTTTTACATGAAAAATGAAGGGCCCTTTAGTGTGCAATAGTTTGTCATTAATATTAAGCTTTATACAAGACCAGCAGTTTTCAAAGTGTGGCCAATGAACCCTTAGGACCCTTCATAAAAGCCATTCAGGGACTCTGGAAGGAGACCAAAAAATTTGAAAACTACAGGATTAGACAAAGAAATGAATTCTTCATACTGGGTATCTTATTACAACTTATTTTACTTTCTAAACTCCTGATGTTGAGTTAATGTTGCATCTTAAAGATACCTGAATTGCAGTATAATAACAAATGCTAATCCTGGAAGCAAAAACCTAAAGTTTAAACAAACATGGCTAATGAAAACACTACTCCATAGTAACAACTGTATTGGCCACAATCTCATGGCAGCTTTTGCATAGTAATGAGAGAATAAACAAAATACCACTTTCTTCAAACATTATCCTAGTTTTGTTTGAATGGTTTGCGTTTTATTATTTTTTTTTACAAAGATCCCTTTTGCTACCTTATCTGGTTTTATAAACCGAGTTTCTGAACATTTATTATAATTAAGGGACTTATCTGGAATAACATATATTTTTGTGCTTTTGCCTTTCTTACCTGATTCATATTACATTCGCTTTTGATCGTTTTTTAATAAAGGTTTATTTTTGCAAAATATATTTAGTACACTTCTTAAATAGTAACTAAATTGAATCAACCTATTTGTATTTAAATAAAAGGATGTGCTCGTTGGTCTTCCAGTAGAGTGATTTCTAAGTCTTTACATGCAGTGGTTGTATCTAGAATTCTATAACTGGCATCTTTTGCTTCCCTGCTCTAAACATCACAAGAAATTGTATGTGTTTTCTATCGACCAATGCAAATAAGAGATTTTGTGTTTTATTGCTAATAGTGACTTCTTTAAGATTGATGACCTGATCAAATAACTATTGAGGTAGCATGTATTTTATTATACTATTTCACATTTTAAATGCTTGGTTTACATTAAATTATGGTATTTAACGTTTATGTTTATACTAGATATGGTTTTCTTAGGTTTCTGTGTTCTTGGTATGCTAAATAAAGCTATTTTTAAACTCAAGAGGTTTATATTTCCCTTGACTTGTGTTAATCATATTATGGCTGGGTGGTAGACTTGCTGCATAGTTCTTACTCATTGTTTTTTTAATAAAATGAGTGATTATATTTCTTTTCGTTGATAGACTTAGGGAGTACCACTCCAGAAGTCAGAAATCATCTGGTGAAAACTTCAGGATTTTCTGGCATCAAAGAGAACGTTCTATACTACTATGACCGCCACTGGCATGGTTTTTGTTTTACAAAGTAGAAATATTTCTGCAGGGGAATGGATTAATCTCCTTCTTCAGTGCAGTTTGTCAAATCTTGGGAGCAGTGGTGGCTGCAGAAACCCAAGAGCTGTTTGTTCCTGCTTAGCAGAACAGCTTGCTTTTGATATTTCTGAAGATAAAAAAGAAAGCACGAGATGAAAGCATTGTGACCCGAGGACATGTCCCTAATTTTAGTTACCTTAGAGAATAAAAGCTGGTTCATCTTTTCATTAACCAAGCAAAACATAATGTTGAGTTGATCTTTATGACACAACAATTAAAATGACTGTATTCTGGGAGAAACTTTAAACATAAATTATGAATAAGTATCCATTTTAAAAGGCTAACTCCTCAGAGTTAATGAAGCATTAAAAACTTTAAAAATGGGGCTGGGAAGGTGGCTCAGTGGTAGAGTGCTTGCCTTGCATGCCTGAGGCCCTGGGTTCGATTCCTCAGCACCACATAAGCAAAAAGAAAAAGGCCGGAAGTGGCACTGTGGCTCAAGTGCTAGAGCACTAGCCTTGAGCTGAAGAGCTGAGGGACAGTGCCCAGGCCCAGAGTTCAGGCCCCATGATCAGACCCAAAAAAAAAAACTTTAAAAATATATACCAATTTCTAAACTTCCATTGATAAAACATTCATCTTTATGAACACAGCCATGGGACTCAACTCCTATATCAAGATATTTTTAATATCTCATGCCTTCTTTAAGATAACACTCCTCTTTCATCTATCATAATAGATTGCTTTTGTAAAGCTTATCCCTGACTATTGCCATACAGACTTGCCTTGTTTTGTATAAGCTCTTAAGACACTTTAGAAAGCTTCAATCTAGATGTTTCAGTGCTCTTCTTCTATCTCTTGGCCGTCCTTGGAATCAACTACTTCTTTCCATCTTTCCTTTAAATCTTCTTACATTCCTAAAGCTCTAATAGTTAAAAATTGTTTAATCCTCTTAACTCCCTCTCCTATGTAAATCAATTGCTCTAAAAGTGAAGACTCATTTTCTGTAGCCTTTCAATTGTTGAAGTATCAGCATTTTCTGTCTGGTCTACAGAATGCTTTGTCATTCTGCTTGTTACTAGTACAGTATTTTGGATTTCTTTGTTTTCTTTTGCTTTTAGTGTTGCCATGGCCTTGTGTGTGCTGAGCACAGGCTTTACCACTGAGCTGCACCCCAGGCTTCTTCTCTTAACATTTTCTTACCTTTTTCTTAAACTTTGTACTGTGACATTTTGTTCTCAGCAACTTTACTTACTTAATCAATTCCTGTGGTTTTCATAGCCTCCCAAATCCATTATAATAAGACCTTGCAAACTTGTCTAGCCTTTTTTCTTTCTATAACTCAGATGATAGATATTAACAAAATTCCTACTTTGTGTGAGACATTAAAGGCATCATTAGAAAGAAACGATGTCCATAGCTTTCATCCGGTGAATTTTGTAACCTGACAGAAATGACAATATCATTATCTTCTAGAGAGGTTTATAACACTAATCCTTCTCTAGCTCACAGAGATTCCTCTTGCCCAGTCACATGATATAAATAATCATTAAATCATACAAACTGAAAGAGGATCGGACACATCCATTCCAGGGGACCACGCAGAGGCAGGCAGGCACAGGAGAAAGGTTATTATAAGGTTTATTAGAGGAGCCATATTTCCCCCAAGAGGGGGCACATGGCCTCCGTCACCATCCAGGTAGCAGGAGGGTCTGAGGGATAGGAAGGGAGGTAGATGGGAGTTCATGTGGGTCTGGGTGGAGAGAGGGAGGGGCCAGCTGTATGGAGGGAACTCCAGGAATGGGAGGAGGGCCCAGGTCTGAGTGGAACTGAGGACCAAAAGTGAGCATAACCCTAACACAAACCTTGTATAGTTTTTATCAGTTTCATCAAATGGAACGTAAACTTCAAACATTTTCTCACAGAACCTTAGAATATTAAACCAGTACAATAATTATGCTTGACTGCAAAAGTGTGAGGCTTAAATCCCTTTGTGATCCATCTTCTTGACTTCAGGTCAGTCCAAGTAACCTCAGCAATTTATGAAATTTATGAACACACCTGAAAAATTATTATAATGAAACAATTGCTGATATCCAATTACATACTTCCTCATCTTGCCACTCCAAACAAGTCTGCTCAGTCTTTGCCACCTATGAACAATTTGGAGTTGTAAGGTCTATTTTTGGATCAGTTATCCCCAACTTTAACACTATATTTGTACTTATTTTTTTCAGCAACCTCCTTTGTCTTTTATTTTAGTTGATAGAGTAAAATGTCCATCACATAACAACATATGTAGCAAGTATCTTCCACATTTTTTTCAAAGGCAACTCCAAAGACCCAGAAAGTGTTTCTGTCAAGATGACTAACTATAGATGCCAGATATGCTCTTGTCCTGCAAACAACAGCTAAAACAACAGCTGCTACACTTTTGGGGGGAGAGTGATGGTGTGCAGTACAGATGCAACAAAGAAGCTATGAAATATGGCACCTGGGGAAAGCCTTATAAGAAAAGGAACAAAGTACTTCCCAGTGACTACCATTTTGCCCCAGTTAAGATGAGCTTGAAACAGAGTGAGTCTTCCTACAGTGAGGAAATGGTTAATTAAAAACTCTCAGCAGTCCCCACTGACACCATGGATTGCTGAAGATCTTATTATTAGAGAATTCTGCAACTCTTGTGGGCTTTGAGCACAGTTTAAGGAGCTATAAGGGAATATGATTATTGCATGGTTCAATAGAAGGATCCCAATCCACATTGTACCTTTTTCTATGTATGCCAGCACTATATGCTACCATTTTGAGACTGAGCCTACAGAAGTTGACAAGTGAACCATAACTCCACCCCAGGTCCAAAAGCAATCCCACCTGTGTACAGTTATTAGACATAGATATGTGTCCCTCCACTGCCAGTGGTTGTATCACACTAAACTTCCCCAAGTCTACTGGAAGGGCCCCACCTCTTTAACACTGATAGGTAGTCCACCTGGGTATACTGGCTTTGCAGTTACCATTTGGCCCCGACAAGTCTCTCAGACATTGATGGGTACCACGTGCTTACTTCTTGATAGGCTATGCATGGTCCTTGGTCCCTACATCTGCATGGCTCACAGATAGTGATGGGTGTTCTACTGTCATTTCCAGGTACCCCATATATGCCTACCTGAGCCCTCTGGTAGGCACCCATGTAGGCACCTTTTCCATTCATATGTTTATCATACTGTACCTCCACTGCCTAGGCTGCCAGAGCATCCCTGCCTCTATAATACTCAGAGAAAATGATGGACAATTCATGCCTGCAGCTGCAAGTGCTACACTATATATAAACCTGCCCTGATAAGCTTTGCTACCATTCATTACAGATGAAGAAAGTACATGGATGCTATACTACAGCATTTACCTGAGATTAAATGTAATTTCACCTGCCTAACTGGCATCCTGGGAAATATCTCCATGTGAAAGTCTTTTACTATAAAATTAGTAGAGACAACTGATATACCAGATGTGCACATATCAATTTTTTATTATGAAAATACTGTACAGAGGGGTTACAATTACATGGGCAAGATAATGAGTACATTTCTTATCAAGCATTGTAGCCTCCTCCTTTGTTTCCCCTTCCCATCCCTTCCCATCCCCCCCCCCCCCCCCCCCCCCCCCCCCCCCCCCCCCCCCCCCCCCCCACTAAAGTTATAAAGTTCCTTTTTGACATAACGACTTGTACTTCTCATTGTTGCAATGGGTCCACAATTGTGAAACACAAAAAGCATAAAAAGGAAAGGCAATGTGACACTACCCCCAAAACACAATTCTTCATCAACAGACCATAAAGAAAGATCAAGGAAATACCTGCTAAATAATTCAAAACAATTATTTTTAAGAAACTATATCATATAAGAGAATACAGATGATTCAGAAAAATTAGAACAATGTAGCCAGGTGCTGGTGGCTCATGCCTATAATCCTAGCTACTCTAGGAGGCTGAGATCTCACGGTTCAAAACCAGCTTGAGCAGGAAAGTCCATGAGACATTTATCTCCAAGTAATGACCTAAAAAAGGAAGTGGAACTGTGGCTCAAAGTGCTAGAGCACTAGCACTGAGCAAAAAAAGCACAAGGACAGCTCTTAGGCCCTGAGTTCAAGTCCTACAACTAACAAAAATAAGTGAATAATAAAATAAATTTGAACAATGTATATTCTGAATAAAATATTCAACTAAGGGACCTAAAAAAAGAACCCAATAGCCAGGTGCCAGTAGCTTCTGCCTTTAATCCCAGCTATTCTGGAAGCTTAGATCTGAGGATTGTGGTTCAAAGCTAGCCCAGGCAGGAAATCCATGAGACACATCTTCAACTAACCACTAAAAAGCTGGAAGTGAGGCTAAGCTAGGCTAGGCTAGGCTATGCTAAGCTAGGCATATATGGTGTACCTGGAAATAACAGCATATGTAGGGACCATGGGCCATGCATAGCCTATCAAGTAGTAGGCGCATGGTTGAAGAGCCCTAGCCTTGAACAAAAATGCTTAGGGGGAGCGCCCATAGCCTGCGTTCAAGCCCTAGGACTCGCACACACAAAAGAATCCAACAGAAATATTAGGACTGAAGAGTTTGATAAGTGAAAACTTAATAATATAAAAGATGGCCTAATTATTTACCATCCCTACCATATGGAACCAACCCAGATGCCCCTCAATAGATAAATGGATGAAGAAAATGTGGTATATATACACAATGGAATTCTATGCTTCCATCAGAAAGAATGGCATTGCCCCATTTGTTAGGAAATATAAAGACTTGGAAAAAATCATATTAAGTGAAGTAAGCCAGGCCCAAAGAAACATAGGTCCCATGGTTTCCTTCATTTGTAATAATTAGTATATGTCTAGGATAGTCCTAGTGGTGGTTCACAATAACCCAATCTATGTATATTTGACCATATAAAATGATGCTAATCAAAATGAACTCCAAGAGACCTGGAAACAACAAGTCTTTTTTTGTTTGTTGACCTTGTTTTCATCAATGTACTGTATCAAGTTTTTTCTTTTTATTTTATTTCATTTTGCCCTTGATTTATCCCTGGCAATCACTGTCATTGAGTCTGGTACCCTGCATCTTGTATATACATTTTATCTGATTTGGGGATGGAAAGGAGAAAAACAAAATGGTGAAACAGGACAAAGGATGACCCAATGCAACAATGATACTCACAAGACATATGTTGGAAATGAACTTTACAACTTCAGAGTGGGCAGGGGAGGGACAGTGGGAGAAAAATGAAGTGATTAACAATGTTCAACAAGAAATGTACTCCTTACCTTACTTATGGAACTGTAATCCCTCTGTATAGCCCTTTTACAATACAATAAAATAAAAATTTTAAAGAAAGATGGCCTAAACAAAATATTCCATCAAGCAGGAGAAAAATGTTCTGATTTTGAAAACAGGTCTTTTGAAACAATAAGAAAAGAAAAAAAATAATGAGAGAAAAAAAGAAGGAAAGGGGAGAGGAAGAGGAGAGGAAGGAAGGAAAGAGGAAGAAAGTACAAAACTCTAGGGGGAGTAGAAGGAAAAGACACAAAGAAATAATCCATGTTAAAACACACACACACACACACACACACACAGATAGCTAGACACCATTCCCGTAACTGTAGCTAACCAGGTGTCTGAGATCTGAGGAGCTTGTTTCAAAGCCATCCAGGTCCGAAAAATTCCCATGAGACATATACGGGAAGTGGAGATGCGGCTCCAAGTAGTAGAGTGCTAGCCTTGAGCAAAAAGAGCTCAGGGACAGCTATCAGGTTCTGATTTCAAGCCCCGGGACTGATAAAAAAAATAAAAAGATGCTAATCACTCAAATTGATAATTATATGTTACATATGTGTGTCAGATTAACACACTGCCCTAAAAATGTGTAAAATTATTGTCAATTTAAAATAATGTAAATAAGTACACTATACTGACCACTAAGACCCATTATCTGTAATACTAATGGTTGAGGACAAGTCCCTAGATGTAATGGTTCTGATTTGTAGCTTATATAATTTCCTCTATACTAAGTTCACTCTTTGTAAACTTGGTACTGACACATAATCTCTTTAATCATATATCATTATTGTGTCTCCCAATAAAGCATTCTCCCATATGGTACTAAGACTTTTAGGCAAGTAGAGTATAAGAAACAGTAATCAGACATATTTCTAGTGGGTCACTTAGTGGCAATAATGACTGGAATCATTCTCATATCCAAGAAATCTGAGAAATAAGATAGTTTGTGGGCATAATCCATAATTTTGAGTAACAAGTCAATAAGCATTTGCTTAGCTATTCCATGAATAAGTTTCCAGGGACCTTAGGGAAAGCAGATCCACTGGACTTTTGATCACAGAGAAGTACAAAGTAAAGCTATGAAAATGGAATAAAGAAACCTGTTGGAAACGCTATTTTTAGAAAGTGAGTTTCAGAATGTGATGGGGGGAGTATAAACATACGTGGATATGTAACAAAGAAATCCCTCTTCCATATAACTGACATTATCCAATAAAAGTAATTAACATCCCCACAAAAAAGAAACAGAAAAATAAATTATATTCCTGTTTAAGCCAAAATAAACAGACCAATTTTATTCTTTGAGGTAAAAACAAAGTGCGAGAGGGGATATATAAGACAATAGTTTTCAAGACACATTAGGCAGCAAATACTGATTCCTTAGAAATGCGAAACAAATTATTTGAATCCTAGTATTGCCCCCAAATTGCTTAAGGAGTTCCCAGATTAAGAGAGGGGAAACCACTAATCTGTCTCACTATGGTTAGGATATTAAATCAAGCAACTTAGTCCATGAAAAGAACCCCTAGAAAGATTACAGATAGCATATACCTGACACTCACACAGGACCTGTAAAAGTGACTGTTTTACTCAATGCAAAGAAACAAAGGTCAAGGGGACATAATTACATAATGAGAAAACAGCCGATTCACTTCTTTCAATTACAAATAGAGAAAAAGTCTTAACCTAAAATTTTATATGCAAAGAGATATCTTTCAAAAATCAAGTCAAGGACTGGAAGAAAGGCTTGTGGTAGAGTATTTGCCTAGTAAATGTGAGGTTCTGATTTCAAAACTCAGTACTGCTTAAAAATCATGAAAACAATGAAGATCTGTAGATATATAAAGAACAAAACAACTGTACATGGTGGTACATATCTATAATTCTAGCTAGTTGGGAGGTGGAGCTCAGGAGATTCACAGTTCAAAACAAACCCAGGAAAAAGTTACCAAAAACCATCTCAACAATCAAGCTAGTTGTGTTGACTCATGTTTGCTATCCTAGGTAAAAAGAGGCATATGGAGGAGGATCATGGTATGAAAACAGCCCCAAGCAGAAAAATGAGACTATCCAAAAAGTATATGAAGTAAAATAGGCTGTGGTGTGGCTTAAAGATACAGTTTCTGCCCTAAGTTGAAGAACACCAGCTAGGTATGGGGTATATTCCTATAATCCTAGTACTTGGATGCTAAGAAAAGAGGATGAAAAATTTTATGTCACTCCAAAAAATATCTTGAGACAACATCTGAAAAACTTCTCAGAAGCACAGCTCAGTGATAGATCACTTACTTAACAGGCTCAAGGCCCTGAGTTGAAACACTAGTACTACAAAAACAATATCAGCAGCAACCATGTGGTACAGTAAGTGCATTTTCCTTCTCTCAAATATACACTCAATGTCACTCACAATACTAATTTTAAAAGCATGAGATATGTAGGGAAACCCAGCAAAAAGATGTGGCAGACATACACCAAAATTAAAAACATAAATGAAAGAACATGTAGGCAAATGGACATGTAAGTTTTTCATGGGTTAAAAAACTCAGTATTACAAGAAACACTGGTGGTTCATGTCCATAATCCTAGCTACTCTGAAGGCTGAGATCTCAGAATCACTGCTCAAAGTTATCCCAGTAAGCAATTTCTTCCCCAAATATGCATCAACAATATTTGGCTGGAGGCTTGGCTTATGTGGGAAAGTGCCAACTGTTAACAGAGAAAAGCTGATTGAGAACCCAAAGCCCTAAGTTCCAAGATATGGTACTCTCACAGAAAAAAAAATCTCATTATTATAATCATGCCAATTAATCCTCAAATCAATCTTGAGTATTCAGAAATCCCATTAATATCCCATCATATTTTTGTATATAACTTCACTAACTGATGCTGAAATTCCTATAAAAATTCAAATAATGTAGTAAAGCCAAATAATCTTTGTGAAAGAAGAACAGAATTGGAGAATTGGATGACTAATATATCCTAATGTCAAGATTTACTACAATGCTAGAGTAACCAGTGAAGTGTACAGTTGCTAAAAAGACAAATCAATGATCAGAAAAGAATCTAGTGAAATACAGATAACTAGTTTTCTATTGAATGAAAAAGTAATTCATTCAATGAAGAAAAAGCTCGCTTCCAAACAAAAAGGTCAAGAGGTATTGTTTGTCCAGATGTACCATCTGAAATTCTACATTCTGGAAGAATACGAATCTGTGAAAAACAGCATAATAAGAGCACTCCATGAAAGAATAAAATTAACACATTAGTCTATCACTTATAAATCTTATTTTTGAACTATGATAAGTCAATAAGAGAATGAGAGAGAGGAGTTTTTTTCAAAAGATATAGCTGATAATGGACTCAAAAGCAGAACAAAATAACTAAAAACCCAGTATCCTATATATCAAGCAACATACTTTGAACATGTACAAATCTTTGAAAGCATACTTCATAATTGGAGAGATGTAGGTGTCCAACCTGCATCACTAGTCATGTAAGAAATTAAAATAACAGTCAGGTACCACTACACACCTATTATACTGGCCTAAATTAAGATGAGTAAACTTACTAAGTACTGTATGTAGAGAAATTAAAATTGTTATACACTTCCACAGGGAATACAAAGTAGTAAAATTATATGGTCAAAAATTATAAAATTTCAAGTAGGTACTGGGAGTATGTTTAAGAGATCTATTGACTAAAATGATGACACTTGCTAACATATATTTGAAAAATATTAAGAGAGCTTGCTAGATTTTAAATCCCAGTACAATTAATGCTAACTCTTCATGAGGTAATCCATACGCAAAACACCTATATTTAATCATTTCACTAATATTTACACACACAAATGCACCTCAACGTATCATGTTAAATATGATGAACACAAATTTATTTTAAAATACTACAACCTCTTGGGTCAGGTTTTGGTGGTTGCTTAAAAAGGTTAATCACGCATCTCTCCAGATCCCTCCCCAGCATTAGACTCCTAGGTGAAGTTTACCCAGGAGAAATGGTAGCATATATGCACACAAAGATGTGAATATAGATACTCATAGAAAAATTCTCTGTGATAGTGCAAACCAGGAAGCAAAGTTCTCCAAAGACAAGAGGGTAAATAGGGAACTAAAGTATGAGTGAGTTATGGGAAGGGATGGGAAGGGTAAACAAAGGAGGAGGCTGCAATGCTTGATAAGAAATGTACTCATTATCTTGCCCATGTAATTGTAACCCCTCTGTACGGTATTTTCACAAAAAAAAAAAAGAAGAATGAGTGAGTTATGTCCACACAATGGGTCATAGAATGGAAGAAGGTGGGGGGTGGGGCATTCCTAATCTCTCCGAATGGAATAGAAAAGGAGAGAATTCCAGCGCTTTAGGACGTATTTGGATCTCTTAGTGGCCCAGTGGTCTCTGAGCCAAGGCCACTATGGGAGACCGGAGACAGAGATGTTCCTTGCAGCCATGGGTACTGAGGGCAACGCCGGCACAAGTGCCGTGCAAGCCCTGGTGCAACGACAATAAGCCTGCTAAGTGTATGATCACACCCGACAAGGAGACTTTCAAGATCCCCACTTCGCTAGATGGCCGAAAATGGGTATTTGTGAAGGAAGGACTGGAACACTTTCAGAAAACCCCACCACCTTCTGAAAATTTGACCACTGAAGGATCCAAGGGGCCCTTTCTGCCGACGATTTCTCACAAATCTTCCCCCACGAGTCCCACAAAGATGCCCAACAATGCAAATGTGTATTCTTCACTTTCGCAATCCCAGCAAGCACGCAGGGCATTTGTGGAAAACCTCGAAGCCAAAATGACACGGAAACATCCGTTGGCTCTCTACCCGAATCTGGAAGACGGTATATCCAAAGAGCTCTTACTGGAGGTGCTGGAATTGCTAGACCCTGAAAGGAAGCTGGAGAGTACCTGGAATTATTGTGAGCATAGCAAGAAAGTAAAAAAGTCCAAGAAACCCATCAAGACATCTAAACAGTCGAAAGCCATGAAAATGTGCCTGAATCCTCCCCCAATTCCTGGCACCCGTGTAGATCTTGTGCCTCTGAAAAAAACCAAGGTCCCAAAGGCATTATTTGAGGCGGTCATGCGGAGATACATACCCAAAACAGTCTATAAGTTCTGCGACTGGGTTCAGACACTTGGAGACGTGGACATTGATGAAGACTTAGTGGCGGATCACTTTGACCTTGGATATGAGTGCAAACCAATCTATACAGATTGTCACATCAAGAAAATAAATAGAATGCCTTTAGAGGCCAGGCAGTGTAGGAAATTAAGCAGAGTGAAACAGATAAGATTTTCCATCCAGGAAAGCAATTTTGAGAAGAAATTCCGGAAGCCACCTGATCCGTATAAAATCCACTGGGAGAAGATAAGGTATGGAGCTTGGTACCTGAAACCTTGTTTGTGGAAAAAGCTAGTCAATGATGAGCCTCTGATTGACCCCAAGGTCTTCATTGAGAAACCTTATCCCCCAGATATCATTGATGAACTTTATGGAACAATTGCATTTAAGGATTACATCATGAGCAAAGGCTACAATATGCCAGCTATCCTTGAGAAGTTTTTCTTCAGGAAGGGATGGGATTACCATGATGTTAATACTCCTATCCCGAGAGTAGTAAGAGCTCATGAACTGAAATATGCGGAGGCAGATGAGGACGATGATGAAGACTTCGATGATTTTGATGACTACGGCTATTATAATTTATAACAGCTAGATGGTTTTTCCTATTCACTGCTTGGTAATTTCTTGTCCTCATTTTAAACATCAGAATATATGATAAGATTCCTACTATAAATGTACATCTTTGGTGGGTAGCATATGTACTTAAACACCTAATGTTTATAAACATTTCTCAATGAACTTTTGCTTTGTGTTCATATTTTGGATGTTTTTCAACTGTGAGATCAATATTCATATAGACTTTTTCACATCTTTGTAGCATTGAGAATACCATAATCTTATAACAACTAATTAGAGATAAGCAATTAATAAAAGCAAAAGTACTCTTAATGAGATCTAGTGATGTCATTTACAACCTGGGATCAATCTCAAAATACCGTAATTTTGCTGAAGAAAAGGAAACATATAGCTCAACTTAGGTTAAAATTTTAATGGAATGGTTATAGTCATTATTTTGTCAACCAATGTTGACAAAAAGTTGGAAGTCTAGCCAAAATAATGAGTTCGTTTTCTTCTCTTGCACTTTTTATTCTTCCTAAATGTACTAGCATTAAAATTTTTAGTTTCAAAATCTTTTCAGTGTTTCCAAGCTTATTTTATTTATTTTAAAGCACGTTTTCAAGCAATGAATATTTTAATTCATTTTCTTTGTATATGTATAGTGAGACTACATGAAACAAAAAATTCAGTACATAACCTAACATTAAAATAAATAAGGGAAGGAGGAGAGGGTTGGGAGAGGTAGTAAAAATGTTGAAAGGAGTGACATTGATCAAGATGCACTATATTCATAAACTGCTTTGGTGAATGGCAAGTCCTTTGTACAATTCCTCAAAGATAATAAAAATATTCAAAAATTATTTTAAAAATAAGAAAACTGTGGGGAAAAAGACTGAATGTTTTCAGATCTCAGCCTTCTGAGGCTTATAGGCATAAGCCACCAGCATCTGGTCTATGTGGGGATTTTTATGCTATCATTAGCCACATTGACATGTATTTACATCTACACACACACACACACACACACACACACACAGCATTTTGTTTATTTGGATATTTCAAATGACATGGGCTCAAATATATTCCTTTTGAAAGGAGAGATAATTCAAGAAAGCTAAATTAATTGTGTGTCTAGACCATGAAGATTTCAAAAGCCTACTCCTGTTGTTTATGTTATGGTCTTTCTTTCTGATTGATGCTTACAAAACAGAAAAGACTGAAAAAAACATTATTACCTGCATTTCATTGTTGAGACAATCTCAAAGAACTAAGTTCCTTAGGATTAGGAATGAGGTCTGGAGTTAAACATCTCATTCTGTTCTCATATTTCCACACTGACATTAAACAGTATGAATAATAAACTATTCACTTTAAAACTTTGGGCTTCATAAGCTTCCACTGAAACTAGAATACCCTGGTGCTTCTAATAAAGAAGACATAGATAGCTGCATGTGTTTGGAGCTTGACTTTTCCAATTTACCTGGAATAATAACTTCATATGGTAGGAATGAGAATAAATTCAGCCCTGGAAGGAGATAAAAGCCTCAAACCAAATGGAATTGGTTTGAATGGTCATATCTAAGTGATGTGATTCTGATATCAGTTGAACAGAGATTATAATTTTTTTGTCAGTCATGGGGTCTGAACTCTGGGCCTGGATGCTGTCCCTGAGCTCTTTAGCTCAAATCTAGTACTCTACCACTTGAGCCACAGTGCCACTTCTGGCTTTTTCTGCTCATGTGGTACTGAGGAATTGAGCCCATGGCCTCATGCATGCAAGGCACTGAGACACCTTCCAGCCCCGATTATCATCTTTTTAATCTACTGGGAGATTAGCTAAGTAATCTCTACTGTTCATAATGAAAACTGTGCCTTCATAGAAGAAAAATATTTACAGCCCTATTTATCCAGCAGAGATATATCAAGAAGAATTTGATAACACATGGAAGAATTAAAATAGAATGAAATAACAACACCTGATTAATATTTTATAAAAAGGAGAAATCTGTAATTTTCCTAATTATTCTTTTCTGTTGCTTTTTTGTTTGTTTGAGACAGGCTCTTGCTATGTGGCCCATACTATGCCCCTGACTCAACCTTCGGAGTGCTGGGATTTCAGATGTCCTCCACCTGGACTCCTACTTTTTCTTTTGTAATCCATGCCCACATCACTTTTTTAGTTACATCATATTCTTCTAAAGAAGAAGGGGCTGGGAAGGTGGCTCAGTGGTAGAGTGCTTGCCTTGCATGTCTGAGGCCCTGGGTTCGATTCCCCAGCACCACATAAGCAAAAAGAAAAAAGCCAGAAGTGGAGCTATGGCTCAAGTGGTAGAGCACTAGCCTTGAGCTGAAGAGCTGAAGGACAGCGCCCAGGCCCAGAGTTCAGGCCCCATACCAGACCCCCCCCAAAAAAAGAAGAAAATTATTATATGTCAGCTTTTTCTATGTTTGGGGAGGGTTTGGCAATTTGTATTTACAACAATTCTGATTTGTTTTAAAAAACACATTTTTAAACACTTCTAAACAGGTTCCTCATGTCCTTATTAAGATTATTTTAAAGAAACATGTGTTTGTACCATGAATTAATTTAAAATTGTCCATAATAAACTTTCTGCTATTTTCCTATGGGAATATTCATGGCTGTGAAAACCTCTGATCAGCCAGATGCTAGAACTGATTATTTATTCCGCTGTAATATTCAATTGGATTATAGTGCCTCTAAGACTAACAACATCTCTGTTAGAACTCTGTTCTAGGGGCACGTAAGATGAATTATTTTCTTTATCAGACAAAGAGAATTATATTTTATTTCTGAGAGTCTAGGAAGCACATTAAGAGTGTGGCCTGTGGAGCAAGTTAGAAGTGAGTTCGTACCCAAGAACTTCCATGTTCTCATCCTGGGGCTGAGGTAAATTGCTCCAGATATGGTTTCCTTATATGAATTTACAACAGTGTTCACTTCACTGGGGCTTTATGGATTATATCAAGCCAGATGCTTATTAAACTTTTGATCATCAATGAATCTCACATTTTTCACATTGTCAGTTGATAGTGACACTTTGAAAATGTTTAATACTTCTGTGGTTTAAAAAGAAAACATAAAAATGCATTATGAAAAGACTGATTTCTCTAATTCTAGATCGAGTGTATATGATAAAAGAAATGCTGAATTAAGTAGGAATGTGCAAGAATAGAATATTCCCCCTTCTATTCAGTCATTTCTCAAATAAAATTAGCTTAGACCACATAGAAAATTAGAACTAAAATTGTTCCCAAGAATCCAGGAGAATATAGTACTTTGCAATATAAGATAGATTTTTTTCAGCTCTATAAGACCTTGATAAAAATTGTCTTAATAAACATCAGAAGACCAATGGTATGAGAAATATATTCCTTTACAGTATCCACTAACATATCCATAGGGAGTGGCCTAGAAAGACATAATCATAATCCTATGTTCTTGTAATTTGAAAATAATTATACACTATATATATTCAAATTCTTTTTTTTTTTTTGGGTCCGGTTGTGGGGCCTGAACTCTGGGCCTGAGTGCTGTCCCTCAGCTCTTCAGCTAAAGGCTAGCGCTCTACCACTTGAGCCACAGCACCACTTCCGGCTTTTTTTCTTTTTGCTTATGTGGTGCTGAGGAATCGAACCCAGGGCCTCATGCATGCAAGACAAACGCTCTACCACTGAGCCACCTTCCCAGCCCCAAATTCTTCTTTATTTTATTGTCAAGGTGATGTACAAAGGGGTTACAGTTATATAAGTAAGACAGTGAGTATATTTCTTCTTTTGACTGTGACAAGAAAGATAATAAGAACAAATTGTGGCAAGGCACCAGTGGCTCAAGCTGGTAACCCTAGCTACTCAGAAGGCTGAGATCTGATGATTGAGGTAAGAAGCCAGCCCTGGCAAGAAAGTCCATGAAACTCTCCAATTAAGCACCTAAACAGTCAGAAGTGGAGCTGTGGCTCAAGTGGTAGAGTGCAAGATCTGAGCAACAAAGTTAAGGGACAGTGTCCAGTCTGAGTTCAAGGCCCAGGACTGGAATATACATACATACACACACACATACACACACACACACACATACACACACACACACATACACATACACACACACACACTAACAAATTGTGTTTATAAATTATTTATTGATTAGTTACAGTCATGAAAATATAGGGCATAAAATCATGCAGTAAGAGCAATTGGATCAAAATGTATACCAAAACATATTTTTACTCAATAGCATCAGAAAGATATGTCAATTTTGTTTGTGTTTTTGTGTTTTTTTGGGGTCCGGTCGTGGGGCCTGAACTCTGGGCCTGGGCGCTGTCCCTCAGCTCTTCAACTCAAGGCTAGCGCTCTACCACTTGAGCCACAGCGCCACTTCCGGCTTTTTGCTTTTTTGCTTATGTGGTGCCTCAGGCATGCAAGGCAAGCTCTCTACCACTGAGCCACCTTCCTAGCCCCAATATGTCAATTTTGAACGACTGATTCCTGCCTTATTCCCCCAAGACAAGCAAGACCCCAGGTAAACATGAACAGGCTTGACCATAGGCCTGTCTGCAGGCAGGTTATTCCAACCTAGGCCTGGCCGAAAATGCCCCTCACTCCAGATAAAGCATTCCACTCTAGGCCTGCCCAAGGATACCTCCCTGGGCCTCCAAGAGACCACAGCTCATTTTTTATTTTCTGCTTCCTTGCTAAACCCTTTATAAGTCCACCCCAAAATCTAGTCCCTTGCACAACCTCCAAACCCTCAGGAAGGTCTGTCCTCCTTGCTGACAATAAAAAGTCCTAGTCTGTTGACTATCAAGTCTAACCTATTCCTTTTCCATTCTCCTCCATTTTCCTAACAAATTTGACTTATTTTCTATGCAAAATAAATTCTTACATAGAAAAAATACCTACGGTTTAAATCCTCTCATGTAATCTCTAGCATGTTACTAGATGTATTTTGAAGTTCAGTTATTTTTCTCAGACAAATCTTGGAATTTACTGATTATGAAAGCTATTTGTAATTTTAAAACTGCATCATCACATAAGAGATGTCAGTAATTAGCTGAAAATCAAACAGTTCAGAATCAGAAGGGAGAAAATGTGTGTTTCATTGTGCCTCCAGAATTATAAAAGTCTCAATTAAAAATAAAATAAACTACTTGGTGCCTGTGGATCTTGCCTGTAATCCTAGTTACTCAGGAGGCTGAGATGTGAAGATCAAGTTTCAAAGTTGGCCTCAGGCAGAAAAGTCCCCATGAGAATCTTAACTCCCATTAACCACTCAAAAATTGGGAGTGCGCTGTGGCTCAAGTGGTAGAGTTCTTGCTCTGAGTTTTCAGGGACAGCGCCCAGGCCCTGAGTTCAAGCCCCACAACCGTCAAAAGGAAAAAATTAAAAATAAATAAAATAAGCTGAGTTTTACATAATGAGTAGACAATTTCTCAGGGACAGCCTACTTGTAAAAAGTATGTCTATTGTTTTTGTTATCAATCAATGAACAAAGTACAATGAACAAGTACAATATTAGCCTCAGCTTAACATAACATATGTTATATATGTATAGATATACTCATAATATGATAGAGTTACCTAGATTCTTCATGATGAAATTTCTTTTTTGTGTGAAATTTCTTGATACATTAAGTATACATTAAAATTACAGGAGAGGAGAGCAGGATCTGGGGGAAGCGGGTATCAACAGGAGGGGCAAGGGTGAATGGAGAAGGTAAGGGTGAATATGGCCAAAGTAGTTTTTGTGCATTTATGAAAATAGAACAATGAAACATGTTGAAATTGTTTGAAGAAAGGGGAGAGGGATAAGAAAAAATGATAGAGGGGGAGGTTTATGGGGCCTATCATCTGCATCTATGGAAATCTCACAGTGGAAGTCCCTTTGTGCAACTAATGTGTGTTAATAAAAAACATTGGGGCTGGATGCTAGTGGCTCACGCCTGTAACTGTAGCTACTCAGGACTCTGAGATCTGATGATCATGGTTCAAAGCCAGCCCAGGCAGGAAAAGCTCTTATCTCCAATTAACCACCAGAAAACCGGATGTGGTATTGTGGCTCAAGTGGTAGAGTGCTAGCCTAAAGAGCTCAGGGACAGTGCTCAGGCCCAGTGTTCAAGCCCCATGACTGACACGCACACACAAAATATTGGGATAAAAACAACCTGAATCTTGTTTGTGTCCCAAAGGATTGCTTCCTGCTTTCTCTGAGAATCATCTCTGAACTAAGCAACTCTGAACAGCTCTGCCATGCAGTCGGCTGTATCTGTTTTTCATTGAGGTTTGACTCTCAGACTGGGAGAAAGAAGCCAGCTTCATCTTTTCCCTTAGCCCAATCAAGCACCCAATCAAGTTGTATATATATGGTGTACTTGCTCTTTGATCATAGCTTAACAATGTTTTGTACTAAACTTGCCCTGTTCTATTAATGTAGTATCTAGATAACTAATGCTGATATAATTTATAGAATGCATATAGAGGTTTAAAAGACAAAAATATAGTTGGATGCCAGTAGCTCATGCCTGTAATGCTAGTACTCAGGAGGGTGAGATCTGAAGATCACACTTTGAAATCAGCCCAGTCAGGAATGACCATGAAACTCTTATCTCCAATTAACTGTCAAAAAGCTGTAAGTGAAACTGTGGCTCAAGTGATAGAGCACTAGTCTTGAACAAACAAGTTCAGGGACAGTGTCCAGGCCCTCAGTCCAAACCCCAGAACTGGCACAAGAAAAAAAGTCTTGTAGATTACTGCAAGTAAAATGGAGGTTGGAGGTGATTTGTTTATCCACATGGTTGATGGTATTTTCTCTACTAATACATCAAAAGCTTTCAGAGGAACCAAGGAGGAGGTTTTATTTATGCTCATGAATAACTTTTAAATATCAGAAAGTTCAGAAGTTCAGCCAAGACTGATCTGGGTTACTAATGGAACTCAACACTTTTGCCAATAACCCTTATCTCTGATTCTAAACCTGACCCCTCCGTCAGAAATGTCATTAGTTTTCTCATAGAAGTGACAGAACAGAGCTGTCATTTTTAAAAGAAAAGTTTTATGGTATAAAATAGAGCTAATATCATCAGTTAATAAAATCATCACATTTGATCAGTATTCCAATACGCTAGTTAATGAAATCAAACAAGTGATTATTCAAAATAATTTTCTTTTGCCGGTCCTAGGGCTTAAACTCAGGGCCTGGGTGCTGTTCTTGAGCTTTTTGTGCTCCAGGCTAGAGCTTTAACACTTGAGCCACAGTACCACTTCCAGCGTTTTGCTGGTTAATTGGAGATAAAGTGTCTCAAGGACTTTCCTGCTCAGGATGGCTTTGAAAGGTGATTGTCAGATCTCAGTCTCCTGAATGGCTAGGATTCCAGGTGTGAGGCAATGGCTCCCAGCTCTAATTAAAAACTTCCAAAAATACTTTTTCCAAGTCTTTCCATTTTTTTATGATTTTTTATTGTGAAAATACTGTACAGAAGAGTTACACTTACATGGGCAAGATATCTTAACAAGCGTTGTTGTCTCCTCCTTTGTTTCCCCTTCCTATCCCTTCCCATCTCCACCACCCCTCTGCCAAAGTTGTAAAGTTCATTTTTCTCCTTGTTGCAATGGGTCCACCTGTATCCCTATTTAAACCACAAATTATACCAACATCAAATACAGTGAAAACAGGAGGTATGTCGTGGGAAGGTACATACAAAGCAGCAAAGAAATCATCTTATAAATATGTTAGAACCAATCACATGAAAGAAAAAAACATTTGAATATATATCTTAGGGTCCATTTCCCTAACATCAACTTATCTGACCATTTGTGCTTATCTCAGACATATACTAGTTATTGCAAATAAGGGAAACCGTGAGGCCTATGTTTCTTTGGACCTGGCTTACCACCTCACTCCAGTTAGAATGGCAAAAATCAAAAACTCTAATAACAACAGATGCTGGAGGGGATGTGGACAGAAGGGAACCCTACTGCATTGTTGGTGGCAGTGTGAACTTGTTCAACCACTTTGGAAAATAGTATGGAGATTCCTCAAAAGACTCCATATAGAGCTCCCCTATGACCCAGCAATCCCAGACAGCTCTTTTCAATCCATGATTTCTGGCCAGCATGTGGGCAGGGCGGTGGCTAAGCCGCCTCAGCCGCGAGAACGCCATGGTGCCTGGGGCGCTCAGGGTGGAAGGCTCTCCAGGCAGAGGCCAGAGCAGCAGAAGCCCAGGGCAGTGGAGTCAAGGGAGCCCCTCCCGGGTAAGCCACGTGACCAATACCTCTGGGACCCAGAACAACTGTCAAACCAGCAGCCTTGGCCTTTAGGGAACCAGCCAGAGTCGGCGTCTGGCTGGGCCGACACAGCCACCTGGTGGCCACATGGAATAGGACTGCCAGGATCCGTTGGGAAATCACTGTGAAGTCAGGAAACCGTGATGTAATGGGTGGGCAGAGCGAAAAGTGATACGTTTTAACATGGACACATCCGTACTGATGCACAGAAGCAATGCAGCGGGAGAAGGGTGCTTATCAGATAATGAGGAGCATGCATTCACTTTTGGTTGTGGGGTGCTTGCCGTAAGGTGGGGTTTGGCTGTTACTCAGCCCCACCTGGCACTCCTGGCATCCACCCATGCTCCCACCAAAGCCTCCTAAGTAGCTGGGACAACAGGGAGCAGGCGTCTTGCAAGCACCTTCCGTTTCTTAGTAGCTGACAGGTACTTGCTGATTGTCGACAGGGTGCCTGACATGAATCTGCGGGTTGCATATACATTCAGTATCTCCTGGACTTCTCACATCCATTGGCTGAGACCCTGGGGCTCCCATTTGTGGAACCAGTCACAAAGCAGTATGGACACCTCGCCCAAGCTCACTCAGCAGGGAACTGGGGGTGCTCAAATTTCACCACAGATGGCTTAGCCTAGAGCCTAGGCACATGTTTGAAACATAAAGGAAGCAAGAGATTGAATGTAAGTTTTAAAGATTCACCCAGAGTGATTAAGTAAGGAAAGGGCTCAAGTGGAGAAGCTGTGAGGTTATTTTTCCCAAGTGAATCAATGTGTAAATATCTACTGAGCAACCACTGTGCGTTCCTTGCTGTGCTGGGCAAAGAGGACCTGCAAACCTGGTAAAGGGTGTGGTCCCCAAAGTAGAGGAGGGCACGATCAAGCTGAGGGGATAAAAAGCACATGAAGAAACATCAGAAGGCAGCAGAGACTGAACCACGCAAGCGCAGTGAAGGTGCCCAGGGAACCAGGAGTCAGCCATGTGGGAGGCTTGCACTGGAGAAATGGAGCATAAACAGTGCTGCCTTCAGGGAAGAGTCTGGGATTCCAAAGAGCCTAGAGCAAACTTGGACTTCACAGAGGCAGAAAAATCCCTGTCACAGCAGGAGGAAATTTAAGGATGGATAGTAAATACCCTTGGAGTAATCTTCCTACAAATTCGTTGACTTTTTGGATATTATTTTCCAGCTCCTTCCAAAATACATATTGGGAATGAATTTCCTAGCTGTCTCAGTCCAAAGCATTGCTTTCCCAATGCTCTTCATCTTAGTGTGGCTTGAGAGATGTAGTGGAATGCTGTGGATAAAGGGCCACATAGGTCCAGAGAAGACATTGTGGGTAAGAGCATGAACTTTGGAGGTAGCTACATTCAAGACCCTGGTTGGCCTGGACAGATGGGAGGGTGTCTTCAGTTTTACTGTGTCTGTGTGCCAATACTGGGGCTGGAACTCAAGAGCCTCACACCTTTGCTTGGCTTTTTTATTCATGAAGGTACTCTCCCACATGAGCTACACCTCCACATCTGGCTTTGTAGCTGCTTAGCCAGCGTAAGCTGTCTTCAAGTGTAATTGTCAGATCTCAGCCTCCTGATTAGCTAGGATTACAGGTATGAGCCACCAACTGACTTCTTATAAATTTTTAATTTCTCTGTGACTACTTTCTTAGAAGGTTTCTGACAATTCATGTAAAGATTTTTATATAATTGTAATAAACAAAACATCATATGATTAAATATATATCACCGAACATTTCTTTTTGCACCACTGAGTCCTGATCCTAGTCATTTTGAGTCATCATCTGCCTAGGACAAAGAATGAAAATTACAAAGAAAGCAGAGTGTTTCTATTTGGGATTGGAAAAGCAAAACAGGAATTTTTTTTTTTAAATTGAAGTCTGGATCTTGAAAGCCAGGCTTGTTTGTATGAGAAAACATTTCTCCATGCCCCCTTGTCTTTCCCTTAGCACATCAAAAGACAATCCTAAATAAGGGATGGTGGCCTATACCTGTAAGTCCAGCTACTAGGGAAGTTAAAATTGATAGGATTGTCATTTGAGGCCAGGCCAGGAAAAATTCCTTGCAACATCAGAAATATCTGGGCATAGTGGTCCACATCTATCATTGCCCTCACACTTGGGAAGTATAAATAGGAGAATTGTGGTCCAGGCTAGCTCTAGGCAAAAAGTGAGAACCTATTTCAAAACTAAACAAAGAAAATGGGGGGATGAGGGTGTGGTTCAAGTGGTCCAATGATCACTGGTGAAGCTGGCAATGGTGAAGCTCTCAGCTCAAACCCCAGTGAGAGAGAGAGGAAGAGGGGTGGGGAAAGACAGAGAGTAATCTCTTCATCTGTGCAAGCTACTAAAAAGAAAGAAGGCCTAGTGGAAGTAGATGGTTCCTGTTGTTGTTAAGAAGTAGGAGGCAGGCCGGGCGCTGGTGGCTCACGCCTGTAATCCTAGCTACTCAGGAGGCTGAGATCTGAGGATCTCAGTTCAAAGCCAGCCCGGAGACCGTGAGACTCCTATCTCCAATAAACCACCAGAAAACCGGAAGTGGCGCTGTAGCTCAAGTGGTAGAGTGCTCGCCTTGAGCTGAAGAGCTG